>NW_027248386.1:353284-706569 GCF_041260155.1 Ptychodera flava
TGATTGAACTCTGTCCGGTATCGTACGCGATTAGACCCTGGCAAGACGAAAGCCAATACACGCATAGTGCTCCGGGATAGTGCTGCGCTGGTGCTATTAAAGTGCATTTGAACTTTCCGGTTTATTTTGATCTAGTAAGGTATAGCCACAACAATGATCATGGTATTGCTTATCAGGTGAGATCACCACTGATCTGGGCTGCTCGCAGCCTAGCCCTGTGTACATCTCTGTGTGTTCCCCCGGGTGTGTTCCCGGCGTTATACGGCCGGGAATACACAGACCTGTACGCAGGGCTACTCGTCAACCATACAACGGCGTCAACCATACATACACCGATCGTTCACTGAGACCGCTGCAGTCCGTCAGCTGTGCAACGAACTTTTGCGGTCTACACAGTTACGAGAATAAAGACAAAATTTAATACTGAAATCTTGGTGCAATAAACCCATGCACAATGATGGATGGAGGTAAATTTGAGTAAAAAAGACAGCAATTCTTGGTCTTGGACTTTACTCAGGGCATTTGACACAAGGAGCACGGAGGTACACGCGGGCATGTAGCTAAGGGACTAGTCAGTTGCGTAGCCAGGGGGGGGGGCGGTGGATTCATGGGGGTCACCCTGTCTTTGACTTTTATTTATTTATTTATTTATTCAATTACCTTTGAAACGGTTTAAAAAGCAAAAACTGCAGAAAAAGCAGTGTCATTAAGTACAAAACAAACACACACAAACAAGAAGACGCAAAGGAAAAAGAGTCCATCTTTAAACACAGATCAATGTTGAGTCTTTAAGGGCAGTATGAGTCTTTAAGGGCAGTATTCCTCATATTCCAGAGAGTTTTTATGTATGTCTTGGTCAATTTTGAGACATTTTCTCCCAAGTTGTGGTTTATCTCCCACAAGGTATTGCTAAATAAAATATTGAACCTAAAATTCAAGCTCCCAGAGTGGAACTTATTTATAACAGTGCTGTTACCAAATTCTGAAAACGCCTCATTTAAATGCAGGTAAAAAGAATTTCTCTTATCAGTGAAGTAATTACATGTAAAAAGAAAGTGGTAAGTGTCTTCTATTTCATCACAACAAAGTTTACATTTTCCATTACCTTTATAATTTGCCCAGTTGAGTTTATATCCCTCAAGGTCGATAGAGTTTGTTCTAATTTTAAAAAATAAAGAAACACCATGATGATCTTGAGGATCATTCACATAATTTTCTCGTGTATTATCTTTTTTAATCCAGGAATAGTGTTGCAAGGATTTCATATTTTCAATGGTTTGTTTGAACGAAACCAAAACATTATGGTTATTGATTGTTCTGAAACTAGTCAGCCATCTTGCATTCATTGGAGGGTCTGATTGATAGAGATGATCTAATCCATTGTCAATGAGAGTATCATGTACATACTTTGGCCAATTCCATACCAACTTAGCATTGCTTTGATATGATTTATTGAGAGCAATAAAGACTACTTTGGTCCACCTATCATTGTCCATTTTTTGTAATCTATCTAGGTAATTTACACGTGATCTATCAAGCAAATTGTGAATATCCATCCAGCCCAGATCACCTAAAACTGCAGAGCTGGCAACGTTTTTATTTTCTTTAAACAGAAATTTTCCAAATTGGTATTGTAAACTCCTCAATTTCCTAATGTCTTCCTTACTTTTTAACAACCATACACTGCTTCCATAGCTGATTGATGGTAAAACAATATTGGTCCATAGAACATCACCATATTGACTTTGGTGATGGGAGCACCATGTTTTTGAAATGCCCAATAAGGGGGGGGGGGGGGGGTCAGTGTGTTTTTTTTTAAAGTTCAACAAGGGCTCATACTTGAGTAAAATGCATTGTGCCAGCCACAAATTTCAGCATTGAGTTGCATTTTCGGGCGCCCTTCGGGTGCGTTACTTTAATAATAACAAGACATATTTTTAGAGCCCTGTCCTAGTGCAAAACTTTATATATTTGACATATATATATTTGAGATATATGTATGTTTAAGATTTGTTGGCGCGCCCTTGGCGCATTTCTTTAAAATATCAAACATGTTTTTCAGCATGCCCTCCATATGAAAAGCATGGCAAGTTCTTGATACTTTCTGTTTTCTCTATAAGAAGCAACATGCACTAATATTTCAATCACATTTTCCTTACAATAGTTTCTGGACATCTGCTTATGCATAAAGAGAGTTGGAATACATACAGCTCATTCAAAATACTGTACTCAAACTTTAGAATTGACACTTTTAAGTTCCTATTATACAACTGACATGACACCAATTTCATTAAAACACAGAATGACTGATTGTTGAAAATATACCCCCAAAATTGTATATATATATATATATATATATATATATATATATATATATATATATATAATATATATATATATATATATATATATATATATATATATATATATATATATATATATATATATATATAATATATATATATATATATATATATATATATATATATATATATATATATATATATATATATATATATATATATATATATATATATATACTGAATTATTCAATTTATATTCCACCTTTTGTTAACCTTTGTTTCACACAGGGGGGTCACCCTGTTTTTGAAAGTTGGAATGTGGGGTCACCCTGTTTTTGAAAGTTGGAATGGGGGGTTCAGCCACTTTTTGACATCGGCAAAAATAATCCACCGCCCCCTAGGCCGAAGACACTGACCAGTCCCTAATACAACGGTTGTGTTTACGAGAATTAGAAATGATCAGACACTCAAAACACCAGTAAATCAGCGACGCTCAACCGACAGAGTATATGAGATTCATTGAAGACGGCATGGAGGTCGCAAGAGATCTCTTTCTACCTCCATGCCATGTTCAATGAATCTCATATACTCTATCGGCTGAGTGTCGCTGATTGACTGGTGAATTGGAATATCTGATCATTTCTAATTCTCGTATTAAACCAACAACCATGCTCCATGCTCTGTGTAGGCCCTACCGCCACTCTCCTTGCGTCGAATGCCCCGAGGAAAGTCCAGGACCAAGAATTGCTGTCTTGTTGCACAAATTTGCCTTCATCCATCATAGGGCATGGGTTCATTGCACCAAAATTTCCGAATTAAATTTTTGTCTTTATTCTCTTAACTCTGTAGACTGCGAAAGTAGGTTGCACAGCCGACTGCAGTGACCTGCAGTGAACGAGCACTGTGTGGTCGACGCCTAGCGCATGTCCTTTCTTCTGGGAACAGCCCAGATCAGTGGTGATCTCTCGTGATAGCAATACCACGGTCATTGTTGTCGCTAGCACAAAATAAACCGAAAGTTCAAATGCACTTGAATAGCATAAGCGCTAGCACTATGCTAGCTCTTCATGGCAGGGCTGTGTGTTACCGGCGTTATACGGCCTCCCATAGTGGCTCTTGTGGTGGGAGGCCGTATAACGCCGGTAACACACAGCCCTGCCATGCAGAGCTAGCTCTAGCCGCGTACGATACCGGGCAGAGTTCAATCACGCTTTCTGAGCACAAGCATCACCAGGTATTACACTCAATCCAAGACGAGTCTGTATGTAAAAGTGTCCCATGGAATCTGTGTATAAAACTTCCTAGCTGATTGTATGTAAAATTTTCAAACCGAGTCTGTGTATAAACTTCACGGCTAGCTGTATGTAAAATTTTCCAACCGAGTCTGTGTATAAAACTTCCCAGCGTGGTGTGTCTTCAGAACGAGTTTGTATATGTAAAATTTTTCCACCTAGTCTGTGTATAAAAATATGTATGTATGTATGTATGTATGTATGTATGTATGTATGTATGTATGTATGTATGTATGTATGTATGTATGTATGTATGTATGTATGTATGTATGTATGTATGTGTGTATATATGTATGTATGTATGTATGTATGTATGTATGTATGTATGTATGTATGTATGTATGTATGTATGTATGTATGTATGTATGTATGTATGTATGTATGTGTATATGTGTGTATATGTGTATGTATGTATGTATGTATTCTACATGTATATATATACATAATTCCTCTCTATATATACATTTTCCACCTCTTCTATGTATGTAGGCCTATGTATGTATGTATGTATGTATGTGTATATGTGTGTATATGTGTATGTATGTATGTATGTATGTATGCATTCTACATGTATATATATATATATATATATATATATATATATATATATATATATATATATATATATATATATATATATATATACATAATTCCTCTATATATATATACATTTTCCACCTCTTCTATCTCTAAAAAGAGCTTGATTGTGTAAATTAATTTTTTTACATTTGGCGCCTCGTATGCGTGTACAGTGTAGATTGGAGTGTATGTAAATGCAAAATTTATACACATTCAGGGCCGATCATGCCCGATGATGTTCATGGGGCTTCAATATCAGTTAATGTTTCGTTTTAAATTCGTTTTCTACATAAACAAATTCACTAGTATTGCCAAAACTATAAAATAATATCAATGATGTATCCCCTTCCGGCTCATGGACCCTAACAAACTTTGCACTTCATAGTGTACTCGCCTTCGCCTCGAACATTATATTGTGTGATATTTGCTTTCGTCCATGAAGGCCCTTGAGGGGATATATCATTGCTTAAGTATATCCTGCTGTATAATTTAGGCAACATTAAGAAAGGCCAGAATTGGAGTAATTTTGCATAATTATCTACACTGACAGCATGGGAGACACCGCCCGCTACTGGTCATGTTTATTTGTGCCGACCTACTTTTGAGGCCAGAAGTCGTGGGCAGCTGTCTCCGTTTCTTCCCACAGTGCCCCCTTTTTTTATTAGTTCAACAACCAAGTTAGACCAATGCATCTATTGGTTTTACGCATTGACAGCATATTGAATCGGTGAGTCTTTATTGCTTACTAGCCTGGCTGTGAATGGCACTCTGTTTATCAAATAACCAAGTTTACTTTTTATATACCGTTACCGCTTATATATATATATATATATATATATATATATATATATATATATATATATATATATATATATATATATATATATATATATATATAAACCAAATCACATATATTTTCGATCGATAAATCGATCAGGAGAGAGAGAGAGAGAGAGAGAGAGAGAGAGAGAGAGAGAGAGAGAGAGAGAGAGAGAGAGAGAGAGAGAGAGAGAGAGAGAGAGAGAGAGAGAGAGAGAGAGGGAGGGAGGGAGGGAGGGAGGGAGGGAGGGAGGGAGGGAGATGACGATGCCCGTTTTTTAACCTGAGTGTTTAATAATCTGCATTCTGCTTGAAGATATACATGTCATTGGATGAAATAAAGATGGTTGCATGTCGGTTATTATTGTAGGACTCTGTGTTGTTTAATTATTATGTCATACTGGCCATGGCCCAATCGGAGCGTATTTATAATGCATTGGTTTTGTCGCTCGCATATATATTTTCCGCACTGAACGTACTCTACATTTGCATATTTCTTTTCTACAACAGAACGTATTAACTAGCATACCGTCTTGTTGAACCTGATCGTAATGCCATAGTTTGTCAAACTGAACATACTTATCATTAGCATTTGTTTCAGGAATATATTCGATCAGCAGGCAATTAAATATTTTATTAGGCCAATATTGTTTTTTTATTTTTGTTTGTTTGTTTTTTTGTGTTTTTCCGCAGCATGGCGTACACCATTAGCTTGCTCGTATCACAACGTTAGCGTATATAGTTTCCGCGCCTGCTTTACATTGCTGGCGTATACATTCGGATAATGTGCTGGCAGAGATTCAACGTCCGCAAGAGACGATAAGTTTTCAGCAAGGACAGTTTAGTGCGGGCATCTAAGCATAGACATCCATTTCCGTAAGCAGGTAATGGGGACGCAGGGATTTCGCCTGCATAATAAACAATGTTTTTGTGGAGCAAAGTTTTCGCGTCTTCATGCGGCTAATGAGAAAACTGAGATTTCACGTCCACACGGGGGTTCGATTTTCTCTGAATTCAAAGTAAAACATTCACCGCCATTGTCATAATTCAACATTGCAATCAATGCCTCATACTGCGGCTTGATTTCGCAGAAGGTCAAGTTCCATGGCGCTAGCCATGTTGACGCTGATATGTTGTCGCCACAAATAAAAAATCATGGTTTGAGTTATAGTCATTGCATTTAATGATGATTTTGCTGCTGAAAGATTTTTTGCTTCAGGTTGTTCTTTTTCAGTATATTTCGTCGGAAAACTATTTTTTACTATTCATTTCCTCCGGGTAATGAGTTGTTGCAGAGGGGGTCCCAGCCGGCAGTCCACATATTTTTTTCTTGTAAACATATTTGGTATCTAATCTTCACATCCAGGCCGGGAGAATACAACCTTCACAAGTTCGTATGTTGGACGTAGCTTCATTCAAATTGTCATCATTCAATCGGTAAAAGTAAACTTGACAACTGTCATCGATGAAAATGCAAATTGTCTAATATTCTGACGTCATCGTTTTCTTCTCAAGAATTCGATGCGATACATTTTGACAGTTGGTGTTTGCTTTTTAAGTGATATATCGAAGAAGTATTTTATAAACTCTGCTGTAAACATGAGACATTTGTTCATAATTTGGCATTTGGAAACAAACGAGATGACAGAAATTTTAAATTTGCTGCTTGGAAGAAATTTTTTGTAGTGTTGGTGTTTTTAGCTACTTCCATCGAATCTATGTGCCAGCTGTCTTTTCCCGTATATCTCAAGTTCTTGTCGTGTTGTGGATGCGTACTCATTTATGTCCAGCTATTCCAATAATTTTGTGAAGCGGCAGTCTGCTTAAAATAACTCTTTTACGTACAGTACAAACGATTTCCATAAATAATGGTTTGATGTCTTGCTCTGAATATTTCAAAGCAGTATTTTACATCGGTTGGCAGACTTGATTTTGCCAATTTGGCAATCGTAGAACAGAATAGCGTCGGACTTCGCATGATCGATGTGGCGCTTGTAGAAAATGGTGACTCTATATCACACGCTGATCGTGGTCGGTGTTCTATAGTGCCGCGATATAATCGAGCGGCTTGTTACAACCGATAATGTAGTAACTAACCGATAATATAGCAAACCCGATAACGTAGTAAAAATTTACCGATAACGTAGTAAATCAACCGATAACGTAGTAACGAACCGATAACGTAGTAATTTTTTCTAACCGATAACGTAGTAACAATTTACCGATAACGTAGTAATTTTACCTAACCGATAACGTATCAACAAATTTACCGATAACGTATCAATGAACCAATAACGGATTAAATCAACTGATAACGTAGAAAAGTCAACCAATACCGCATCAAAACAACCAATAACATATCAATTAACTGATAATATCTGATTAAGCTTTTCATTAGGAGCGATAGATCGATCGATTTGAAGATAAATAAGTATTAGATAGATAGATAGATAGATAGATAGATAGATAGATAGATAGATAGATAGATAGATAGACAGACAGATAGATAGATAGATAGATAGATAGATAGATAGATAGATAGATAGATAGATAGATAGATAGATAGATAGATAGATAGATAGATAGATAGATAGATAGATAGATAGATAGATAGATAGATAGATGAATAGGTCGAGCAATATATCGATAAATAAATCGATCACTCAATCGATAGATCGATGGATCTATCTATCGATGTTTGATAGATGGTCGATCGATCGATCAATCGATCGATAGATAAATTAATTGGCAGATCGATCGATAGAACAAAGGATTCATCAATTCGATAGCAAGATAGATGAATTAATCGATAGATCGATCGATCGGTTCGATAAATTGGTCAATAGATAGATCGATTTGTTATCACATTGTCTCGTACGCAATTTTCTTTACTTCTATTTATTTTTTCCGTTTAGCATTAATTGTCACAAATTTCTGCAGCAAATTGTGTTTCGACTGTTTTCATGGTAGTACGAACGACTAAGTTGATCTAAATGTTGTTCAACCACTGGAATAGGTTTGGGAAGTTGCATCTAGTTTTGCTATAGTAGCTATACAGTTTAGTTCTAGTTGGGTAAAATTCAAAGAGATAGTATAACTACCGCAATCACCGACAGCGAACATCACAAAGTTCGCACACATATTGTATACGTCACCGATAGAAGTAACTGCGTATTAGTGATTAACCAAAGAACATTAATGAGTCATTCGTACAATTGACGATTTTTCGTGTTATTGAAAATCTCCATGTGATTAATATGCAGGAACCTGCAATATAAATGTATGAGTGAACTCTGGTAAGGCCAAGAAAAATAAAAAGCTCGTTTCTCATCTTACACATATTGCAAAAATGATGCGGTGACGCGGGTTTCTTTTCTCCTCAATTTTTTTATTCTTCAACCAACAAGAACGCGCAAAAAACATGAAAACGACACAGGAATGCACGCAGAAATATATGCACAGCTGTGTTGCTTTAGTATTTTTGTATAGCAACAGTTCTGTTGACTTTTAGTGCAGCAGTGCACAGTTTTGTCAATTTAATATTAGAGTGACACATGTGTACAGTTCTGAATGGATTGTTATAGTGTCAGTTATTTTGTTTACAGTTCTGTTTTATACAGCACTGTGTTATGCATCGCGTATTTTTGCGGGTTTTTAAAATTTTATTTCCTCATGAGCAGAAAAAAGGTTGACGTGGGGGTCTGAATTGACGCGCGCGAGGATGAGAAACAAACCTTTTATTTTAATTGGCCTATGCGTTTTTTTCTATCAGCTCTATAATATAATACTCAATAATTTTGCGATGTCTTCGTAATCCTAATTCAAATAAGATATGACTTGACGTGAATCACGACAGAAAGGATAAAAAGGAATGAAAAAGCAATATGTTGTCTACAAAATCTGTTGACTTGGCTTGCTTACATGAGTAACTTGCAAAATTAATGAATACTTATTATAAGGAATTCCATTGAATAATGAGTCCAGATTTACCTGTAATTCAGTCCCAGAATGAGAGTGACATTGTAAGCTTATTGTCATTTTGATATACTGACGTTGTAAATAACGAAATTTCATAATCGGTCATGTTGAAAACTTTTTTCCAAGTCCTACCAACTTAGAAAGTTTGTCGATAAGACACTCACTCACATGTGTGTTGTATCTTGAGATCATCCTGCAGGAATATTTATTAATTAGTTCGCATTTCCCCAATTGATGAAATTCGATTCGTGATGTCTGAGTAATATCACGATTGTAACTCTGAAGGTGTAACTGATTGACTATATATAAAAACGAAAGATACAACACTCATTAATATTCAATTAGTTTCCATTTATTAATACATTATCGGTCGCTTGATAATTTATTTGTTGACTTGGTGCATTTTCAGTTGATTGGAATCTTTACTCTTTGACTTGGCTTATTGGTTGGCTTGATACATAATTGGTTGATTTAATACGTCAACGGTTACTTTGATACGTTATTGTTCTCCTGGGCACATTATTGGTTGATTTGATACACTATCAGTCGATCGATCGATCTATCCATCGATATATATATATATATATATATATATATATATATATATATATATATATATATATATATATATATATATATATATATATATACCATCGTTCTATTAGTCAAGCAATCGATCAATTCATTCAATCATTCAGTCGATAGAAAGATCGATCGATTGATATATCAGTACATCGATAGATCAATCGGTCGATCTATCGATTGATCAATGGATTGATCGACCGATCGAGGATACATCTATCCCTAAGAATATCTTCCCATGATTCATTTGATCCAATACATTGTCAGTTGATTTGATACGTTATCGGTAAATTTGTTGATACGTTATCGGTTAGGAAAAATTACTACGTTATCGGTAAATTTTTACTACGTTATCGGTTAGAAAAAATTACTACGTTATCGGTTCGTTACTACGTTATCGGTTGTAACACGGCTTTCTGAGAGGATCCTGACTAGGAGACAGTGCTCTCGTATCAAGTCTGAAAACTTGTTTACTATGCATTTTCTTAGGGGAAAGAGTTGTTGCCGAGGGGTACCGAACTAGTATCCATATAACAGTCATATTTTCGTGTAGACATATTTAGAGCTCATCCTCAAACCAGGCTGGATAATCAGTGAAGGTAAAACAAGAAAACTACTGTGAAGGGTGAAAAAAACAAGTTGTCCAATACTCTGACTCTATCGTATTCGTTACTTGAATACAATGCGGTTATATTGTTCAATTGATATTTTTAAGAAGTATATCATAAACACTCATGTGAACATAATACTCTGATATTCATATTTGAACGTCAGAAACAGACGAGATGATATTTACGGTTAAAAATATTTTGTTATAGTAGTAGTAGTAGAAGTAGTAGTAGATAGTAGTAGTAGTAGTAGTAGTAGTAGTAGTAGTAGTAGTAGTAGTAGTAGTAGTAGTAGTAGTAGTAGTAGTAGTATTTCTAGATTTAATATCATCGAATACATGTGACAGCCATTTGTTCTCGCCCATTTCATGTTCTTTGTCGTGCTGCAGGTGCGTCCTCTCTTATGTCCAGCTGTTCTGATACTTTTGTGAAGCGGCACTTTGGTTTTAGGAAATGGTAACTCTATCTCTCACGCTGATCATGGTCGATGTTTTATAGTGACGCGACATAATCAAGCGCTATTCTTGGAGGCCTAACTGTGGCTTACATATTTTGCAAGAACCATTTAGTGTCAAGTCATATACAAATACGGATTATACGGACGCTCATGGAATTCCAGTTATTTTTTTGGACTGAACGAATGAGCCACTTACTGGCGCTCCGTGACCTCAGTCATGGTGAGAGGTGGTGAGGGGGGGGGGGGGGGTAGAGCTCCATCCCTTACCACCTCTCACCATGACTGAAGAAGAAGTTTTTTAGATCTGTTCTCCAGCAAATTATTTTGGAACCATTAGTTGCAGATAAAAATCACATCGCAAACAAATCAAAAGCAAACAAATGTTTTTTTGTGTATTCCCTTTTATGCAAAAAACTGCCGGACGCAGAAATAATTAATAACTACCGTTTATTTTTACTAATAAAAACATCATGGAGTGTCACAGTACAATGATGTGAATTAAGCACATGGTATACATATCATTTTGGATTCCTTGTTTGCACATGCAAGTCAGAGAAAAATAAGGCCGAAAAAGCGGTGGACGATATTTTTTGTTTGCCAAACCAGCTAAATTTTGCACTAGGCATATTGTTACTGATGACTTGGAGTCCAGATTTCATAAACTGTTCACGATAATAGAAGCGTTACATACACCGGCAGTGTTTACTGAGCAAATTCTGAGAATTTTCAAGTGCTAACAAAGACATCACCGGCAACACCAATATAATGGGGATGCAGTTGCACTCTCATGGCGTAAATTCGAAGAAACAGTCACATTTCGGCACTAAAGCAGAAGCGGTGATTCCAAGGAACAATATTTTTTCTGTCTGGCCTTATCAATATTTAGTTGAAGTTAATGTAACTCGTACTGAGTCAGGTACGGTGACGATGTCAGGTATATATTCATCTTCTAAAACTAGTGACTAAGTCATTTCTTACTACGAATGGGTCAAGCTTGTAATCGCAAATGTCTCAATGACAACTACTATGTAGTGATACTCTGTCATGTATACTGTCTTAGTAGTATAATGCCGAGAGGAAAATTGTAACACTAGCAAAACAAATCCACAGAAAAGCTTTTCTTAACGGTCTGTACCATATCGATTCAGGACCCAGTTATCTAGTAAATTGCATGTGTATTCGCCTATCAGAAAGTAATTTGTTAATAGAGGTTACCTTGTCCCAATGAGTTGTCGAACAACTTCTCTACAAGGACGAAGGCATTTTTTTTACGGACGGCAGTCACCCTCCCTCAAACACTTTACGACGGACCGGCTCTCAAAATAAATCCTTATTCGTTGGAAAACGTGTGATTTAAAGTGCTAGAAATGGTATTTTAGTTGACTAAATACTGTTTAAAGGGTTTTGAGAGAAAAAAATGAATGTTTACCAATGGTTTTTCAGCGAAAGTAAAACAATTGAATTTTATACACGGTGTAATTTGCATAGCTAAAGGCCCGAGTTTACCATTAGATACAACGTTAAAAATACACAACGGTAATTAAAAGAATCAAAGAAAAACAATATACAATACAACATAATGTAGACACAATTCCTATAGCGATATCATACTGAATCGTGAAACATAGTATTTGCTTCTAAGGCTGAGACATCAGGCAGTATGATGAAGCCCTGCCGTTACCCGGCTCACTACGAGATCTCGAACAATAAAATCATAGCAAATGTCAATGTGTCATTCATTAGCTGATGCAAACACTTAAGAAAAGTTACAGGTATAACACAAATACAAGTATAAATGTCTTTTAATGTTTGTCCTTTCTTGTTGAGTCTTTCTTTCTTTAGTCAGTTACTTTCTTCACATGGTTAATTGTTCTTAGCACACCAAGAACATGTCTTTACGTTTTGTCCATAAGGTAATCTATTGCTTCTTGAGGTATTACTTAAGTCACAGAGTAACATAGCCAGAGTAGCAACACTTGCATGCCTTTTGTTCCATGGTCGTCTCGGTAGACTAATGGCTTTTCATATTAAAATGAGCTCCAAAGGTGTTAAACTTTTTGGAGGCTTTGTTTGTGGTTGATGATTACACGAGATTATGCGAAGAATACGGCGAGATGGCATCGTACTGCCAGTCGCGTAGCAACCATACTTACCTTGTGAGCTCTCAGGCCAGAAACACTGCTTCACGCCAATCAAAACATAACACGCCAGCAGTTTCATAAACATGTCCTTCCTTGACGCACGTGTAAAAGAGATTACGACTGACCGTAAACCATTGAGTAAAACCAGACAGTATCGATAAAAGACTTTCAATTTGGTTTAAACACACTCATTATATATTCATAAAAATATGAGAGGAATTTTTAAAACGGTAAAATTCGTTTTCCTGAAGCTCAAAACACTCCCGTTTTCGCCAGCACGTCAATTCTGCTCAGCACCACACGACAACAACAACACAAACTTTGCCGAACGTACTTTCGCTTCACAATTGGCGAAAATCCGAAAACTACCGAAGGATTCATGGTCGCACTCTTCGGAAAAGAGAGGCGAGAGCAACCTGAGGCGAGGCGAACATGGATGGGTTACGTAACCGCTTCACGCCTTAAACCCTTTGCCACTCTATCTATCTTTGTCTATGCTTAAGTTCAGTTTCCTTTTCTGGCACTCCAGTTCGTTCAATAAGGCATGTGTCCTGTCGGCATTGTAGAGTGACCAGGTTGGTTTATTCCCTTTCAGGAGTTCTATTCAGCTATCCCGCCGATTGAAAATTGTCTCACAGTGACTACATTACGAACGCGTTTCGAAATGACAATGCAATTGAAAGTTAAGAATCGTACTCAGAAATGTCCATCTTCCCAACCCGCTTGTCTTTCTGTTGTAGTATTTACGTACCCCATCCCGCGTGTGTAGTAGGCTCGAAGATTTGCGATGTTTGCTTTGTCGTAGCTATGCGATTAACGAGTCTTTTAAAATTAAAAGAAATCAGAGAGCATATTCTTGTTTTCCTTCTTATCGAAAATACAATCATATTAAAAAACCTAACGCTCTAAATGTTAAACTTACTGATCGCCTCATAAAATTACTGCTTGAAAATTGTTCATTTCTGATGGTAGACGGCTTGTTTCCTCATCACTAGAAGAGTAGATTCTGCGTCTTCAAGATATCCTTGATCGGGGAATTGCTCGATGTGAATCTTCAAGTAGTTAGTTTCTCCGATAGTGGATTTACTCACATACTTTGACCTTGATAAATTCGCTTGTCGGCAAAGTGGTCGGCTTGGCAACGGTGACTTTCGTGCTTCGAGGAATTAGTCGGAGAGCATCTCGCTTGGCGACAAGAGCTAACTGACGACCCAAAGTCAGTCTTGTTTCCGGGTTCGGTATCTCAACCAGGAAAGGAACTGGAACTGACGCTGTCGTAACTTAAGGAAAGAAGCTGGAATTGACGACGAGTGTTGACGTAGAACTGAAACTTGTTTATTGAATACGGAACCAATGCTAGGCCTCACGGCCCAGCCGCTCTTACATGAATCTACCTGTGTGTGAGTCTGGCCTAGTTAATCCTCCTTTTTTCCTGTGGGTTATTGTGTTCACTTTTAAAGTATCTTAGATATATCGGATACAGACGCTATAAAGAATACAATAAGACAATACTTTGATTTACCGACATTAGAAATGATACAAACCCACGCTATGAATAAATTAAAAATGGCAACAACAGCTCAATGTCACAACAGAACATGGCGGTATTACGCAGATACCACTATGAGCAAATTAGTAATTGGGTAATTTTTTAATGTGTGAACGAGCAAGACCATGATGTCGATACCGTGCTGGTATTTCGTGGCGCCAGCATTGTTAAAGTCCAAACAAAGATGAGTTGCAGCTTGACAATCGTGTCCAAGAACGCTAGTGTATTGTAAATGTGGACTATTAATTTTCTTTTTGCCAATTTTGAAGATTATGACTTGGGCCAATTTCGAAATAAAGAATGACCTCATTTTCGAAACAATATGTCCGTTCCCTCAGTTGTATGTTTCATATTTATTTATGGGCAAACCACCCAAATAGGACGCGATATCCACCAAACATCATGCAATAATGTCAAAACCTTAACTCATGGCATGTTGCTGCCATTCTCCTGAATAAGTCATAGTAAACATAATTCATTTTGTTGATCAAAACATCCATGTCAAAATATGAGTGTGTTTCGGAAGACGTGACCTTATTCTGAAAGAAAATTTCATGAAATTGCAGTCTGTTTTTTATTATGAAAACAGTATATACAGACATGTTCATGCGACAAGCAAAATGTTCGTTAAATTGTGTTGTTTTAGAGTGATACTATTGTAAGATATACATACATGTGTGCTATATTTATATATTTCAGGATGGTGACACTGCTCTTCATCTTGCAGCAAAGGAAAAGCATTTCAGGTATGGCAGTCCGAAGAAGACAGTCCAACTGTTGTTACAATATGGTAGCGATGTGCATAGTAAAAATAAGGTAAAGAAAAGACAGAAAATGTTTAATTTCGTATTTTTGAAGTAGGAATGTTTATACGTGATACTCGTTTCAAATAATAACCAATAATTAAACAACTTAATAATGTATATTTAAAAAAATAACGTGAAATTTTAAACACCGCAACACCAAAGTTGCAGTCTCAAAAAATCAGTATTAATTCAGATACAATTACATATGGAGTATGATGTATAGTTGTTGCAATACAACATCGTTTTATTGCCATTTTCAATATCTATAGGCCTTCACAAGCAAGGTTGTGAGAAAACTGCCAGATAAAATTATGGTGATATTTCTAGGCACAGAAAGAAAAAAAAACAATTCTTTGTCATTGTCATGGAAATTTGCTGCTCATTTTTTTTTTTAAAAAACTTTCGAACACAATGATTAAAATACTTGAGCGGTTCCTTTTTTTTGAAACTGAATTTCTTTAGTGTAAAATATTGTAAACACATTTATATTGTGTAATAGCAATGTTTCATATACGATAGTGTCCTTTTGAACATCACTAATTCCTGGGTAAACTCTACATACGACTCCCAATTAAATGTAGATTGCAATGCATCAAAAATCAACCTAAATTGTCGTTCTAATTAAAAAAGCGCTGAAACTGAGCAAACAGCAGCACAAATAGCCGCTTATCACATTGTGTCGCCTCACTAGAGAAACAAAAACTTGCCGGGTCAAAAACGCAAGAAAGTGATGCAAAAAATTCATAGAGCATCATGGTAGAATTACAAATACGAACACACATAAGCTTCTCCCTTTTTTATAGAGGCCGAAATAATGTGGTTGCATTTTTTATTCTTTAAATGCTGGAGTCTTACCAGAACAATTTCTTTCTTTCTCGGTTTCTTGTGTGACTAGTATTGCAAGCAAACTCCTAATCATTAATCATTATTATTGATTGTAAGACCGCGATATCTTTACCTTTTCAAATTTTTTACAGGATTGGCTTCAGCGCTTATTGCGAATTCAGTTATCAAGTAAAACCTAACGCTCCTTCAAACAAACATTGTCAATCTTTAGAGAGCGATTTATGAGCAAAGCTAGACCGAAAGAATAGGGCGAATTGAATGCAAAATAACAGGTCAAGAATTGTGCGAGATTTTGGAAAGTTGCATATTTGTTAGTTTTTTCTCGTGTATAGAATTATAAACGATCTCCTATTTCAATATATTACCACCTTGAAAACATACTTGGTCACAATCTTACTCGCGAAAGAGGGATATGTTTACTTTTTATATTGTTATTACCGGATTAAAATTATCTCCCTGCGGATTCAACAAGGAAACGAGATATACAATGCTCATGCACAGGAATATCAACAACACGTTTTTAGTATTTGCTTAACACAACCCTGGACCTAAAATATTTTTTACGTCCATGAAAAAAAAAAAAACTTCAACAATACCACAGTCTCAAATGATTCATAAATGTTGATCACCAACATAAATGTTGATCAACCAAAACTTTTTCAACCATTGCGTAAGTATCAGGCAAAAGAAATATTACGCGAAAGATACGACCAAAATTTATAGACTTTGTAGAATACATTATTATGACAGAACCCATGGCCTCGGAGCGCGTTCTCTGGTGATCCGAAGATATTTAACGAGTGAAACGATGTATTCTGCCGCCATTACTTTTCCGATTGAAGCGACGTGTTTTCATAACGGTGTTTTTTGTTTTTGTTTTTTTGCAACTCAACGAGAGCGTTGACATGTTCGCTCGATAGCGTGGTAAATGTTGCAGATGCGGAAGGCTTTACCGTAGATGTCGCCGCTACTGCTTCCTCTGAAGTCATAGCTTTTTTGTTCGGTCCGTGCCGAGATATTAGTTTCGCTTAGATGATAAATCATGATTCCAAATGTTCAAAATAACTAGAGTTCTCCAAATCGTAATAAGTATTTTCCTCCACAGATATGCATTCCGCTTCTGATATTTATTGTCGTTCAGGAGCCGGCGACAATATTTTCCAATAGAAAGTACTACCGGATAATAACTACTTTCATTAATTTAGCGGGAAATGATTTCTTAACCACTGTTTTCTAGGTAAACATTATTAAATGGCACGTGACCTGTTTTCAAAATGTTTTGAAGTTCGTAAAATATTTTGCTGAAAGTAAGCTATGAGTAAAATATTCAATAGCATTAAGTATCATCTCAATCAAAAGCTAAAATACACAGAAATGTGTCAGTATTTTAGGGAATGCAAACAATATAGAGGGACTATATTAATTCTGTCTGTGAAAATACCAACTTTATTTCGCTACCAATAGATTGGTAATCTGTGGTACATAATATTATGTAATAATAATACAAAGCGTGATAACCTATGTATTTTATTGTAACCCCTCAAGCATGGACAAAAGCCAATCGATGTCGCCGAGAGAACTTGCAAAGACGTACTCTTGGATTATGAAAGGATAAGAGAAGTATATTGACATCTTCCTTTTCATATCAGTTATTTGCATATCAAACCGTGGGGTTAAATGACAAACTTAATAAAACAGAAATATTTGCCGTCTTCTCCGTCTAACGTTATTAGCTGTACGTATATTTGAAATATATTTCGTTCTGCGGCGTAAAAGGTTAACGTCACAATATATTGATGCACTATGACTATTGGTGTCATGTTTTGACGCAAATTTACTTATCGCGTATTTTACACGATTTAAAACAGAAATACAAGGAATACAATGACTTGATGAGAGAGTCTGGATATGAACGAGAAATCATGAAAGTGTTTCTCTGTGGAGAGGGCGGAGTTGGAAAACTACATTGAAAGAATCTCTTCAGAGGGTAAGTGACCATACCAATAACTTACCAAAGGAAGGACAAACTAAATGTAGAAAACAAAATCGCTCAATCAGTCAACGGCAACATTTACGAACTGATTGGCGAAATACCAGAAATAATAGTCTGTGATAATCAATATCACCATCTAATATTATCTACTGGAAGAGCGATCGTCAACATCGTACACTTACAATGCAGCTTATCATAAAAATGAAATGACCATCTACCTCACCATACAAGTAGTACAATCAAATGAAGTGCATGTGACAAGTCGTATCACTTTCAATACTCTCTCAATGTCTATTTACTATAGTTTGATAAGTTGAAGGGAAATTTGGTTTTACACATATTTAGACATTTGTTGTCGTAATAATGGCTTGAAGAAATACAAGGTATAAATCCTTTTTATAATTAATGGCTTAAAGAAATACAAGTCCCTATCACCGACTCTATATAGCAGGTAACAATAGTGCATGCCTATTTATTTCTTTAAAAAATCTTATGGCGATCGGTGGCCTCGACATAGTGCTACTACCAAATATTTTATTCTCGACACAGTTCCATATTATTACCAAATATGATTGGAGAATGCTATTCAGTTACACAGTACAGCATTCACGTTATGACTATCATCACGTCTTCCACTGTGGTGATACATTTCATAGTCCGTATTTTCCAAGACGAAAGAATATTTTTTTTTAAATCATGAAATAATATCATTACCACATTCAAAAACCAAAAGTCAGTGATTGTAAACTAATTGAAGTTTTACGAATGAATCCCACATTGAGTTTGCATGACATGTAAAGTGATATCTATACGCCGTGAGCAAATTTTCAATCATTTTCAAGCTACGATCCATGTATGTAGGAATCGTTTTCAATGGCAAATGCCCGATGATCGCATGGTTTCAGTATGCTTCTCATGGAGTTTCATACGATTTCTATTATAGCATATCACAGACAATGTTTTGTCAGTTTTCCAGAAAATATCATAAGTGCGTCTCAAAGGCCTGTCATTCTGGCCAACATGCGACCCTCAAAAATCACCGCCAGGTTGCATCACATAAGTGAACCAGGTTAAAATATTACGTAATACACCATGTTTTCACTTGCCAGACTATGTTGGTCCTAATAATGAACATATAAAATACCACAACGACCCCTGAGACTAAATCGGTTACCATGGCCCGACACAGTTAACCTTTATGTTGTTAGAAGTACTTTCATTCATCGTACGGTAAGCCAAACTGGAAGAGAAATAGAAAAGAAAAAATTTAAAAAGCACTAAAACTTTGTCAAGTGGTTGTACTGTTTAATGCTTGATTCTGATAATAATCACTGATTCCGGTTTATTCTTTAAAGCAATAACACCACTTTTGACCAAATCAGTTATCATTTCTTTCTATTGACTCGCATCTGCAATTTAGAAATCGACCCATGCGCAACAACGTTATTGACAAGATGAAGAACACTAAAAATATGAATCCCATATTTCTTGTCTGGAGAGGACAAACTGGTTTATCCATTTGATAACTATTTTTATCTAAACATTCCTAAACAGATTTTAAAATTAATTTGCTAATCGTTACAGACATTAATTCAAGCCTACTTGACCAAGAGAGGAAAAGAAATAGCGCCACCACCAGAACAACAAGAGTACACTCGTACACCTGGTATCGATGTTCAGAACGCTAGCATCAAAGATGTCGGAGAAGTGAGCATGTGGGATTTTGCCGGCCAACCAGAGTATTACGTCACTCACAATATGTTTCTTGGAGCACAGAATGCGGTCTTTTTGATCGTTTACAAAGTCACCGATTCGGACGGTAAACTTGTGTCATTCGAAGTGGCATGTGAAAAGGTAAGTACTTAGCACTTTTTCGTTTCGTATTTCATTTTCTAAATTTATAGACCTGGCAAAAATAATGCTGAAACGTCGTGGTCTCTTGAATTACAAATCACTTTGATTATTGTGATCACAAATCTCTATGAACGGCTGTAAATGAAGCACTGTCATATATACTTACGTGCGTATGATTGTCATATAGCATTATAAAAGAAGAGTAGATTTATTCAACGCTTGAAGTGCCGATTGCATTGAAACTGACGTTGTATTTATGTGTTATTATGAGCAATGACTATCGAATGAGAAACATCAGCCAATATGCGTATGTCAATGCTCTGCAGCTATGATGACTTCAACGCAAAGGTGAAAAAAAGGAATGACCATTACATGTCCACATAAATTCTTGACCACAGACTTCTTCAAGATGTTCAATTTTAAGAGGTTTTTTCAGAGCTGTGAATCTGATATGATCAAGGACCTGGTATTTCATTAGCTATTAATTGTAAGAATAAAGAAATCGAGTATGTTGATTCCAGACTCGCACGCAATAAGATAATGGCGTCAGACTTTTAAGTCTTTTTATTTCCTATTGTGCATAGCCATAAAGATTTCTCATAACTACAGATATGTTGCGAAATAAGAAGTGAATTTCTTTCACCGGATACATATGGAACCATAAATGTGAAAAAGATGACAAAAGCAATCTTAGATCCGGTGAGGTCTACTGAAAAATTTTCAGTAAACAAGTTGGTTCAGTCCCAGACAACATATTGAGACGGAAAGTAATAGATAAACTTATAAAATGAATTATATTTTCTGGCGTAAGGCTATATCTTGAGTGAAATCCCTGGCTCTTTATAATCTTTACGGCCCTGATACTATTTTTGTGGCCCGAGGTCGTACGGCGGAAGGGCCCGAGCGTGCGCGGACCCGTACGCCGTACGACCAAGGTTTTATCATATACCTTATGGAATGATAAATATGTAGTTTACATGATATTCAACATTGTTTTGCAGATAGAAATGCGTGCGACATCAAAAATTCTTCGCCATTGGTGTCAGTTTTTCATAAATAAGACGTATTGACATACATAACAACGTCATTTGTCAACCTGCAGAATTCAAGAACGCGCAAAATAACATGCGTACTTTTACGTGACCAACGGAGATGCAGGCTGAAATTGAGGTGTAAGAAGGACAAAAGCGTGATGTCAGTTTCTTGTAATTTATACTGAACAGCACATGGTATACACTGGATTTCACAAGAATTTAGAAATAAAAGACGTTCCATTCGTACACAAAGCCAGCGCGAGATTAGGAAAACGTCTGCTCGATCAGATCGTAGTTGCGCGTGGCGACAGTGGAGCCGCAGCGGTGAGATCGGTTTGCGGATAGCAACGCACTTATTAACCAGAATAGAGGTAGTTCAGAAATGCACGCGATTGCCCATATCTGGGCACTGGGCCGGGGCATGAAACGTAAAAAAATGCACTGATCTGAGGGCGCTTTCTTCCATAGCTTTACACAGGCACGTGACTGTAGGTATATGATAATGTGTTTAGAAAAAATGGCATATTTAAAAAATAAAAAAAAATAAATAGGCATCGTGAGTTCTGCACCGACCAGTGACAGTTACATATAAGACGAGTGAAGGGATGTCACATTTCACGGTAGTTCAAGGTGCATATTTAAAGGTATACAGTAACCTGTAGTCTAAATATTCCCATATATGGTCAAAGGGGCGTTCATTGGTATTTAAAATGCCCATGTGAGGGCGCTGTATATAAAAAAGCGGCCACCCGCTTTAAATCTGTGATTGGTTAGATTTTCTTTTTCCATGGTAACTGTGGCTAAATTGGAATAGGTGATAGTATACCTTTAATTTCGCGATTATCCCGTCGTTATGCTTAACCTTGATACTTTGTAATAGAAAAAAAAAAAACTATATCAGCGGTGTCCGAATTAATGTGATTCTTTCATAATAATCTCTACATATCGTTCTTACATTCAGCCAACATATTTATTATAAGTCTCTTTCAATTCTAGAACATGACTTGGCTGCGTTTCATAAAAGGATCGATCAACTTTGACCAATATTCATTTGATGAAGCAGCGAAAGGAATCAGAAAACCACGAGTTATATTGATCGCCAGTCGAGCTGACGAATTGCATGAAGACTACAAAACCGAAGGTAAATGAGACATTGTCTTCTGTTTAAAAAAATCATGAACAAAGTCGCTTGAAATATAAAGTTATCATCAGTGACGGTTGTCGTTACCTTAAGCCTGCTTCATTTTTGAAATCATCCTGCATTATGATCTTTTAACTATCATTGAAAGTTATTGCTCCATCATGTTGAACATTTGTCCCGTTGGTGAAAGTTATGCCACCACCTACTGTACACAAGTACCCAAATATTAATGCATTGATATCGATTCTTTATGAACTCGAACGAGTCAATAGATTAATATCAAAGCGACGATATTTAAAGAATAGGAAAGATGAAAATTAGTGTTTCACTTAAAGATGCAATGTGCAGCACTAGTACATTACTTGAGCAATAGAAGTGCCGAAGTTATTACAGCAGTCTTGAATTTGAGAATACAGCTAGCATTTTCCCGACTATGTTTTGACATTCCGGAACTTACCCAATATAATAAACTAATATATTTTAGTTTATAAAGTAAAGTTTTCATCACAATGAGGCTATGACCTCTTCTATAACCTCAAACTACATGTATGCTGTTGCCTAGCGACAAGCACTAACAAGTATGAATGCAAGTTTACAATATGGGCACCACTAAAACAACCAGATTCTCTGATGATTTCTATCACAATGGTAATATATTCGCTACTTTATACCTACTGTTAGAAATATTAGTCTGCTTAACTTGACAGATTTGAGTGTTAGGTGCTTCAGTGTTGGGTGCTCAGGTGTTTCATGTTTTAACTTGCGTAGTCACAAAATCTGAGCTTAGATTATTGTATGCTGCTTAGCATCGTTTCCGTCACCGTCATTCGGAGCACCTACATTACCTACATCTTGAAAATAATCGGTCACGATTTCAGGTTCGTTACCAAACATAGCTGCACTCACACGACATTGGACACCGCTGTCTGAAATTCGGACAAATTTTAATGTTCCATGTCAGCTGTCGTTGCAGCTGAGCCATAAATTCACATGAATTAATTAACGTTAAGAATCCATTGTAACGCTACTAGATTTTATTTTCATCATTCTTGTGGAAAATGCAAAAAAATATAATATTTTTGCATATTAATGAAAGGAAATGATGTCATTTACTATTAGCGCTCTTATTCCACGGAAGTAACGGACATGCAAGCATACGGGACTGCATTCCATATGAAAGCAGGAAGAATTAACTGAATTATTTAAATGTGCATTCCTACTCTTTATTCAACGTTATGCTTGACTTATTTTGTATGAATAGGTACTTTTCAATAGTGCAAGGTGGATTGAAAAGAAACAGCTCTTATGCTCCTTATATAACAAAGAAAGCGTAGCAAGCCAAAACCTTTTTAACTTTTTCATAATCAAATAAGTAAAAAATCTAAACAAACTCTCACATGAGGTCGTTCTCTATTCACAGTATTCTTATTATTCATTACATACGATGAAAGAGTTAGTGACTCAACTCCTCCGCTTCAATCGCCTACAAAATTATGTCTTTCTGTCTCTTCTGTCCTTCCGTCGCTTCTCTCTCTTCGTCGACACCCATTTCCATGCCTTTCAATCTCTCAACTTGTATTGAAAAAGGTCTCTCCACGGTGAAGTTAACTAGTTTTAACTCAGACTTTCTAAGATTTTAATGGGAAGTTGCCTAGGACTATCTTTAGATGCGGATATTGCAACTTGAAAAAACAACTAATACGATTGCTGAACGTAGTCGTGTGGTTCTGGGAACAAGTCTAGGAAGATGCCAACATATATATTCACTATATCGTTGTATGTTAACATTGCAGCTAATCATTTGACGAGACAAATTGTTGAAGAATCACAGAGGATCTTCAGCGAATATTTGGATATATCTGATGAAACTTTTCTGTTGAACTGTCATAAATCAAGATGTAGTGAAATAAAAAGACTCAGGCTACACCTGCAACAAGTCAAGGTAAGAACGTCATATATCGTATTGCATTGATCCTAGTATCAAAATGATTAAGGAAATAACATAATTCTACGTACGAAGAGGGTTTTCTTATGAAATATAAATTGCGTATCGTACTTGTGTTTTCACAACACGTTTTTTAATTTCATTCAAATAAAGCACAACCAATACTTTTTAAAAGGAAATAATACATACAACTGATTACTTTATTTCATTCTACCATTTCCATTGCTATTATTAGTTGACAGGAAAGGTTCCAAACCTATGCGCCAAGATAATCAAACAAAAACACAAATGGTGTGACACCCTGTACCCGGTACTGTATTGGAAGTCTTATTTCACTCAATGTAGAAAGATCGACCCTATTGCTGATGAGGACTTTTTGAAAAAGGCAACCAACTTCCTGAACGATATGGGTGAGGTAAGGTTTCCCTGCATTCACGATAAACGTTAGTGATCCAAAAGTCCCTAATTTGGTGAAGTGTTACGATTGGACGTAATTGTAATAAAATAACATGACAATGGTTGACGATTTTATTCATTTTTTTGGTTTCTTGCCAGATTGTACATTAAAGACCGTTCTCCTATCAGTGAACAAGGGGAAAACATTTATCATTTGCAATGTAATGCATATTGCCTAGATAGAGAATCAAAAACCTAATGTTGTCTGTCATATCTCGGAGATACATTATAACTAGATACCAGACAATACAATAATAATGTATCAACATTTGACTCCTAACATAAATTCACCCCTTACTGGCAATCCTTTGTAAAATCATTGTTTTTACGTTGAACAAGTAATGTGTATATGCACCAAGATAATTGGTCGTGATTAAAAAACACAATTTTTATCATTTGAATATTACAAAAACGAAACTCACCTTCGCTATACTTGCATGTTATTCATAGGTTCTCTATGTCAAGCAAATATCAACTCAGAGAGAAGATGTTATTGTATTGGAACCAAGATGGCTTTGCGAAAGGGTATTCGGACCAATGCTAGCTACCAACGTATTTTCCCAATACATAGACAAGTTTGAGAAGAAGACATTCTACCCTTTTAGTGATATAAAAAAGGTACTTGGAAAGCACGCTAATACAGAGCTACTGATCGATATACTTGAGCATTGCGAGCTTCTCTGCAAGGCCAGTGAAACCCAAAGATTCCGGTGAGGAGTTAAGTTTCTTATTGCCTGGACTTCTCACAGACACGATGTCAGGTGACGAATGGGGTGTTGCAATACAGTGGATGATATATTTTGGCCGACGGTTTGAATGCCATGACGAGACAGATAGCTTTACAGCTGGGTTTTTTCCGAGATTACAAGTCCGCCTGTACAAGCGTTTCCTACAGCTTGGTCATCCTCCGAATGGGCTATGGAAAAACGGTATCACGCTTTGTCATGATGTTGAATGCCTGGTCTTTATGACGGATCACAGAAGAGCTGTCAACGTTTGCGTTCGGGCGGAAGAGTCGAAAAAGCAGTTAATTGGAAAATGTCATGAGCTTCTGGAAGCGGTTACGGGAGATATTTGCGACATTTTCAATCAAATGTGCCCGGGTAACAACCTCGACAAATATATCTTAAGTGCGCTGTCTCTTAAAAAGGAAGCTAACATTGAAAACGTCAAATACTACAAAGTACAGGATTTGTTAGCTGCTGAAGTGAAGGGATTACGGGCTCATACCCCGAAAGGCAGCGCAGTAGACGATACAACTGATGTTCTTTGTCAAGGCTATGACACTACCATGCTGGAAGTGCGGGGGAAACACTGTGACGTCAAGTGGATGCTACACGAAACACGACACGAGTTAACAAAAGCGATGGATATTCCAAGGGCCATAGAACAAAACTGCGAATACATGGCAGAACTTATGGGCATTGGATACCAAGATGTCAAGGCATATGAAGAGAAAGCAGGTCGAAAAGACAGAGCGGTCACTGACTACATATTGGAAGAGTGGTCTTATAGATGGGCAACCACTAGAAGTGGCAAGTTTTCTGCCAGCAATGTTATACTGGAAGAAACAAACCCGATTGAAGACCAACGCACATATGTTCGATCAGCTTCTCCATTACAAGGTGGCAGGGTTGCAAGAGTGGACGGGAAACAAAAAGCAACAAAGGGAGATTTCCGTAAAAGCAACTTCCATAACCTACTAGCAATATTTCAGAATATGCAAAGAAGCGATATGGTGGAACTCGTTGAAGAAATGTTCAAGAACGTAAAAGATCACAAATAAAGCAAACAACAATACCAACAACTCTGAAGCATTAAAAATTATGTGTTTAAGTTACGATCTGGTCACATAATCCACAAAGAAAATTTCGCCGAAGATGGAAGAAATGAAGATTATGATTATTATGAATCATTCTAATCACTGCGAGTAATCTTGCAGTTGTAATAATGATTGTGAGTATTGGAATTGTTACAATCATTATCACCAAGATATATACCAATTCATAAACAACAGCAGGAATTAAAGCAAAGCAAAAGAAAAGAGGACGACTACACATCTTCGGCTATCAAAACATATTGACGTTCACAATGGAATCTCTAACAACCAAGTCACGTTGCGCTCACTTGATCAGATCCACAAAGTGACAAGCTGTATTTAAACGTGTCGCGAACATATCTGTAGGGTATTGAATACCATCCAGAAGGCTAGCCGTTTGTTCAGTTTCATCTCTGAAAAAAAAAAAAACGGTGGCTGCAGCAACTATGTCTGATGTCACAACAGTAGCAAATACCATGCTTTCTGAATTCATAACGATTTCAGAAATACCATGCTTTCAGAATTCATAAACGATTTCAGAAATACGAAATAAATCCCATGAAGATTCTGATAAGGAGTCGAAAATATGTATAGACGGTCCTAATCGACGAGAATTTCAATTTTTCTTTTTCGGGAAAAGCGAAAGATTGTAAATTTGGCGACCACATCCCTGTAGCGCAAGGATAAAGAATTTGATGGGTATGTAAAGAACATCATCAGACTCCAAAAATAATCTCCTACAGTGTGTAATGTAAATAGAATCTGAATTAAATAGAACTTCAGTGATACTTCTTGAATGTTCTCTTGTCCAAATATTCAACTTTTGGATTACCTTCATGTTTCCATCAAGTTTAAATTTAAAGTAGCAACTCATTAAACACACTTTGGTAGACTTTGAGGTACGAGTATTCCTTTCCAAATGAGTAGTGTGCATTATGTGTTTTACATTATATCATTCAGTATTAGATTTGAATTGCCACCGGAACAAGTATTCTCTTCTAAGCCGATCTGTCACAATATATGTGTTTGGCTACACGTATTGAATACTGATTGCCGGTAGATAGCGCAAAAAATGTATTTGTCTACTTTACATGTAAAATGACTTCTTATCCTAGCACCAATACTACCATAACGTAAGAAACATAGATAGTATATCACATATTGCACCACATATTTCATTTGATATATTAGATATCACACTTTTTTATGATTTAAATGTAAGATTTTACTGAAGGTATAATACATTGCCTTTCAAGTTGTCTAATTTCCTTTGTTCGTTTGGTTTTTTATATTTTTTGTTTCGGTAGATATTATTCGATTTGCATCAACATTCATTTTTTACCTATTTAAATTAAACATGTATTGAACATCCTTTCTACAATATCATGATATTGCCCTATGCACACGTGTGAATTTTAGGTGAAACATATATTACATCATCAGGTAATTTTGGGATACTTTTGCTTTAGGCGTATCCAGTGTTCAGCTTAATATTTTATGTGCCTTTGCACGTCATGTTGTACCTATTTTTCAAACACAGAAAACGTAACATGCAAGAAATTGTGTATTAAACCACAAAGGCATTGATATATGTGGTTTATATATCGTTTTTAGTGCTATGTACCCTTATATAAACGGTCAACAGGCATTGATATATGTAGATTATATATCATTTTCAGTGTTATATATCTATAAATACAACTGTCAACAGGCATTGACATATGAGCCATGGAATGAGAAAAGGGCCCTCTTGGCTAAAAAATCACTTTTTGAGTTTTTATCATAATATTATACTATGACACTTAAATTTTCATTTGATCAAGTTTTTAGGGTCAGGTCAGGCCTAATTTGCATATTTATGCATAATTTGCATATGTAATGAGTCAGTTTGGCTTCAGTCATGTTGATTACAAATACTTATATACAGCTAATTATTCAGGTTTTCCTGCAATTGTATGTTGTTTTCAATATTGAATACAATGTATTGTATTTCTGTCATATTGCAGGACTTTCATTTTCAAAACTAGACTTAATAAATTAAACAAACAATAATTGAAAAGGGTGGAACATTGCCAGCAACTGCAATATTTTAAAGACAAACTGAGAAACTAAGAAAAATATAACCAAGTCTCTCTAAAAAGGACAGTAGCTTTTTCTTTTGATAGTTTTCCAGTATCTTTGTTCTTTATTATTTATATCAAATATTTTTGTCATTCTAATTTTAAAAGTTTGTTAAAACATTTAAAATTTGTCAAGCTATATTAAGTAAAACACATGACTATAAGTCCGGACTGAAATTCATGCTGGCGACAGGATTACACATTTTGTGTGCTTACACTACAGCGTGTCTATGTGTGTTTCTTGAAATCTTAACAAGTCATCACATCAAAAACAGTAGGACAAACGCTGTGAGCTTTAATACTGAAAAATTCATCGACCATTTCATCATTTGTAATGTCCGTCTCTGTAATATTACTGTTGACCATACCGGTAGTTTCTTCGAGTCTGTGTATTCATTGTAATGGCTTATACCAGCATTTCCGTTGCCAGCAGTACTCATACTGATACTTCGTCTGCACTGTTCAACACAGCCGTCAACACTCATCGATAGAAAGATATTTATGTGCAATGTCCACGAAATAATCCAGGCCAGGCGTTTTGTCCAGAACTAATGACAGAGACGCATTTTCAGGTGATCATACCTGCCTCTGTTAGACTCAGTGGAGAAATACGACGCTCAATGCTGACGACGACAACGTCGACTGTACCACGCTCACACATGTAAACAACGTTCAAAATGGCGGCTAAAGTACAGCGTTGATAACTTACCCTATTCTTAGAGGTCATATGATTACCCACAAGTCACCTGAGTGGGCAAAATGCGGGATAAATTCCATCAGACTACGCAATGCATGAGTGGAAATTAGTTGTTTTCATGCGGGAACTTTAAACGCGTTTTTCTATTATTATGCAAATTTGCCGAGAGGGCCCTTTTCTCATTCCACGGCCCATATGTGATTTATATACCATTTTCAGTGTCATGTATCCATAAATACAACTGTCAACAGGCATTGATCTATGTCAATTATATATCATTTTCAGTGGTATGTACCCATAAATACAACTGTCAACATGCATTAATATGAATTAAGTGACTTATATATCGTTTTCAGTGCCATGTATGCATAAATACAACTGTCAACAGGCATTTATATATGTGATTTCTATATCATTTTCAGTTCTATGTACCCATAAATACAACTTCAACAGGCGTTGATATATGTGATTGATATATCATTTTCAGTGCCATGTACGCATAAATACAACTGTCAACAGGCATTTATATATATGTGATTTATATATCATTTTCAGTGCTATTTACCCATACATACAACTGTCAACAGGCGTTGATATATGAGATTTATATATCATTTTCCGTGCTATTTACCAATACATACAACTGTCAACTATGATATGTCATGTTTACCGCATCTTCCATATGAGCTTATGTAAAGGGTACATGCAGAAATGATAGATTGATTTTCATTTGGTATAAGTAGTTTGTATATAGTTTTCTATTCTAGACGGTTGTATACTCACATTCACGTCATAAGTTAATATTGAATCAGAAACTATCTTATATGACACATCAAAACAAATATGCCAAGCACATAATTCAGGCAAATTGGTTCTCTATTGAAGACGGTGGTCGAAACTATTAATTATTCAGTCGACAACATAAATCTACATTTGTGCGGCAAATCGCAAGGTAAACAGTTAATATGGCTCTATTGTTCAGCATTTAAACATAATGTGACACGTCAAGCTAATTGATTGACATTTCATATGCAAATTGATATCTGCAATATCATTTTAGTGACATTCATATTGTTTTATTCAAAAAGATGTGGAGATTGATCATTAAGGTTTATATTTTTAGATAGTTTCCTGATTGTTGTGCTCTTTAATTGTTCAGTGACACTTACAACATTAAACAGGATAATAGAACACTAAGTTATGTGTGCTTTTTCCGTCAAGCACTTTGCGCTCTTTGCTGACGTTAAGTAAATTTTGAGCAAGAGGTGCGAACTAAGAGGTACCGCGGCTTGTTGTATAATCCGAACTTCAGAGGACAAAAAGCCAGAAATCATGGTACATACAGTCGCAACAATATCGCCCTCTACGATCATTGTAAATATTTCATTTGCAAAGCAGCCCTTACTACTTCTAGAGAACGCTTAATTCCGCAGGTCAAGGTTTTGTCAATATTTTAAAAGCACTGAGATAAAGCAAAAGAGACACAATGTATTATATAGAAGAAACTTAGGTTGACACACACTACCACACCTGGTTGATAGGTTCTCAAACGTATTTATTATACCTCAAACACAACGTTTCACTCTAAACTTAAAGCCAGAATCTTCGGATGTTTTCTACAATGAAAAGTACGAACATAAAATTTACAATGGTTGAATTGTATAGGAAAACGGGCAATATGGCGTTACAAATATCTGAAAATCTGTAGATGTACATATATGACAGGAGAGAGACTAACCTCCAGGCTGTGGGTACGGTCAAAACTGTCTGGACCGACGCCGTGAGCTGGAAACTGGCGCGCTGAAGTCCGGGGGGGGGGGGGGGTCCGTTTAAATACTCAACAGCTGATATGTTTGGGCGCTGGAATTCATTCTATATACTTACTTTCTTTCGTTGACATCTTATGCAGCAAGTTACTAATGTGGCCTATTTACTACTACTTTTACACGATGTACTCCACCTGGTACGCATGCGAATATGGTTATGTTAGCCATCCGGTGTCCAGAGCTGTGAATTTTTCGGACGAGATATCTGCCTTTTACGGGCTTGTTTTGACTTTCACGTCACAAGTTTTTAAGCCGAGGTTATCTACGTTTTCCAATGATACCTAGCTGGAGGAACCGTGGTTCGCCAAACTTCAGTAGCCTGATAAATACATTGAGTACCCTTTCAACCCAGTCCATATGCCATATAAGGTCTAAGTTTATGTATGACCTCATCAAGCGTAGCCATTGAAACTTCCGGTAATTTATGTGGACTTTATTTCTGGTTTTAACAATGAGCTGCTTTTCATCATGAAACTCTGTGGCATACATCAAACATGTTCATCATTCGTTGAAGGCCAAAGAAGAGGTTTTGGCCACAGGCGCTCCTTAGCTGGGTAGTCTGCTAAGGAGATCAATTTTCGGATCGATCTATTGATCCCGTAGTCGATATGCCCGCCACTGCAACCTAAATACTCACAAGGTGTGCAACAGAATCACTCAAAAAACACGCGATCGGGGTTTTCAACTGGCCGTGCGCTCACACAAAACATTCAAAACTACACTCCCATATACCTAGTTGGATCACAAATTTAACCATCTCCCTAAAAATCACGCAGATGAATGTGTTACTCGTGTCATCTTGAAGAAATCGGCCGTGTTTTGAGACCAAGCGCAGTGAAATGCGGCCTGCAGAACGATTCTACCATATGACGTCATTTTTTCCACTGCTGATTGGTTCAACTATACTTCACCAGTGACGTCTTGCCATGACCTTTGTTTTGGCCGTTGACTAGCCAATCAGTAGTGGAATAAATTACATCATATGGTAGAATCGTTCTGCAGGCCGCATTTCACTGCGCTTGGTCTCAAAACACGGCCGATTTCTTCAAGATGATGCGAGTAACACGTTCATCGGCGTGATTTTCGAGGAAATGGTTAAATTTGTGATCCAACTAGGTATATGGGAGTGTAGTTCTGAATGTTTTGTGTGAGCGCACGGCCAGTTGAAAACCCGGATCGCATGTTTTTTGAGTGATTCTGTTGCACACCTTGTGAGTATTTAGGTTGCAGTGGCGGGCATATCGACTACGGGATCAATAGATCGATCCGAAAAATTGATCTCCTTAGCAGACTACCCAGCTAAGGAGCGCCTGTGGTTTTGGAACTTTTGAGAGCTATCAGCTTACACACATGACAAAATCACATTATGCCTTTCACATTATGTCTTTCACACTATGCCTTTCCCTTCAGCCTATACAAATGTAAGATGTGTCGTCTTTTTGAGCATAAATTATGGGCAAATGAAGTTTTTTTGTGATCTGTCGATGATGGTAGTTAGTTAGACTTGTTCCAAGTCTGTGGGGATTTGATATAAAAACAGATTAAATTGATTAATAAAAAACAGCACTGTGTCACCTTAGGTGGAAAGCTGTTGCACGGATCGTAGCGGGAACGCCGCTGGGCTTGTGGCCATGGCAGGCAGTAACTGCTGCATGCTGCCGGGAGAAGGCGCTTGGCCTTTCTTTGTGTCACGGATGAGAGTGAGAGCGCCGCCATCGGACCGTACGCTGCGAGTTCACCATCTTGGTAACCAAATGCAGTGATATTTGAGGTCAAGACGACAAGTGCACTGTAGGCAGCTCGCACGAGATCATGTTGTCTAAATTTCTCCACGTCTTCTGTACAATGAATACCACATGAGATAAGTATTCCCAGTCACATATGCTATTCCCAGATAATCGAAACCTGTGTGTTTAGTCAGCATTACAAAAAAACTGCGGATATATTCTGGATATACTGATGTCCAGAAGTCAGGACGACTGAAGCGAAGTTGTACCGTTCGTATGTAGTTTTGGAATTTGTAATCAGATAGGAGACCAGGCTTACAGTATACGTAACGTACTCGATATCCTCCACTCAGATCGACACGAAACTCGTTCACAATGAAATAAACTGTTGCAGAAAGAGGGACTGTGAGAAAGGTAAACATCGATCAAAACCAATTGCTCCAATGAAAGTTATTTTTTTGTGCTGAGAGAAAAGCAAAATTTGAGTCAGTTGCAGTGATTTTTCTTATTTATCTGATCTCGTCCTACCATAAAGTTCCTTTTTTGCTCCATTGTCCTACAAATGACTTGTGTTACCGTTTGAGTGGTCTTTAGTACAATTAGTTATTAGTGTTTAAACATTCAACTCTTCATGTACCTTCCCTTGTGTGAACGTTATGGTAGTACTGAATCAATTAAGTTGACACAACAACAAACTCAAAATGTCTGTCTCAGATATTTTCTGTCTGTAAAAAATTTTGTTTGTTTGTTTGTTTGTTTGTTTTTTTATCACAGACTTTTAAATGTTGAGGAAAAAAGGATCAATCACTAGTCATGTCATAGGAAAAAATCCAGAACTTCAAACAAAATCACAGACACACTTTGCAAGATTGATTCAACAGAGTTTGATCTCACAAATTTCAAACCGCAGCTACAGTGTTTGTACAGGCAAACGAAGGAGATCGTTTGCCAGTATCTTGGATTTTTGAAAGCATATTATACTTTAAACATGGGCACGTTTAAATGCGTCGGTCAATCCCATCAATGACCGTTATGCAACATCACTGGTTCGTTCTCGTGGTTTCAAATCACTGCAGAGGATGTAGCCTCGTGACGCGCATATAGGTCGCAACATTTTTATCTTTCTACAGAGTCAATCTAGAATAGCTTGGTGATGTATTTGAATTGCCCCCTCAACACCCCTCCACCTGAAAATGTGAACTTTAATGAAGAGTTGTGTCTATATTATGTTAAGTCTGAACTTTCTTAATCTGTTTTGTTGCTCTCGTATTCTAAGGCCAAAAGATCTTCGGCCTTTACCACCCTGTTTTGCGTCATTTACGACACTACAAGCTTCCAAACTTCAAAATTTGTATTTCAGCTCAAACCATCCGCAGATGAATTAAACTTTCCTTACGAATTCAAGAATAAAAATCGAAGGTAACCGTGACTGATTTGGTTTTAGAGAAACAAATTACCCGATACTTACGGAGACCTGAAATTCAAAAGGGTCGCCATCGTTGTGGACACTCTTTACAGACCATTCAAAGCTCTTCATTTTTCACAAACATAATCTAGCGAAAACCATTTTTTACACTATGAGCATTTTGATCGGTTCACAACTTGAAGTGATATAACAGACAAGTCTAGAGAACGTTTGAGAGTCCAAATATGTGTCCCATAGGCGCATCTACCCCAATTCAGAAAAAAATCTTTCAACCTGTAACAATTTTGCGGATCCTTTATGAAGTACCAGTGACATTGACATCCGGTCCGGATTTCCTTGTTCAGACCAAGTCTGTTCACAACTAAGGTCAACTTGACATTTCTAAAAAAATGTTAGAGAGAGAGAGAGAGAGAGAGGAGAGAGAGAGAGAGAGAGAGAGAGAGAGAGAGAGAGAGAGAGAGAGAGAGAGAGAGAGAGAGAGAGAGATTATATGTTTGTCCGTATGCGTTCGCGATGTATATGTCCAGAACATGTACTGTATACGCATTTCATCTTATATATTACGCTCGTGTTAGAAATCAAGTTAGCCGCGTGTTTGGGAATTGCGAATATCGGTGGCAAGAAAAGGGTAGAAAACGAAAGACACATGCAAGATGGACTCTATAAAATTTCGTCTTTCTTAGATTACCCAGCCGTGAACGTGCATAATCAATGTTCGAACACTCCCTGCATTTGCCAAAACGTAGAATGTGCGTTGGGGATAGATATTTGAACTCTCAAGCTTTTACAATTGTTTTCTGATCTACCACTTTTGCAGGCTCATTCAAAGCTCTTTAATTGGCGTAAGATAAACTTTCACTGGCTTATTTTTTCCAAAATGCGAAATTTCATATGTTTCCATAGAGTTAACACAGGGATGGTGGTCACTTTGAATATCAAATCTCGGTAAATCGTGTGTAATTTCTTTCTTATCTAACAAAATGTGCACAATGACGCCCGATTTTATTCTTGGTTTTCAAAGCAAATTGTTGAAAGATTCCTCAAGGAAAGTTCGAGCAAAGGTTACTCTTTATATTCGAGGCGCAATTATTACATACTTTCTATGTCATTCTTAGTACTTCGTTTGTCGCCTATGATTTTAGGAGATATGGCTACGTTGTAAACTGTGCCACTGATAGAAATTCTGACGATCACCGGCAATGGTTCCCTACAAAGTTGACAAATGCAACTTATTCAAAAGGGAAAGCTTGACTAAGTCTGAGGGGTTAAATTTGTGAATTTCAAAAAATTACTCAGTGTTTCCCTGATTTGTTCATCATGGCGAAATCGTATTCAATATCCAATACTGAACTTGAATCACGCGCAAAGTATTATTCTTTCTGGTTAATACGGTCTTACTTGTCAGAGGTTGACTCTCATGCTGGTAGGTGTAAAGTGATGCGATAGATACGACTTATCATTCCTAACTAGTTTTGAGTCAAAGTAGAAGAATCAGATGTTATGCTGGCTGTGGTTTGCTGCTGGTAGGATATAAACGAATACTGATAGCCATGGATCAATATGGATAATGTGTAGATAAATCGTGATATGGAATATGTAAAGAAATCAGGATTTGGGAGGTGTGCAGTTTAGCCAACACAGGGGAAATCATTACATATGCTCAGATGAAATTAATTATTCAAAATCATATTTATTTTTCAAGTGATATCACTTTCGGATCGGAGTTCTTGAGGGCACATAATCTGACAAACTTACCTATGTAAACTTCACATCCGTTATACTAACCCATACTTCTATGCACTATGGTAATTGCATACAGCGTTTAGACGATGTAAGTATACAAAACGACATATATTCATGGCATTAAAAGGGATGCACGGGTTGTCAATGACCGGTGCTGTGTGGCGTAATCTTTACGCTCATGTAACTCAGTGTCCATGATTGTTCATCAGATGGCGTTTAGATCTCTGGAACACAGGAACTGATAACTTGAAGAAACACATGAATCAAAGAAATTTTGTTGCCCTTGCTCTCAGCAATGAAGTTGTTGTAAAATAATCAGAATCGATAAATATACCCAACAGGAGAGGGGAAACAATATGCCTTACTTAAATGTGTTTGCTAACTCTATGCAACTTACGATATGATAACGATAATTTCAATAAAGGGACACAATTAAAACAATGGCTATCATCTTGTTGCTATTTGCTATGGAGTGAAGTATGCAATGCGCGTCCTTGGTGAACTTTTGCCGTGCTACACGATAGCCTTTCGTATGATAACAGTATATACGTCAACGTAGAAATTTTCAAAGATAACAAAATCACTAAGAGGGCGCCCTACATACTATAAGTACATAATTAGCACTTGATCGTCATGACTTAAAAATGAAGAAACATAGGATGAGAGAAGAGTAAAAGGGGAACGGCTCGTAACAAAAACTAGGTTTATGATAGAACTAATCCTTATTATCTTGTAATTGGCCACTTACGAGCCACTGTAACCGATCACAGGTTTGATGAGGCATACCATGTCGTCACGGTGCTTACCACTGTACCAATCCGTGACAAATTACGTCCACTCCTTCTGATGTCGTGATTCTTGATATATCATATTCTAAAACACTTGTTTTGACATTTCGATTTGAAATTTTGATGATCTGAGTCGTGACAATGCCCCAGTCCTCAAACGTTCATAGTGAATAAAACAGAAGGCAGATGCACGACATCCTTCTTTTATATATATCAATACAACAGCACCAGTCTTTAAATCAAATAAGTCAAAACGTCTTTTTAGCGTGACCAATCACGTCCAGGTGATGTCATCTTTCAGCTGTTCTGGGCTATCATCGTGCCAACTATATCATTGGGCACATTGCTTTTATTCCTTCTGGCCTATACAAATTTAATATTCGATAAGGTACCCTTTTTGCATGTGAGTTTGACCCTGGTTTGACCCAGAGTTTGACCCACAGCGCCCTCTATCGTTAATTTGATGGAAACGGGGCAGAATACATGGCAATCATGTTGCTAAAAAGGCTTTGCTACAGCACCAACTTTAATCTTTCATTTTTTCAAATTGTTAAAGATGTCATATATATACAAATTATTTTATGAACGTCACATTACGACCATCAAGATTTTTTAAAAAACTAAAATTTCGCTAGTTAGAAAATGTACCAGTCAAGCTCGAGCACGGTAATGAGATCACTCAGCACGGGCGGCCGGTCGCAGCTGCAGCTGTTGACCGGCTTTCATTGGCCGCACCCGCGTACTCGTGTGCGGGATACAGGGTAGCTGTACGTATCCACGGAGTTGTTGTGCGGTCGGTGTTAGTTTCCAGTTTTTATATGCTTGCTAACTACCAGAATGCGAAAACAGCGAAAGAAAACACTCATAAACGAAACAGCTCTGCTAAACAAAGGTCAGGACGACGGGTGTGTATAAAGAAGGGTAAGCTTACGGCCGCATTTAATGTAGCTCTGCATGGCTGTGTGTTACGGCGTTAGCCCGGCTGACTGCCATAGACAAAATCGCTGGTAGCATCTCGGAAATACGGCCCGCAGTTTCTCCGCCGAAACAGCCGATTTTGCATCCAAAACTTGCGTTGATCTACTTTTTCGAGCACACCCACCTCGCTTAGGTACATGATGTGCTTTGATGTGCTTGTAAATTTACGCAGAGCCCAATTTTCTCTCTAGGCCTATATGTGGGGAAGCGTTCGTAATTCATGTGAGCAGTTTTATTGTAGTTCACTGCAGTGGCTTCGATATCTATTACTGAAAATGGTTGTAATCTGATTCAACCCATGAGCACTCAGGCGAAAACCAGCCCTGCAAACAACATGAACAAAAGAGCATCGCGATATCGAACTTCTAAAGTCGACGTTCATCGAGGAGTGCAAGCAGAGAAAATTATGAAATATGTAACAAATCTGATGAGCAAAAAGAAAAATATTTACAGGATAGAAAATGTTCATCGTCGATAGTAAATAGCCGAGTGGTTGTTAGAAATAATGTTAATTAATGACTGTTACATCGCGATGTTCATTTGTTTGCAAGGCTGGTTTTCGCGCGAGCTTGGCCAGATCTTTAAGGTTGCGAAATCCTCGATATATATCAGAAAGTATTCACCGCGATTTGAAAAATCTGTAGTATCGTCCGTTTTTTCGAAGTTGGGGTCGAACTGAGGAAGTCGTGCTTGCTCAGATCTGTAAAGTGATGAAATCTTCGATATAAACTTATATTGGATATTTACCCGCGATATGGACAATCCAGTTATGAGTTTCGTCTATCGCTGTAAAATGTATTTCGTGGAAGACCAGCCAAAACTCCCGATGATGTCCGATCGGTCCTCTGTCCAAGTCCCGATCGTCAAGTAAATTTTTTTAAAGCCTACATGTAAAGAATGTATTTCGTGCAAGGCCCTCCCGGAAACTCCCGATGATATCCGATCGATCCTTTTAACGAAGTCCCGCTACTATTATGTGTATGAAGTTTCGTGTGGACATTTAATGAAAAATTGCTTTAAATGTAAAAATGTATTTCTTGCTTGAATAAATTTAATAATGTAAAACATGCAGGATTCTTAACTACCAGCCATGGATGCTATTTTGAACTAAGAGTCGGACAGAGGTAGTCGGGTGGTCAGATCTGTTAGGGAGCATTCGTTTTTTACAGGGAGGGGGTCGCTGGAAATCAGGGGGGGTTGACTTTTACCAAACCGTTTTTAAGGGGGGTCAAATTTTGCAATCAATGATTGGAAGGGGTCAAATTTTACAAAGGTTTGTATGGAGTTATGGAAAAAAATTTGACTTTTGAATTTCACAGAAATGTTACTAGGTCCTTCATACAAAATCTATGAGTAGTCTATGAGAAGCTATGAATAATTTCCTTTAAATACAAAACTAGCTAAATCTGTGTTTTATAAACTCTTGATTATTGACATTAACGTTCTTGATTAGACTAGGGCGATTACAAGTTCATGTGTGTGCAAGAAATTTGATTTTGGAACGTCACGAAAAAAGGTTGATTCTCTTTAAATTGTGGTATGTGAGGAAACTTTGAATATATTTTTTACAATTATAGAAAACTAGCTATTAAAATCAGTGTTTTAAAAAAGTTTGACAATTGATATAAATGTACGTGACGAGAATATTATATTTGAAAGAGCAGATCTGAAAAACCAATATGACAATTTAACCCAGTGATTATTTGTAAAGTTCAAAAAGGATTCTTTGAAAGGTCAAAGGTCAAATGGGAAATTATAATTCAATTAAGATATTATTGATACGGACTGTGACATCTTGGGGATGGTCGCTGTTTTTTGTGCATGAAAATTCAAGGGGTGGGTAACTCTTTTTCTTGCAAACACTTTTGAAGAGCCTAATTTTTTCAGCCCAGGGCCATAGGGTGCGAAGGTTTAATGAATCAAATCTGATGATTTTTGAGGGGTCACATTTTACAATTGATGAATTGAGGGGGGGGGGTTTAAATTTTAGAATTTGATTTGGAGGGGTAGCTTACATTCCCTCAAATTCCACCGACCCCCTCCCCGTAAAAACGAATGCTCCCTTAGGTGGTTAAATCTCCGATATACATTGGATATTTACCCACGATTTGACAAAGTATCGTCTAGTATCAGAGTTAAAGTCCGAAATCGCCTATATTTATCGGGTTAATATTGGTGATTTTGAAGACGGCGTGTCGAGACACAGTGCAAGGAAATCAAGTATGATCGTCTGGTATCGATATTAGAGTCTCGGAATTGCCGATATTTATAGGGTAAATATCAGCTATTTCTCAGCGTGCCAAGAAACGATAGGCAAGAAGTCGTTCTAGGCTGAGGTGTAGTCCCGAAATTGCCCATATTTATCGGTTTATATCGGCGATTTTGCAGACCTTTGAAAGGTGCAGAACATAACTTAGTATCTTGACAGTTTTTAACATTTTAGGCCCTATTAACTCCGACTCGCTGGACTTTTAGCCACTGTCTTCGAAGGAGCTGCTCTGTGCAGACTGTGGGAAAACGGTAAAAACTAACACCGTTTTTGTTCTGTCTTTAGTCGTTTTTGCACCCAACTGCACTTAATTCATTTTTCATTCTACTGAGCATTAAAAAGTTGTAACATGCAGAACTGCACTAGACAGTCATAGACTCCGAGTCCAATGCTACGGTAAGCTGTCACACGATAAAAATTACAACGACCTCAAAAGAGGGCTAAAACTGCAGCAAGTGAAAAATAATACAGTAAAGAATTAGGTCGACCAGCGAGAGATAATACTTGCTAAAACGCAGAGGATAAAAACCGCAACAAGTTAAAACAAATACAGCAAAATACTGACCGACCAGCGGGAAGTACAACACTTGCAAAGCACAGAGAATAAAAACGCAGACGTTTCGGGTGCGACCCTTCGTCAGTGTCGCACTCGAAACGGCTGCGTTTTTATTCTCTGTGCTTTGCAAGTGTTTTATTTCTTTAACTTGTTGCAGTTTTTATATGGAAATCCGGTCACGACATGCGACCTGCGACTTCAAAACTGCAACCTGCGCCCTGCGTGTTTGTTAAACTGCAACCTGCGACTTTCTGGTGCTCTGGCCTAGCTGCCACCTGCGAGTTTGAAACTGCGACCTGCGCCGAGATTACGACCTGATCCTTGATTTTAGGTATTTGGTGTATATTGAGAGTATGAAAAGCAGTCACAAGTAATATCAGTGATAGGTTGTGTCATTTAGGAAAGAGATTAGCTTCGATGACACAGCTGTGTTGGCCTACGTGTTGCTCGGTTGCTTTCAAAATCCGGTTGCAAAGGACGATGCTCAACTGATCACCGATTTTCATGAATAAAATTTGTTTTGATAGGCCTACTTCAACAAGCATGTTGTTATATATGTTGTTTTCTAAAGTGGTGGCTATTTCACAGATCGAAATGACCTAGTTTAGGCCTAAAGAAGTATTCTTTGGTTGTTGTACTTCGATTCGGTGACCATGCACCCCACCCAGCCCTAGACATTATTTATCTCGCAGTTTGTAAGTCGCAGATCGACTGTGGGCCTGCCTGCGAGATGTGACTGTGACTATGACGTACCTGCGACTCAATATAAAGGAAATTGAGGGCAACTCCACACATCGGCTCGACTAAGTTTGTTTAATATTACGATATGGTGAATAAAAGGATCATTGCATTTATTTTGTGCGGAATACATCCCTAGTTTCCATAGTCATGTGATCTGGGTCCCCGGTAAACCGGTTTGTTGATTGAGTGATTCGTCTTAACGGTGTTTCGGAACCAAAAATCGGGTTCCTCCATCAGTCGCTCTCTTGTTTTGTATCCCCCCCCCCCGCTTGGTTGTGTGATGAAGTCATCTTCGTCCTCGAAGAGGAGAAGTCAGATTCGTTAAAACCATAGCATCTCTATTTGATGTACAATCGCTACTATCAAATTAACATGTGGGAAAACAAAACAATGCGAGCGACTGATGAAGGAACCGCACTCTGGTTCCGAAATAAGATGAATCACTCTAACACATATATAAACCGGTTCCTTTCCCGGGGACCCAGATCACATGACCAGGGTCAAAGCACTATCGATTCACCGGTGTCTCGCTATGTTTCTCCATATCATTAAACCACATCGATCGATTCAATATACCGCATCACTATCAAAGGTAGAAAACGATGTGTAAAGTTGCTCTCTTTTTCTTATGTACGCATGTCGCATTTGTGAAGTCGCAGGTCGCTGTTGTGAAGTCACAGGTCTATACACCTAGGTCTAAATGCCGAAGTCGCAGGTCGCATGTTTCAAACTCGCAGGACGCAGGTCGCAGTTTTGAAGTCGCATGTCGCATGTCGTGACCGGATTTCCATAGTTTTTATCCTCTGTTTTTTTACTGTCACACACGCTCGATGACGTCACGCACGCTCCTCCCATGAGCCCTTTCGCGCCATGGGATTTCGAGTTTATTTTCGTAAATGTCGTCTACTTCAAAGTCTCCTTCGTCGCGCCGCAGTCGCTGGCGGGTGCAAAGATGTGGCAAATTTGAGCTGCATTTTATTCAAGGTGGATTTTACAAGGGATAAATGGTGACACTCCCTAGACTTAGGTTTCCCTTCAACAGCGCGGAGAATTTCCGACATCGGGGAGATTACACAGCACGGAGATGAATTTCCCACAGCGCGATGATTTTTACACAGTGCGAACATATTGACACAGCGCGGAGAATTGTCGTTTTCGTCCACGGTACAAGAAACATTAAACAATCTCACTCTCTAGCAAAACCTTTTTAGCAATGATGATTGCCCTGTATATTCTGCCCCGTTTCCATCAAACTAACGATAGAGGGCGCTGTGAACTCTGGGTCAAACCTGGGGTCAAACTCACATGCAAGAAGTGTACCTTATCGAATATTAAATTTGTATAGGCCAGAAGGAATAAAAGCAATGTGCCCAATGATATAGTTGGCACGATGATAGCCCAGAACAGCTGAAAGATGACACATCACCTGGACGTGATTGGTCACGCTAAAAAGACGTTTTGACTTATTTGATTTAAAGTCTGGTGCCGTTGTATTGATATATATAAAAAGAAGGATGTCGTGCATCTGCCTTCTGTTTTATTCACTGTGAACGTTTGAGGACTGGGGCATTGTCATGACTTAGATTATCGAAATTTCAAATCGAAAATGTCAAAACAAGTGTTTTAGAATATGATATATCAAGAATCACGACATCAGAAGGAGTGGACGTAATTTGTCACGGATTGTACCGTTCAGCTTCTAGCAAGCGTCGATTAGTAATCTCCGAATCAGAGGCGTGTATCTACGTAAGAATGATTATCATGCACAGAATATGAACTTCTGTCCATTCACTTTTCGTGTCAGTAAAAAGTTGTCGATACATCACGATCAGTGATTAACTTACACAGATGAATTCTGTCAAAATACAGGAAAACTAATCACATTATTGCAATAGGTTTCTGACATCAACAGATGACTTCATTTTTTAGATTTATTTTTCCTTCGAAGTTAAAAAAGCGTTTGGACGAACCATTCATGATGAGGATACCTATATGTGACTACTTATTTTTAAAGTACGATGATATAGCGACAGTCGTCTTGGTAGGCACGTTATCGCCTATACTTCCTACACTCAACACGACAACACAGAAACAACAATATTTTCAGACATGCAGGACACGGGCTTTTAAATTCTTATTGCTTGCTGCTGGGCGGAAGTATTTTGTTTTTATTTCAATGACTATCAGAAATGTTCATGCTTGAACAGTAGAACTCTAACACTACGCAAGGTTTTTACAATTCTACAGGATTATCAAGCGAGTCGGCAACAAATACGGTACCATTTACTTAAAAAACTTACAATCATAAATAAAGCCTTGGGTAGTAAATAATCGTTTGATCGAGGCTTTCCAGATCATTCGACTACTGCACTCAGATTCACTAAGTTAGAAGCTTATGCCATTATGTTGCTCCATCGAAACCGTCAGATAACTATAGTTAAATCAGTCACTCGTCAGCGGTTTTGAAATGTTTGAGTTTTTACTTCCAACAACCGGTAATTTGTTATATTAGGCGGAAGTTCAATTCACGCAATTTCATGGTCGACTCCTTTTCTGACTCTAATCGTTCGATTAAATTTGAAGAGGGGAAAGGGCGTTTGATAACAACGTCGAGTTCAAGTATCATTATTTATTTTCGTCTTGTTTATTCACGGTCCTACCTGTCATCAAATATAGAATGTTATATTAAGGACGTCATTTGTAGTAGACAAGAGTAGTTTCAGAGTTATCGATGTGTTTAATAAAGTTATAAATTTGCACAGTGTCATCTTTGTCATCTAAGGTACCTTTACAAACATCGGTGGAAAAATAATTTTCATAAAAAAGTTAAGATTATTTTAAACAAAAAATGCCTATAACATCATCTATTATTAATAAATTGTGAATAAGAACCAATTTAATGTAATTTTTCTCGTCGATAAAACACGCGGTACGTTTCAAGTAAGAGTTTGATCGAAACTGAGAAAATTAACGTAAAAACATACAAATATTAAGCTTACAGATGTTTGCTCCATAATGGATGCCGAATTCAAAAAACAAAAAAAAAACAACAACAACAAAAAACATAAAAACGTGAAAGTATTTATGGAGAGGACAAAACAAACTTTAACATTAATAACAACAATGAAGACAAGATCTTTTATTGAAATGTCGGATGACTCACATGACATAGTGTCTGTCGACAGTGATGTAGTGTACCGGAAAAAGTAAATGATGATTAGTGATTGCGTGTTGAAAATCTTTTAAAGCTTGTCCGATATACACGTGTAATATTCCTCCGCAGACTAATATGAAACAGTGATTAGTAATTAGACCAACGCTGTAATGGTTTAGCATATGTATGCTTTCAGAGCAACTCACGAGATTTTTGACGTCGTGATAGACAACCTTATCGATCGATTCCAAAGCAATCAAGAACGGGAGCTACAGGAGGCAGGTCAAAAGGTCAAACAGGGTCAAATCGTGTAAAGTGAACTGATTTGATCTTTTCGGCAACTCTGTTATTTTCTAATTCTTTTGTCCGTCGGTATGTAACAACAATAGATTAAAAATAGCAGAGATCCAACTACAATATATTGATATAAGCAGAGCAGAGATCCAACTACAAATAGATTGAGAAAACCAGAGCAGAGTAGACGAGTCCCAACTAAGTTTATACAAGATAAAATCCATTAAATCCCAACAGCTTATTTTAGAAAGTTTTTGAAAACGCTGTCTGACAAGAAAGATGAGCAACAGAGACTTTTAAATTTCAAAGTTCATTTCAGTAGTTGCTGCCATTCCTCAAATGTACAAAAATGTTAGCAACTATAGGTTTGTAAAAGGTCACTAGATGATTAACAGCTCTCAGTAGCTAAAAACATACAGCAATGTATATATATATATATTTGAATTTTGCCTCGTCCCTTGGTTCATATCACATTTATTCGTCTCTGCGATTCATTGCATCATATATGGCATATCTATTGACTGGTAAGTTGTCTTAACGATGCGACTCAGGTTCAAAGGTCAATTTTAGCTTCTTTTTTTTTTCATTTCAAATTTCGAACCACTGACACGTGGCCTCTCTTTTTGGGAAAAGCGTTTGGTCACATCGTACCGGGAAATTCCTGAATTATTACTAAAATGGCAAACTATCAGCTACATCGCCTGCCATTATTTCCCTTTTGTCTTAACGGTCGCGGATTACCGGCCACGATATCTTTGATAACACGCAGAGATTATGTATAGGCTTGGCGGTATAGTGCGCATGCGCTCTCTTCAAGGTAATGCTCAGCGTTCTGAACTCCGCATGTATTGGCACAGGCGCTCCTTAGCTTGGTAGTCTGCTAAGTAGATCGATTTTCGGATCGATCTATTGATCCCGTAGTCGATATGCCCGCCACTGCAACCTAAATACTCACAAGGTGTGCAACACAGTCACTCAAAAAACACACCACCCGATTTGTAAACTGGCCGTGCGCTCGCACAAAACATTCAGAACTGCACTCCCATATACCTAGTTGGATCACAATTTAACCATCTCCTCAAAATCACGCCGATAAATGTGTTACTCGCGTCATCTTGAAGAAATCGGCCGTGTTTTGAGACCAAGCGAGGTGAAATGCTGCCTGCAGAACGATTCTACCATATGACGTCATTTTTTCCACTGCTGATTGGTTCAACTATACTACACCAGTGACATGTTGCCATGACCTTTGTTTTGGCCGTTGATTAGCCAATCAGTATTGGAATAAATTACATCATATGGTAGAATCGTTCTGCAGGCCACATTTCACTGCACTTGGTCTCAAAACACGGCCGATTTCTTCAAGATGACGCGAGTAACACATTCATCGGCGTGATTATTGAGGAGATGGTTAAATTTGTGATCCAACTAGGTATATGGGAGTGCAGTTCTGAATGTTTTGTGCGAGCGCACGGCCAGTTTACAAATCGGGTGGTGTGTTTTTTGAGTGACTGTGTTGCACACCTTGTGAGTATTTAGGTTGCAGTGGCGGGCATATCGACTACGGGATCATAGATCGATCCGAAAATCGATCTACTTAGCAGACTACCCAGCTAAGGAGCGCCTGTGTGTATTGGTACGGCAAACACGTCCAGCATACCAAAGTCGGCGCTCGCGATCAGTACCGTCGTAAAAGCAAGCGAAGTCCACAAAAGCGAACCTGAAAAAGACGGCAACGTGCGCAAATGTCGATTCAAATGTAAAAGAGTCGACTTTGGCTCATACGCACTGCACGACGATCAAGAACGTACTGACGCTATAGGGAAAAATTGCGAGACTACAGCGAGAAAATGACGCTTTCTCACAATCGGTGAAAATCTGTTCTTATTCTCACCGCTGTCGGTGAGAAAATTTTAATATCCACTGGAGATGGGTGAGAAATTGCTCCTTGGCGAGAATCATGTGTGAGAACAAATTCTCACTGGTGAGAATGGACATATTCAGCAAGTACAGTGAGAATTGAATTCACTGGCGAGAATCATCAAGACTGCCCATTCATTCTGATTCATTCTGATTCTCGCCAATAAATGGGGAGTCTTGATAATTCTCACCAATTGAACGGCGAGTATTGATGATTCTCGCCAGTAAATTTCACTTCTCACTGTACTTGGTGAGAATTTCCATTCTCACCGGTGAGGATTTGTTTTCACATTTGATTCTCGCCAAGGAGTGCATTTTTGCGTCATTTTCTCGCTCTAGTCTTGCAATTTTTCCCTATAGTGTGAAGAGTCAGATTTGGCCGAGGACGCAGTCGTTAACGGAGACGTGCTCAGTTCAACAACAATGAAAGTATTTGACACGCTGCTTTTCGAACATAGTAGGCTACGCTGATTACATACCCGAGTCCTAAAATTAGCCTGAGCGAGATGAAACTTCTCTTAGTTGCGATAATTTTATCTCTCTCGCTGTACAGCATCAGTGACTGTTCTTTTATATTTTTAACTCAAAGTTTAATCTTTCTGTCGTGCAGCCTTTTCGTGTCTGCCGATTACAGAAATCTTGAGCAACACCGTGCCTGACAACACGCGACATTTATGTCATGGAGTTTCCCAAGCAAGTGCATGAGTTCATTTACACATAATGCAGATTCACAAGAGCAAGTTCACCGATCTGCTAATTTTTAAAAAACGAAACGCAAATATTCACGCCTTTTCTTTCTTAAATATAACCAAAAATTAAATTACGTCAAAGTGCACGTGGACTGCGAGAGTTCACAAATGATTCTTGTGTTGTCTGAACTTATCTATTACCGCAGACTCCACAGCTGCTAGCTAGACCTCAATACTGAACGTAAAACAAACCCGGCTCATTTTCTAGAAGTGCCGAAACTAGCAATTTTCGCTTTATGAGGTCAGTCATCAAAATTTTGATTTAAAAGAAAAATCTCCGAAATAATTATGTGTGCGCCGGTATTCCTTGGGTATAGCGATGTGTTTCTGGTAACACACGGCCCCTCCAGGTAACATAAGGGCGCTATAGCCTTCATGACCAGGCAATAGGTGTTTACTATTGACTTCATGTTTCTATTAGTCCGTGGGCTAGAGGGGGTCTACGTGCACCCCCCAGGATAACAAACCTGTATTTTTCAGAAGCCTTGGGATCCCTAGAATACGAAATGGAATTTTAACAGCAAAAATATAGGGACGCAATAGCTGTTATGGTCATGTTTTGAAGGGTACCGCAAAATCACCATTTTCCAACCCAAATGCATTTTCGTCAAATCTGTCTTCTTGTAAGTCATGTGCTGAGCTTATTTTTTAACATAACCTCATTTGTTTGGTATCATTAGAAAGGTAATTTATTCTACTTAAGATGACATATTGCACTATGCAATATCTTCTACAGTTTTTGTCAAATGTAACCAAAACTTACCCCTTACCCCAAAATTTAACATTGCAAATAACAGTAAAACTCAAATTCTACTAATTTTTTAGCTAGGCATAATAAAATATGCATTGCTTTGTCTGAAATCTGTTTTATTTGATACAGGGACATGTTAGAAATATGAAATCGACTTTTAACAGAAAAAATTATGGGAGTCTACAGCTGTAACAGTCATATTTTGAAGGGTACTGCAAAATATTAGTGTTGCAGATTTGCATGCATTTTTGTTAAATTTGTCTTTTTATAAGTCATCTGTTGAGTCTGTTTTTGAGTATAACCTAATTTGTTAGGTATCATTAGAAAGATAATTTACTAATCTTTAGAATGACATATTGTTACATGCAATATCTTGTGTAGTTTTCATGATATATAACAAACGTACCCCATACCCCAAAGTTTACATTGAAAATTTCAGTCATAGCTGAAACCAAATTCTACCATTTTTTTAGCTTGACACAAAAAATCTGGCCGTTTTTGCTATTTAATCTGTTTTATTTGGTACAGGGACATGTCAAAAATGTGAAATAGACTTTTAACAGAAAAAATATTGGGAATCTACAGCTGTAACAGTCATATTTTGAAGGGTACCGCATAATAACAGTGTTGCAGATTTGGATGCATTTTTGTCAAAACTGTCTTCCTATAAGTATTTGCTGAGATGTTTTTTTTTAATATAGCCTGGCTTGTTAGGTATCATTAGACAGATAATTTACTAATCTTTAGAATGACATATTGTAACATGCAATATCTCCTATTGTTTTCATGATATATAACCAAAACTTACCCCATACCCCAAAGTTTACATTGAAAATTTCAGTCATAGCTAAAACCAAATTCTACCATTTTTTTAGCTTGACACAGAAAATCTGGTCGTTTTGCTATTAAATCCGTTTTATTTGGTACAGGGACATGTCAGAATTATGAAATAGACTTTTAACAGAAAAAATATTGGGAATCTACAGCTGTAACAGTCATATTTTGAAGGGTACCGCAAAATCATAGTGTAGCAGATTTGCATGCATTTTTGTTAAATTTGTCTTCTTATAAGTTATCTGCTGAGCTTGTTTTTGAATATAACCTGGTTTGCTAGGTATCATTAGAAAGATAATTTACAATTTTTAGAATGACATATTGTAACATGCAATATCTCCTATTGTTTTCATGATATATAACCAAAACTTACCCATACCCTAAGGTTTACACAGCAAATTACTGCAAATCTGAAACTCTACCATTTTTTACAATTTATTAACTTTATATACCAAAGGCAATGCTTGTATGCAATCCATGAAATATGTGTTTTGTTTAAAAAGTATGTCACAAATAAGAAATTAACTTTTAACAGGATCATAATATATTTTGTAGCCTTTTGGATCATATTTGGAAGGGTACCCAGGTTTCAGGGCAAATTTGCCGAAGCACATACATTTGCAATATATGGGTTCCCCCTCCAAAAATGATCCAAATGGCTACTAAATTGTATCATCTTCCCGTTAAAAGTTAATGTTATACTTGTGACATACTTTTGTAACAAATAAATCAGATTTTAAACAAGAATTGCCTTTTGTATTATGTGCAGCAAAAAAATGGTAGAATTTAAGATAAGCCGTAATTTGCGATTTGAACTTTTTGGGTATGGGGTAAAGTTTGACCATATTCCAGGAAAACTATGAATGACATTGTATATTACAATATGTCATCTTAAAGAAGAATAAATTGCCCTACTAATGATACCTCACAAGCCAGGTTGTGTCACAAAATAAGTTCAGCAGATGACTTACAAGAAGAAGAATTAACAAAAAGGTGCCAGTTTGCGGTACTGCGATTTTGCATTTCCCTTCAAAATATGGCTGTTACACTATACAGTCCAAATATTTTTTTCTGTTAAAAGTCTTTTTCACATTTCTGACATGACCCAGTACCATATACAACAGATTTAATACCGAAACAGAGCTATTTTTATCATGTCTAGCTAAAAATTCACGGAATTTGATCACGTTATCTATGACAGTACTTTCAATATAAACCTTGAGGTATGGGGTACGTTTTGGTCATATTCCATGAAAATATACAAGATATTGCCTGTTACAATATGTGATTGTAAAGACTATTTAATTACCTTTTCAATGATACTTAACAAACCCAGTTATAGTCAATAACAAGCTCAGTAGACGACTTATAAGATGACAGATTTAACAAAAAAGCATGCGAATCAGGAAAACTGAGATTTTGCTGTACCCTAAAAAATACAGCTGTTACAGCTTAGAATCTTAGAATATTTTTTCTGTTAAAAGTTCACTTCATATTTCTGATATGACCAAGTACAAATAAACAAATTTCATACAAAAAATTGTCTAATTTTTTATGTCTGCGTAAAAAATTGCTTGAATTTGACATTAGCTATGACAGTAGTTTTCGATGTAAATTTTGGGGTATGGGGTAATTTTGGTCATATTTCATAAAAATCTGTACAAGATATTGCATGTTACAATATGTCATTTTAAAGACTAGTAAATAATCTTACTAATGATACCTAACAACTTACATTACATTCTATAAGACGCTCAGCGATGACTTAAAAAACGATAGATTCAACAAAAATGCACGCAAGTCAGGAATGCTGAGATTTTGCTGTACCCTTCAAAATCTGACCGTTACTACTACAGAATTCCAATCTTTTTTCTGTTAAAAGTCTAATTTATATTTTTGACATGACCCATTACCGAATCAAATAGATTTCATACAAATAAATGCCTGATTTATATGTCTAGGTAAAGAAAATGGTAGAATTTGATTTTAGCTATGACTGCAATTTTCAATGTAAATTTGGGGTATGGGGTAGTTTTGGTTATCATGAAATTTTGGTCATATTTCATGAAAACTATACAAGATATTGCATGTTACAATATGTCATTCTAAAGATTAGTAACTTATCTTTCTAATGATACCTAACAAGCCAGGTTATATTCAAAACAGACTCAAGAGAGACTTATAAAAAGACAAATTTAACAAAAATGCATGCAAATCTGCAACACTAATATTTTGCAGTACCCTTCAAAATATGACCGCTACAGCTGTAGATTCCCAATATTTTTTCTGTTAAAATTCTATTTCATATTTCTGACATGTCCCTGTACCAAATAAAATAGATTTAATAGCAAAAACGGCCAGATTTTTTGTGTCAAGCTAAAAAAATGGTAGAATTTGGTTTTAGCTATGACTGAAATTTTCAATGTAAACTTTGGGGTATGGGGTAAGTTTTGGTTATATATCATGAAAACTATATAAGATATTGCATGTAAAATATGTCATTGAACGACTAGTAAATTATATTTCTAATGATACCTAACAAGCCAGGTTATATTCAAAAACAAGCTCAGCAGATAACTTATAAAAAGACAAATTTAACAAAAATCTTGCAAATCTGAAACACTGTGATTTTGCGGTACCCTTCAAAATATGACTGTTACCAATATTTTTCTGTTAAAAGTCTATTTCATAATTCTGACATGTCCCTGTACCAAATAAAAACAGATTTAATAGCAAAAACGGCCAGATTTTCTGTGTCAAGCTAAAAATGGTAGAATTTGGTTTTAGCTATGACTGAAATTTTCAATGTAAACTTTGGGGTATGGGGTAAGTTTTGTTATATATCATGAAAACCATAAGAGACATTGCATGTTACAATATGTCATTCTAAAGATTAGTAAATTATCTTTCTAATGATACTAACAAGCCAGGCTAATTAAAAAAACAAGCTCAGCAAATAACTTATAGGAAGACAGTTTTAACAAAATGCATGCAAATCTGCAACACTGTTATTTTGCGGTACCCTTCAAAATATGACTGTTACAGCTGTAGATTCCCAATATTTTTTCTGTTAAAAGTCTATTTCATATTTCTGACATGTCCCTGTACCAAATAAAACAGATTTAATAGCAAAAACGGCCAGATTTTTTGTGTCAAGCTAAAAAAATGGTAGAATTTGGTTTTAGCTATGACTGAAATTTTCAATGTAAACTTTGGGGTATGGGGTAAGTTTTGGTTATATATCATGAAAACTACACAAGATATTGCATGTTACAATATGTCATTCTAAAGATTAGTAAATTATCTTTCTAATGATACCCAACAAGCCAGGTTATACTCAAAAACAGACTCAACAGATGACTTATAAAAAGACAAATTTAACAAAAATGCATGCAAATCTGCAACACTAATATTTGCAGTACCCTTCAAAATATGACCGCTACAGCTGTAGATTCCCAATATTTTTTCTGTTAAAATTCTATTTCATATTTCTGACATGTCCCTGTACCAAATAAAACAGATTTAATAGCAAAAACGGCCAGATTTTTTGTGTCAAGCTAAAAAAATGGTAGAATTTGGTTTTAGCTATGACTGAAATTTTCAATGTAAACTTTGGGGTATGGGGTAAGTATTGGTTATATATCATGAAACTATATAAGATATTGCATGTAAAATATGTCATTTGAACGACTAGTAAATTATATTTCTAATGATACCTAACAAGCCAGGTTATATTCAAAAACAAGCTCAGCAGATAACTTATAAGAAGACAAATTTAACAAAAATACTTGCAAATCTGAAACACTGTGATTTTGCGGTACCCTTCAAAATATGACTGTTACCAATATTTTTTCTGTTAAAAGTCTATTTCATAATTCTGACATGTCCCTGTACCAAATAAAACAGATTTAATAGCAAAAACGGCCAGATTTTCTGTGTCAAGCTAAAAAAATGGTAGAATTTGTTTTAGCTATGACTGAAATTTTCAATGTAAACTTTGGGGTATGGGGTAAGTTTTGGTTATATATCATGAAAACCATAAGAGACATTGCATGTTACAATATGTCATTCTAAAGATTAGTAAATTATCTTTCTAATGATACCTAACAAGCCAGGCTATATTCAAAAACAAGCTCAGCAAATAACTTATAGGAAGACAGTTTTAACAAAAATGCATGCAAATCTGCAACACTGTTATTGTGCGGTACCCTTCAAAATATGACTGTTACAGCTGTAGATTTCCAATATTTTTTCTGTTAAAAGTCTATTTCATATTTCTGACATGTCCCTGTACCAAATAAAACAGATTTAATAGCAAAAACGGCCAGATTTTTTGTGTCAAGCTAAAAAAATTGTAGAATTTGGTTTTAGCTATGACTGAAATTTTCAATGTAAACTTTGGGGTATGGGGTAAGTTTTGGTTATATATCATGAAAACTACACAAGATATTGCATGTTACAATATGTCATTCTAAAGATTAGTAAATTATCTTTTTAATGATACCTAACAAGCCAGGTTATATTCAAAAACAGACTCAACAGATGACTTATAAAAAGACAAATTTAACAAAAATGCATGCAAATCTGCAACACTAATATTTTGCAGTACCCTTCAAAATATGACCGCTACAGCTGTAGATTCCCAATATTTTTTCTGTTAAAAGTCTATTTCATATTTCTGACATGTCCCTGTACCAAATAAAATAGATTTAATAGCAAAAACGGCCAGATTTTTTGTGTCAAGCTAAAAAAATGGTAGAATTTGGTTTTAGCTATGACTGAAATTTTCAATGTAAACTTTGGGGTATGGGGTAAGTTTTGGTTATATATCATGAAAACTATATAAGATATTGCATGTAAAATATGTCATTTGAACGACTAGTAAATTATATTTCTAATGATACCTAACAAGCCAGGTTATATTCAAAAACAAGCTCAGCAGATAACTTATAAGAAGACAAATTTAACAAAAATACTTGCAAATCTGAAACACTGTGATTTTGCGGTACCCTTCAAAATATGACTGTTACCAATATTTTTTCTGTTAAAAGTCTATTTCATAATTCTGACATGTCCTTGTACCAAATAAAACAGATTTAATAGCAAAAACGGCCAGATTTTCTGTGTCAAGCTAAAAAATGGTAGAATTTGGTTTTAGCTATGACTGAAATTTTCAATGTAAACTTTGGGGTATGGGGTAAGTTTTGGTTATATATCATGAAAACTATAGAAGATATTGCATGTTACAATATGTCATTCTAAAGATTAGTAAATTATCTTTCTAATGATACCTAACAAGCCAGGTAATTAAAAAAAAAGCTCAGCAAATAACTTATAGGAAGACAGTTTTAACAAAAATGCATGCAAATCTGCAACACTGTTATTTTGCGGTACCCTTCAAAATATGACTGTTACAGCTGTAGATTCCCAATATTTTTTCTGTTAAAAGTCTATTTCATATTTCTGACATGTCCCTGTACCAAATAAAACAGATTTAATAGCAAAAACGGCCAGATTTTTTGTGTCAAGCTAAAAAAATGGTAGAATTTGGTTTTAGCTATGACTGAAATTTTCAATGTAAACTTTGGGGTATGGGGTAAGTTTTGGTTATATATCATGAAAACTACACAAGATATTGCATGTTACAATATGTCATTCTAAAGATTAGTAAATTATCTTTCTAATGATACCTAACAAACCAGGCTATATTTAAAAACAAGCTCAGCAAATAACTTATAGGAAGACAGTTTTAACAAAAATGCATGCAAATCTGCAACACTGTTATTTTGCGGTACCCTTCAAAATATGACTGTTACAGCTGTAGATTCCCATATTTTTTCTGTTAAAAGTCTATTTCATATTTCTGACATGTCCCTGTACCAAATAAAACAGATTTAATAGCAAAAACGGCCAGATTTTTTGTGTCAAGCTAAAAAAATTGTAGAATTTGGTTTTAGCTATGACTGAAATTTTCAATGTAAACTTTGGGGTATGGGGTAAGTTTTGGTTATATATCATGAAAACTACACAAGATATTGCATGTTACAATATGTCATTCTAAAGATTAGTCAATTATCTTTCTAATGATACCTAACAAGCCAGGCTATATTCAAAAACAAGCTCAGCAAATAACTTATAGGAAGACAGTTTTAACAAAAATGCATGCAAATCTGCAACACTGTTATTTTGCGGTACCCTTCAAAATATGACTGTTACAGCTGTAGATTCCCAATATTTTTTCTGTTAAAAGTCTATTTCATATTTCTGACATGTCCCTGTATCAAATAAAACAGATTTCAGACAAAGCAATGCATATTTTATTATGCCTAGCTAAAAAATTGGTAGAATTTGAGTTTTACTGTAATTTGCAATGTTAAATTTTGGGGTAAGGGGTAAGTTTTGGTTATATTTGACAAAAACTGTAGAAGATATTGCATAGTGCAATATGTCATCTTAAAGTAGAATAAATTACCTTTCTAATGATACCAAACAAGTGAGGTTAAATTAAAAAAAAAAGCTCAGCACATGACTTACAGGAAGACAGATTTGACGAAAATGCATTTGGCTTGGAAAATCGTGATTTTGCGGTACCCTTCAAAACATGATCATAACAGCTATTGTGTCCCTATATTTTTGCTGTTAAAATTCCATTTCGTATTCTAGGATCCCAAGGGTTCTGAAAAATACAGGTTTGTTATCCTGTGGGGGGTGCACGTAGACCCCCTCTAGCCCACGGACTATATGATATGCCACTAGCTCGTCAAGTCAACTATGGCTCTGTATGTTTTAGGTAAAATGCACCTCTGGGACACATCTATTTGTTTCGGAATATCGCTTTAGTCTCCACAATGTACTGCTTCAATTTTTCAAATCTACGGTTCCACATATCAATATATCAATGTATGCGTGTTCCTCCAGCCTTATAAATTTCTTTTTTTATAAATTTTAAACCTCCAAATGATGGATTTGTGCCAACATCATAGTCTGCACAGTGAATGTTGTATTGTTCAACTACAGACTTTCTTCTGAAGAAATTGCAGGGCTAGCTATGACCTCAAATCATGTTGTACTGAGATTGTCTAAATTTCAGAACAATATTCAACAGGTTAGAATAGAAAGGGTATTACTTGAAGGTTTCTATAATACCTGGCAGCAAAAAAAATCAATGCTGAGTTCATATGTTGCTTGTATTCACTGAACTTTTGCTTAGTTTAACTAATACACGGTGATATTTACAAGAAACCACTAGTGAGTCTTCGACAAGACCTGACCATTTTAATTTTGTCTTGCTGAAAATTGATTTAAATTGAAATTGTAATGCACACAGCAAATGTTACCATGGTTAATTTGCATATCATGGTATTTTTCGGTTCCAAGGTATATACAATTTAGTTTGAAGGTTTAAGTTGGGAAGTGATCTGTCATTAGATTTAGGAAATAACCAACCCAGCGATGGTTATACCGTGAGATTGTGATCGTAGCTATTCATATCAATGTATGCCCTGAGTGGTTTTTTCTGTTGCCTAGGTAGTTTATCGCTGTTCAATTGTCACAACATATTAGAGTTTTGGTGAGAAACATAAAGAGGATTTTCTAAAGTCAAGAGTTTGCTTTAGTTGGAACTGTGCTACATTGTGAATACGATGGTATCAACCGGGACTCGAACCCACAACGCACGGCACCTAATCACCTAGCGCAGAGGACAACAGTCAAACCGCTCGACTAAATCCCCAATCCTAAAAAGATTGGTTCAATAACCGAGCTAAGGATGTTACAATTTTTGACTGCGCCCTCTCCACTCGCCGTAGAGTTCGTGAAGCACTCACGCTAGCACACACGCTATCATACATCTCACACAAACTATATCGAAGCGAAGCAATGAATACAACGCTTTACACTGGGCGGAAGATAGCCTCGGGGACAATTCTGTCCACCAGCAGAGCTATCGACCCGGGAAAGAGAAATACGATGGTATCAACCGGGACTCGAACCCACAACGCACGGCACCCAATCACCTAGCGCAGAGGACAACAGACAAACCGCTCGACTAAATCCCCAATCCTAAAAAGATTGGTTCAATAACCGAGCTAAGGATGTTACAATTTTTGACTGCGCCCTCTCCACTCGCCGTAGAGTTCGTGAAGCACTCACGCTAGCACAACGCTATCATACATCTCACACAAACTATATCGAAGCGAAGCATTGATACAACGCTTTACACCGGGCGGAAGATAGCCTCGGGGACAATTCTGTCCACCAGCAGAGCTATCGACCCGGGAAAGAGAATACGATGGTATCAATATCAATGTCAATATCACGCTTTAACTGTCCTGTCGTAATGATCAGATTGCTGCAGTTTTGAAAACTGCAAAAAGACAGACATTGAATCAATCCTGATAACGTTAAGATCATAGCATCCACACACAGTGAAAGTGACCATTAAATCAAAGGACGACCGCCAACCCTCAACAGGGATGAGGGGATGGGATTTATAGCCGCTTACAATGCCCTCGTGCGGTCGGTGGAACAGTAACGTCATCATACCATTTACAATGACACAACGGCTGAAGAAGGCTGAGTGATCCAGTAGAAATATTCTGCCGTAAGCATTTCGCTCTGACTTACAGGAATTGCGGCTAAAAATAACATGATTCCACCGCAAAGGAAGCTTGAATGTTGAACTCGTTCCTTGTTTCTTTCTTATTCACTCCTACTAATTGTTCTTTGAGAGTTACAGGCCAGGTACATTCAATAAATCTTACAAAGATAAAACAAGTTGTAAGAATGAAACAAGTGTCCAACTTGTGAAGCTTGCACAGACACATATGAAGATATTTCAGCATTCTGTGCATTTTGAAAACAAGACTATTCGACTGACAAACAAGCTGCAGGATTATAGTGGTCCAGGGACCTCTTAACATTGAAAATCTGCAAATCAAAGTTGGCATGTTCTTTACCAGTGTAAAGACATGGTTATGCATAATCAACTTTCATCTTTGATGGGCATGAAAAAGATTTCATTTGATACAAGGTGATTTGTCTATCAAATGTTCAAATGACACTGATGAGAGAGGAGTCCCATGCAGTGTTAAGACATGATGTCATACAAACTATTCTGTGCAAATTTTATAATTTTTTTTTATAAGCAGTCATTTCTCTCTTCATAGATACTGCAAGTTGCTGTTGCCATAGTAATTTTACAGCCTGGATGGTTGGAAAGACTCACTATGCACATACTACTGCTCAAATGGTAAGTTCATGACCTCTCACCTTTGACATCAATATATAAAAATGGAAACTGGTTCCTACTACTAATGTTGCAACATACTAAAATGCATTTGACTGAGGCAGACAGGTAAACAGTGGATCAGACTGAAACAGCCAGCAGACACACTGAGACTAAGAGAGAGAAACTAATTGACAAAAAAGACAAGAAATGACAGAAAATGCACCATTTAAATGTACGATTACAGGAACGTGACCACGCACTTCTTAAAGTACATATAACTTGTCAGGACGTTGTAATGATAACCTTGGATTAATTTAGATAATAAGAGTAAAGAAATTGCAAATTAAATTTACAGGGAACAGACAGCTGTTACTGAAGAAATTACTTTCTTGACATAATATGATAAGAGATAATTATAGTATTAGTATGTCCGGGACATCTACATACATGTAGTTGGAAAGGGAGAGGAGAAACTTTGAAAATGGACATTGAGTAGAAAATGAGTTTGACAACGCAATGCTAATATAATTCAGTGTCATAGTACTTTGTCTGCAATTCGAAGTTCAAGTGTCAACTCAGCAGAGAAAAAGACAGTTCTCATAGACGCAGCAAGAATCAGTCAGGAGGAAAATCAGTGAAAATATTGTTTGTCGCCTTGTCTCAAAAACAATGGTTAAAAATTGAGTAAATTTCCAAGGGAAACAAAGATCTACCATTACTTGTAAGTTAAGAACTTGTATAGCTGATAGTATCGAATGCATTGTACTGACGTCACAAGCATTTGTTTAGAACCTAAGTTGAAGGCAAGTTCTACAAACAACCGTACAAAGACTTTTTCTGACAGATTCTGAGTACACATCTACTAAAACACAGATAGTTGCAAGACAATATTCGATAAATACTTGCACCTTTAGTTTGTCAATTTTGATAATAAGACACAATCATGTTTTAATAACATTTGTGGTTTTTATGATACAAGGGATTTGATGTTGACTTAATGATCATCGTGAAGGATGGTGGTAGTGTATTATAAATTCATTCGTTTATGATGAAAACAAATTACAGTGAAATACCATAGAGAACTTTGATATATTTAACTAATTTAATTGGCTTGGTTTATTTTCAGCGGCATACCCCTGTGGATCAAAACGTGGTGGCTTTTCACATTTGTATCTCATATGCCCTGGGGAATGACCACAGGGAAAAGTGGTAAGTCCCCTTGCGTAGGGAGGGATAGGGTTCTTTATGGCGCGGTTTACTTATTGTACTTTATTTTATTAATTTTGAATGCGATATTTCAAATAAATATTTCGACTACAAACAATGTGACTGCTCTCTTTATTACAACACAAGTCAATAATATCTCCTCTTAAACCGTATATAAACCATTGTAATTGCTCAGCAAACATTTCAAAACATTGCTAATCGGCTCTCCGTGTCTGCGGATTAATTGATTGCGTCAACATCACAGCAATCGCACACGCTGTAAAATAGAAAAAGGGATGAAGATCACAGACATAGTGTCACGATGTCGTCCGCAAAAAATATTCATGATTTCGTAAATAAACAGGAAGGTACAATGTATTTTTCGTACTTATATTACAATGCCCTGTCGATTGGTCGAGCTGAACCACGTGACTGCAAACACACAGTATATCGTAACAATATCGTAAACATAGAAACTTTTCAACTAAAACGAAAATTGCGAGTTGTACAAAATTAACAATCAACCATAAATGAATGGGACCAAATTTAGACGCCTTTTTCAAAAAATCTCCGGATTTGCAAAATTTTGGCAGCGCGCACTATTCACTGTCAGGTTCTGGGGCCCCGTTGTCGTTCGCACTGAAAAATTTCGTAAATTTTCACGGTTTTTCGGTGCCCGTTGATAATATAATGCCGATAGCAGACTTCGCGGCTGACCATAAACGTTTATTTGTGGGCAAGGGCGAGAGGAAAGCCAAATTAACGGGCTCGGCAAGCCTCGCGCCATTAACGTTTGGCTTCCCTTTCGCCCTTGCCCATAAATAAACGTAAATGGTCAGCGCGTCGTCCGTTATTTCTATTATAAACGGTAAATGGGATCGCCGGTGACAAAGCTTACTGCTAGATCGCGTAGTAATGGAATGGTTTTGCCATGGCTACGCATTTGACTGGCTGGTTTGGCGATTATCGTCAAAAGATCGTAACGTATGTAGATTGTTCTTTTTATGATTGGTATGTAAGAAACATTACTTTCGATTGCTTTTAGCACAGTCTGTCGGGATAAAAGAAACACCTTCATGGTCTGTCCGACTTTTGCAGCCGAAAAGTCCGTACTGGAAAGCAATTACGCCTGTAGCGACAAAATCGATATAAAACGTGAATACCTATAGTTAGCGAGCACCTTTCATTTCCGTAACATGAACAATAGTGAAAAAGGACATAAAGTAAGAAACAGGGAAAAGTTGCATTTTATACTTCATCGTCGCGTACAAATGTTATGGAAATATGGGTTTAAAGAGCAAATCAAAATGTCAATTCAATCGTTGGTTTAGTTGTAGCGAAAGTCCTACTCCCGCTATTTTTTTAGTGCTGAAAAACGACTGTCAATGATTTATTTTGTTTTGTTTTTTGAACATCGGGAAACATGAAGCGACAGCGTCCTTTGTAAGTCAATTTACTCACATTTATGTGTAGTAATATTTCACGTCCATGGAAATTTACTGTTCCTTATCGAGAAAACTGAGAAGTCGTCACTTGCAGTACATGGAAGCACATAACAGACGGCTTGATTTGACCTTATAGAACATCCAACGCATCATGGGAAATACGTGTACTACTTGACTGAAAACCGACTCAATAATGTCAGTTGGTTTTCTGGCTCAGTATGACCATTTTAGACGCATGGCATGTAGCAATTCATCAGTACTGTGATGCTTTTGATAGTCGTTAAATTTCCATTGAATTCTCTATCTCTTTAGATTCGCGTTGTTTCGTGACACAATGTTTGTGATCTTCACCCCTTTCTTATTATACTGCCCGTGTGACGGCTGTGATGTTGTCTCAATCAATCAATCAGCAGATACGGACAGCTGATTTGCAGTGTTTGTAATGTTTACTAGGCAATGGTTGGAGGGGAGATATTATGGACTTGTGTTGTAATAAAGAAAGCAGTCAGACGGTTGAGAGTCCAAAGCTTTGCTTGAAATATCACAGTTAAAATTAATAACATCACTTGTATAATAAAGCAAGCAGTCAGATGGGTTGGAGTTGAAATCTTTACTTTAAGTATCACGGTCCACGGTCATCACATTCATCCTTCTATATTACACATTATACTAACATACAATCTGACAAGCTCTTCTTGACCTGAGGTACACTTGACCGTTGATAACTATCATCACAGAGATATTGAACCGGTAAGGGAATAGAAACATATCAAGATTAGTGTGCCCTCTATCTGTTGAATGTTTTGAACTCTGTTAGTCATTACATAGTATACAAACTTTTCTTGAGTCGGTGACATCAATTTACCATAGAGGGTGCACTGATCAAAACATCATAGATACGCTGACTCATTTGATCCAGTTATTTTGACTATATCCACTTACCATGTACATCAGACTGTTCTGGTCGTTGAGTGCTGTGAAGAAAACACTGGAAGCTGATGTGTATTCTTAGCTGACTGTCGATTTCTTTTCTCCTTTGAGAACAAATGTCCTGTCAGGATTTACTGTGCAATTATCATTGGAACTACTGATACGTACTAGAATGAGCTGTTTGTGATAAGAACAGCACTGCCATGACAACAGTGATCCATCAGTCTGTAGTGGTCAGCTTCTTCTCATTGACCATCAATCTTTCGGAAATCATACAAGATAATAATCCAGTCTTTAAGGTGCTTTTCATAAATCTGACGGTATACCAAAATTACCAAAACTGATCTAGTACAGCCAAATCTAGCCAAAGCAACACTTTGACCCCGGCAAGTGCAATCCAATTCTTAGGCAATGAGATATTTGCTAATCAAACCGATTAAATATAAGATTGCCAACTTGTGCACCTCCGATTCTGTACCTTCGCCCCTATAAGGTACTGTGTAGGCATGTTTTTTATTTCTATGTGTGGTGTACGCTTTCAGTAAATTAATGAAAGTGGATTTACCTAAATGTCATAATGATTTATATATTCCAAGTAAATGGATACGTAACCATGACTTGACTGTAGAGATGGTTCAAATCAACGGAAATAGTGTAAGAGATAACAAAATGCATTTGCTGTTCTGAAACATTCTGTGTGAAACACTTATAAGTGTCATATTCAGATTGCAATATTACACCATACATTTTTATTCAGTGAATGTTGCTCTCAGACAACATTTTGAAGTCAACCATATTGACGATGATTTTCAAGTATAGCTGGTTGAGTGACTATTTGAAGGTGATACTGGAAAAGTATAAACACTTCGAGACATTCTATACATGAAATAATACTGATTAACACTCATAAAACATTACTGACTTGCATAATGCCATAAAAACAGTGACAAGGTAGTATGCACTTCAAAAGTGAAATACTTAAATTTTACACACACTTTTCTTTATGAAACTTGCAATCATTCTGTTCAAGTCCACAATAATATATTCAGGTCACCACGTACACTGTAAAGTTAAGTGTTAAAGGATAGGACACCGATAAACGCCTTTTGTAACACTTTTTGAACGCGTCCAGACGTTCAGAAATTTAACACTACGTGTTCAACCAACGTTCAATTTTGAACACACGTGTGCAGATTTTGAACGCTACGTTGTTCATCAGATATTATATTGAACACCATGGTGTTCCATATCTGAACACACATGAAATGTGTTCAAAAAATTGAACGCATTTACGCGTTCAAAGGGCTGTAACACTTTTTGAACGCATGGACGCCGTTCAACGATAAGTGTGTTAAAGGCTAGAACACATGATGCGCGCTTGTTGAACACCTTTAATTTTGGGCGTTCAGGGGGTGTTCAAGCCTTGGAATAACATTACAGACCTCTGATATTCAATAAATTATTTTATTCTAAAAATACACAAAGCATTTCTAGAGTAAAATACAATTACTGTAAAATGGGCAAATAAACATTGGCCAATTTGTATGTAAAGTTTGTCAAAGGAAAATACCAATGGTGTTAACACCCTCCTATCAAAAACATAAGCATTAAAATCACCATAAAAAATGTGGATCGTTTTAAAAAATATGAACAAAGTAATAACATAACAGGTTTTTCTTAAATATTGGGGATTACGTTTTAAGGTTCATACTTGTTTAAAATGTACAAAATATCAACTGAAAAGCTCAAAATTTGGCTTACTTACTGTGCTGAAAACGCGTATATGTATGCAATGTATACTTCATTGTTGTAAGATGGTTTCCTAAAGACATTTCCTCTTGTATAGACAATTGTAAATTTTGAAGAAAAAAAAAGTTTTTCACGGCTTTTCTAAAGTGCACATGGTATATACTTGTCCACATTATTAAAAGTAAACACAACATGTCAAGTTGTCAAAGTGTCATAGTAAGGCACAGCATGCAGAAAGTGGGGAAAGTTGGTCCTTGGCAGGGTAAAACCTATTTCCGTGTCCAACAAAGTCCTTCATCAACAAAAAGCTTTGTTTGTTTCTAATATCTTTAAATAAACAATGAAATAAATCGGTGACATTTCAAAAATCTACTTCTCGGAAATTAAAAACATATTCGTAAAGACCTTTCAAATTCTTGTGTACCTTGTTATTAATTTTTATACAAAGGTTTTTACCAAAAGTGGTAAAAATCACCCTTAAAAAAAAAAATTTAGATTGCATCATAATGTGAATATACCACATTCTGGTAATCCCTCATATCTTAAAATGTCTGAAATGTCTTTAATGTCTTAAAAATACAAAGTTTCAAATTTCTGCTTTATTTGAACAATCTGAAAAAGGCTATCAGTAGAGATCTATGTCCTAAATATCAAAGCTGTTCAATAAGCAGTTTTGAAAAAGACTTTTAAAGAACTTTTGACCAAAAATGACGAAAATTGCCATGAAATATAAAAATTGAATATTTCATCACAACTAGCACAAATTTGACTAGGGTCATTCTTAGGGACATGTTTACCAAATATTGAAGACGTCAGTAAAAGAGAAGAAGATTTTTGCCAAAAATAGCAAAATTAGCCTCAAAAATATAAATTCGCATAATTCATCATAATTTGAACATATGTGATTAGGGTAATCCCTGGGGACCTATAATCCAAATATTAAAGGATTTGTACATGCTATTTTAAAGAAAAACCTTGGGATGTACAAATTTGAGGACAATGCTACACATCCACCTATTTAGCTGACGGCAAAGCTAAAAACCAGTTGCTAAGAACAAGAGACGTGTTAAGGTACAATACGAAATTCTCTAAGGTTTGGTAGCATGCTATGATCAACTAAATTTTATAAGGGCATAAGCTTCCAAAGACTTGAAGTCTCCTTTAACAGATGCAAGGGGGAATGGAAAATTGAAGCAGAAAGTGACAGAAAATTCAGAGTGAAAATTTCAGAAAATTCAGTAATTAAGAGTGGACATTTTTACTCTGAATTTCCGTCGCTTTCAGCTTTAATTTTTCATTCAACCCTTGCATCTGATAAAGGAGACTACACGTCTGTGAAAGCTTATTCTCCGGCAACATGTAGTTGATCATACCATGCTACTAAAGCTTAGATAATTCAGAAAAAAATACAGAAATTTATCAAAATTCAGTTACTTACCCTGGAAGTTTAAATCTACATTAGAGATGAACTGAGGTTCTCAAGCTTGTTTCCAGACAGCTACCTGTACACTCATCTTCTTCATTATCTGTACCACGTGCAACTCTTCGATTTTCAGTTAAATCCAACTTTTTACATCCTGAAAATAATGCAACAATAGGTAATATGGCGAGATGAGACTTTAAATGAAAGACAAGAGAGCTGATTAGGTTAAGGAAAAGGGGAGACTTTCATATACAGTGCCTCTTTTCAATACTGTTACAAAATATTGGTTTCTTCTTGTCATCAATTGATTAAAATAAAAAAGCCAAACTCTCATATGCTGAAACAATACATTGTATACTCTACGATGTTTAACTGATTTGTACATGCGATTGTCTCTACTACAAGACATGTGTTAGCTGTGATTACGCAGCGGTACTATGCAAGGCGTATCGATCGCGCTCAGGTCAAGGGTTATCGCTTAAGTTGGTGTCGCGTTGACCCTTGACCCGAGTGAGATCGATCGATAGGCCATGGCCAAAAGTACCATCGCGTATCACAGCTTGTTGTTGGTATACCAGCCACTGAAAGAAAAAAGGTTTCTTCACGTAGTTAAGCTATTTCAAAGTACAATACGATTAATTTCGAAGGATATTAATACAGATGCTTCAAAATCTAATACCTTTTACTATTTTGGAGAGAAAACTGACCCTTTATGGTCATGTTTCCGCACGATCACGACTTCAGGGTGCGCTTATAAGATTTCAACACGTAATAAGCGTGTACAATTATTTTGTATACTTTCTTTTTTAGAAAAAAACATGCTTTCAGCAATTGTAGACCGAAATATTTTTCACTTAGTGGGAAATTCGTCACACCAAAATCCGTGTACGTTTGCCGGACAGCGAGGCAGTAGTAAATTGAATATAGCCATTGTAAAGTAAAAAACACGAAAGACTGTTAATTGTTTCACAGTATTTGTTAAATTTCTGTGATGCTGAGTTTTTGAACACTTGAAGGAGATGGCTGTTAACACATAAGGTTCAGGTTTAGAACATCATTGTTAATAATATGAACAGTAGTGTTAACAATATGAACACTAGCCGTTCAAATTTGAACACCGACACGTACATTTGAACGCGTAAAGACGCGTCTAGCGTCCGCTATTTTACAGTGTAAGGTTTGGTACTAATGAAACAAAATACAAAACATTTGACCAACATTTAAAATTCAAAATGGCTTATATTATGTGTTAAGATAGTACGTGACTCAGGTACAGATATTCAGACTCTCAAAGTTTTCCAATTATTTTCTAATGTATCACTTGTAGGGGCTCATTTAAAGGTCTTGGAGTAATGAATAGTTTCAACATCTTACTTGATTAAAAAATAGCAATTTTTATTTCTCCCACAGAGTTAAACAGCTATACGGAGTCTATTTTGAATTTCCAATATCAGGAAATCTTAGGTGATTTATTTTTCTAGTAAGATATTTTGTATTGGGACTCCTGATTTTTTTCTTGATTTGTTAAAAGGATGGTCAAAAGTTTCACTGAGTAGATAGGAGGTTTGGTAAAAGTTTAAGTTTTTCGCTTTCTAGGTGCATAGTACCTTACTGCATGGGGACAACTTTTCTGATTTTCAAAATCCGAAAAGTGAAAATTTCTTCCTCCAAAGAAACTCTAAACAGGTTCCTTACTGTTAAAGCTGAGTGTAATTTGATCGATTGTGTTTTTGTGATCACTTTGTTTCGCAGATTTCAGGGATTTTCCCAGATTTGTATGCAGTATGGCAGACATGTGACAAGATATGTACACAGTGATGCCAGATATGTTCATGTTATCAAGTGTTATTCATTCATAAGGGAAAACTTCAATGCCTTAAAAGACATATCAATCTTCCATCGCTTTGTAGCTTATTGAATATCCAAACGCAATGCTATCGGCAATTTTTGCCTAAATTCACAAGTTCATTAAAGTTCAAAATAAAAATACGGATAGTTTTCAATGGAATTCGAACCCAAAACATACGGCATCAGTCGCCTAGCTGATAGGCCACAGACAGAACTACTCGGCTAAATCTCCACTCCCAAAAAAGAGTGGTTCAATAGCCGGCTAAGTTGTTACATTTTTCTGACTGAGACCGCTCAACCGTTGTAGAGTTTGGGGAGGAACTCACGCACGCATGCTCCACTATATCATCACTATCATCACTATACATCGCACATACACACTTTATCGAAGCGAAGAAACGAATTCCATCGCTTAACTGGGCGAATGATTACCTCGGGGACAATTCTGTCCACCAGCAGTGTTACCAACCCAGTGTGAAAAATACGGACAGTTTTCAATCGGATTCGAACCCACAACATACGGCATCAGTCGCCTAGCTGAGAGGCCACAGACAGAACCACTCGGCTAAATCTCCACTCCTAAAAAATCACATTTTAAAGTAATGATAGACTGTAGGCTACAGATGCATAGTGTCATCGATTAATCATAGTTCCTCATTTGATGATGACATTACGCTAAAACTTACTTACAGTTTCAAAATACACATGAGTTTCAATGTTACGAAGTGCGTTCATGTAATTGAAGCCCTAAAAAGACCGAGAACAATCCGAGAACTCACAATCAGAAATGCTTATCAGTCCAGTATTATGGATTGCTCGACAGTTTCTTGTTAACAGTCAAGCACTATCATGGACATGTATGTGCCGTACAGGACTGTCACATGACAACAGGCTGTCTTACAGTAGTACTAAGTACAATGAATCTAGTTCTAGATTTACCAATATTCTCTTGCAGAAGAGTACTATTTCAATATTATGACGAAGGTATCTCATGCCTCTACATTTTGTAATCAATGATTATGTATCTCAGATTATGACAATTATGCAGATCTTGAAATGTTGAATATACATCAGGCATTTATCCAGAATATCATTATATCCATATTTGACAGAGTTGGGTGTCATTCAGGGTGGTAAACTTTCTTCTAACAACAGAGTCTTGCCTCATTATCATCACTGTTCGAATTTCATACACGAGTTCAATAGCCCTTTTGACTGTAAACATAGTATAGTTGAGTCAATGCACAGATGTCATTTGATTTAAAAAATGTGACCTGTGTATACTTGACCAATAAAATAAAATAATTTTCAGGCGCATGTTTAAATATGAAAATATTCTGTGTAATTTTGTGTAGTAGTTTTATAGTGTTATTAATCTTTGTTGAGAGTCAATGCCATACTATTATATAATATTGGTGGTATCAGAGCTATCATTTATTGAAGAAATACTCTCAGTTACTTGTAAGCTCCACTGTCAAGATGCTACCTAGATTCACTTTCTTGGTCGTACATTCACCCACTGCTGTTTTGAAGTAGACATGAATGGGAAACATTAATGGACCTCACAAGACTATGGTTGAAAAGTAAAATGATGATTATCAAGCAACATTTACCGGTAATGTTGTTGTATCCAAATTGCTCCTCGAAACATAAAGCCACAGACAGTCTAAACTAAAATTACTTCAGTTCGCTTTTTATCTACCATTCGTGAAGGCTCAAGCTATTGCTGTAAGAAAAATTGTCACCTGTGTTATTTTTTTTTTCCAAAATTGAAAGTTTCATGTTTCCCTATAGAGTTGGATAGAGATTTCACACAGTTAAAGTCTCCATTTTTGAGACATTTTCTAATCTTAGTCTCGCATCCTTACAAAATCATGAATGACATTTATAAACATTATTTTGCATGTTTTGCCATAAAGAAATAATTAAACATTGTTCATGATAATCACTTCTTCAGAACGTTTCCTCTCTTTGAATGTCAAATTTAAATGATTTCTCTGATTTTCAAATGTTTTCTTTTTATTAATTTGCCTTTTGCACGCTTTTATCTGCTAGGTTTCTAAATGGGAACAATATAAGTGTAGTTAGTTTGTCTTTGTCATGAGTAGAACATTACGACACTCATAAAAGGGGGATTTTCATTATATATACTACAATATGTACTAATAGCCAAGCATCATCAGAGTACAACATTTCACAGGTTTCTTAAAAAACAACTCGGACCGAAGCAACAATACCAGCTTTTGTAGTGTTGGTCGAAAGATAAAATAAGTATAAAACAAGCAAATCAATCACATGACATACACTTAATTTATTATTCAAGTCTTTGTGTTTATATTAGGCATGTCAGTCTCTGAAACTTATGTACCTCAATGATAAATTATGAAAACTCTTGCACAATTTAATCAACAGATATCAGTAATAAATATTTTGATATATGAATTAATGGATTAACATTAATTTCAAATATTCTTATACAGAAGCGGTTTCTAGGGAATCCTTCTACTAAATATCTGCATGCTGCCACCTATTATTAACCTTATGTGAAATGTAACAGATTCCATCCTTGGAATGGAGTTTCAGCAAGCTTCCTACACTAGGCTAGCTGCTAATGACAACTGCACTGACCTAAGCATATGTCTGAGTCCCTAAGCACTTTACTGTCATTTTTTAGGGAAGCTACACAGTGTTGTCTTCTAGACATGGCTGTCTCCAAAGGGTTACTCTGCTGATCTTAACATAGACCTTTTAAAATCGCAGAACTCTACACAATCAGATCTACAACCTTTGTGAGTGTTTTTGGGCTGTCCATCACAAAGGCTTGGTGGCGAAGTACGACCGCAATTCTTTTAGCGTTCGTCAAAATTACAATAAGGATTCTAACAAAAAAGTAAAATAATCAGTCCTTAAATGAAAACAGAAGAGAACGAATTGCAATACAGAACGGGATTAAACATATGGACTTAACATCATACGGCTCCGACGGAGTGCTAATTCCGTGTCAAGAAGAAAGAAATTATACTCCAGATTACGACAACCTTAAACAATTAAACAACATAATTTGAACACTTTTAGAAGTTTAGAAGAATGTATAGTGATTGCAAGGTTGAAAAATTGTAAACGCAAAGTTAATGTATCATTTTCATATATTTTGCACAATGTATGAGTCAAAGACAGATTGATATTTTCAATACATATTAAATGTCACTGTTTTCTTGAACCGGATTTCGCATTAAGAATTTTCGTTTTGAGAGGAAAAAGGATTGACACGAAGACAAAGGAATTTAGGGGCTCCAGCGTGTCAGCTTTTGTGACGCACTGACCCCTTACACAGAGTCGCCTTTTAAACTAGAAAGCATCCTGGTTGCGTTGGAGAAATATATGTTGCTATGTCAGCATGCATGGAGTACGTAAAGGGCTATGGCTAACGTCGATTTGTTTCATTAGTCATTGGATCAAAAGTATTTCGTCTCTGCACAAAGTAGAAAATGGGACCAAGTCTAAGTTCCGAGAGATTTAGATCACGGTGACAAACTTTCTTTGATTATAATGTATGGATGAAGTGTACATGTATAGGCAGACTCTGATCCACCAGTATTTTCGTCTCTTACTTTTGTAGGAATATGTAAAGTTGTGCGGACTCACAATCATTTGGGCGCACATTGGACACGCACCACGCCGACGAAATGACAGGGATGACCAAAAGAGAAATTGCGAGCATATGCTTGGAGACACTTTTGAACAAATATGTTACTTTGCATGGCACCAGCTCCCTGAGTTTATGTAAAAGTCCAAAAGATGACAAAGTGAGCGTCAAAGTGCTTGATCGAGCACTTACGGAAAGAGTCAAACTTAGCTTCAACAATGTGTTTACTTTGTTCAGAAAGCAGCGAAATGAGAGCAATCTGAACATAAAGTAGTGTGATGCCGCTCCAACGATAGGACGAGGTCTATGCGATCAGCTTTGTCCGATCACGTGATTCGAGGCTTCATTGTCACCATGGAGCAGACAGCTTGATTACTTCAGCAATTTCAAGTACTGAATGCATTTTTTTTGCCTCTGCCGTTAATAATTAGCAAGCTCGTATATTTTGGATCGTTGTTGCTATTAGTTGAATGGCTGATTTGACAACTTGACAAGTTGTTTAGTCCCAGTAGGCCTATTGGAGTAACTTTATGTCTACGAGAAAACCTAGGCTGTTGTCAAAAACGCTACTCCTGAAAAAAAGAGGTGTAATTCAGTGATAATAGTATGGTCTAAATACAAGGCACTTTCGTCAACTTGCTGAAATTAGTCGAAATGATTAAACTACGCGTAGCATTGATTGATCATGTCTCAAGTCGTATTCCATCAAGTTTACTTATTATTGATATTTTATTCAGTCAGGCACATTTACCGTACAGAAGATGAAATTCAGCCTTGTAATTATTACTCAAGAATTATGCCCAATAAAGTATTACATAAGTTACGACAGTTAGTATTACTTGTTAACACTGTGTTTTTATCTCTCCCTTTGTGTGTACTTGTGACGTATGTACTGAACAAATATCGTATTTCCGCTCAATAAAAAACACACACACGGCGGCATTTGTGTTCGATGTTAGGACAACAACAAATCTTCGTTAAAGGCTGTGTTACCGTATTGCCGCTTGGTTCTCATATGATCTTTCTGCTTACTATTTCGGGGTTGGCAAATTAATTGACAATTACAACACGTAATTATGAAGTGTTTACTGAATACATCCTGCAAAATATAATTTGTGTCCATAACCCACTCGTGGTCACGAAGTAACATAATTGCCTTACATGTTTTCTTCGATGTAGACTGATAAATGACCGATTGAGTATAATTTTGTTTGACTTAGTTAACATTTATCAAGTCACTCTTCTGTCTACATTTGCTGCTCACTGAATCATTTACGTATTTAAAAAGTAACACAATAATGTCGATTAAAATTAAGTATATTGATGATCAAACGTATTTTGACACTATGCGCAGTTACTGTTGTAAGGTTATAAAAATGTTCATCGTATCTTTAATTTAAACATTCTTTTTTCTGTTAATACGAAGCCGCTTCAAACGAGATCATTATATTCGACAATTCTATTCGTTTATGCTGTCATAATTGTTTACGGGTAAAGCCCTAGCATGTTATGAACATGCAAATTCAAGGCAAATAAATACACGTGTATTTAAAAAGGTGAAACACATCAGAGACAGTAAAAATGTGCAGTTGACGACATGATCCTAGCTACAAACGTGTACACATACTGCACAAACCTTTGGCTCTATGGCTATGTTCCAATGTGTTTTACCCCAGCTGTCTTGACTTTAAAAAGATAAAAGGTGACGTTACAACAAAATATCAGTGTCATTGGATAGATAAAATAAAATCTCTGGTTGTTCAGGGAAATTCCGGTGCTTCTTGCTGAAGAAAAGTCTGACATTACATGGAGAAGCATTATCTATAACATGCCAAAAAAAATCCTCAGCTTTGCGGTCAGAGCAGCCATTGACTGTCTTCCAACGTTCAATAATCTACCTACACATAGATTGGGTATGAAAATTTCCTCAATATGTAAACTTTGAGGTAAACCCAAACCCTCCATCATGTTCTGAATGGCTGCAAAATCAGCTCGAACAGAATAGATACACTTGGCGACATAATCATACTCTGAATTATACTTTTTAAACTTGTGCTTCGTCATCAGTTATGGACACATTATATATTTACGCCGATTTACCAGGTCATACAAAAGATAACATCCCGCGCAATTTTTATGTACACCTGACCGTCCTGATCTTGTTTTTCTGTAAAGTAATGTAAAAAGAATGATCATTTTTGAACTGACAGTACCATTTGGAATGCACGAAATATTCACATCTTGTTAACTCTTAACAAGCTCAAGGTTATTCGATTGAACTTATTTGTTTGGCAGTCGTGTCGAGAGGACAAATAACGACAGACAATAAACTCTGACTTCTACAATTTCTTAAGGCACTGAAATTAAGTAAACAGCATAAAACCGTGATACGTGATATCAGTAAACTATGCCTTATCTCAAGCTATTCCCTATTTAATGCCAAAAATAAACCATCATGGTGTGAGCTTCAATATTGTCTTCTTCCAAAAGTGCAACTACTAAAAAGCATTGTGTATGTTCCATTTACCAACCCATCCATATGTTCATCTGTATTATACAGATTTGCTTTTGTTTTGCGCAGGTTCTTTCATTTCTGTTTAACTTTGATTTCTAGTGAATGTTTTTTATCTTTGTGTGTTTTGTCTCCTTGTTAACTTTTTTTTTGTTTTTTTCTTCTTTGCCAGATGTTATACGTCATGTTCATCATTGTTATTGCATTGTTTTGTTTGCCATATTGATTAAGACGCATACGTGCCGACTCACACACCCGACTCACACAGTCGCATTGTCTATAGGATTTTGCTCTGATACCAGAATAGAACACAGAGACAAAAACTTGAAAATACGGAAATTTTACTTTGTGTTTGAAAAACCATGTAAAGCGAAAAAGTTAAAACAAACGAGAATGTTAATTTCAGCCTAGACTGCTATTGGCAGTGTAGTGTGTGATATGCGACGTCTATCGCGCGTGTGCCGTCAGGAGGTACTTTTGCTTTGTTAAGCGCTAAGTTGTTCTAAAATATCTCAAAATGAGACGGCGATCGATAAACCCAAGAGCAACAATTCAGATCGAAAGGAATGTCTGTTTTGAATATCAAGTCCATGGCGAAGCGACCGTGAAAATCGCTCTCGGAAAAGATGTAGGTGAAAAGTGGCCGGTTTCACGCGTACGTGGAAAACGACTGCCAAACGACAAGAGAACGTTTGACATCATCGGAAAAGATAATATTTGCTGTAATTGTTCCCATCTCATTCGTGTTATGCAATGGTTAATAGTATTCCAATTTCAAGTTTGATTTGAAGTTTCATTTTGGGGTTTTGATATAAAGATACGAGTTTTTTTGAACTTATGCGACAACTTTAGACGGTCCCTTACAGCGCTTGTTATTTGAGTTTAGAGTTTCAGTCACACACGGATTTGCAAAAATGAAGAAAACGAAGTATGTGTCGATTGCTGCACGTTATCTAATCATACAAAATAAATACACTGTAGCAGAACTTATACCTCTTGAAAAGTGATTTTTTCCCGATTAAGCATTTGATTGGCTCGAAACTTTGCAGTCTCCATCAGCCAATGATATGTCTCTGCGTGTCTCTGAGCAAGTCTTAGACAAAATACATTCGGGCCACTTCATGACAACTTTCCCCACACAGACTTAGACGGGGTGGCTGAGACCAATCTCTATTGAAATTGGTCTCAGCCACCCCGTCTATTAAAATTCATGAGTTTACTTTTCTTGTTTACGTACATACCTATATCAGATGGAAATCTGAGGATTTGCGATTACATCAGGTTGACAACCCCCCACACGAGAGCAATGAATGTAAAAAGTGTGAAAGACGCTCCCACCTAACTATCCAAAATGTTTTTGTGTCGAGTTTGTGTTTGATTCGTTTCAAAAATGTGTTCCTACATTCTTATCCGATTGTTTGTGTTAACAAAAATGTTTGTTTCGCCTCGGATATTTGTAGGGAAGTTTTGATCAGTGTGTACGGTAATGTTTTGTTTGTGTGGGGAAAGCTTATGGCGAGACGCAGCCGGACCTATTGTGTTACAAAGTTGATAGAGTGGCCCTTTGACGCTTGCGTTTCGAAACCCGAGTGTGGTTTCTCATCAGTCGCAGTGTAGATCCTTTCCTTAGTTTGTGTTTGTGAAAAATTATTTTAATGCATTTTAGTGGTCTTGCTCTTCGAGTAGCGAGGCAAGTATATTAATGTTTGGGTCTCGTTGTGAGTCCGTTTGGTGGTTCAGTTTGTTTGTTCTATGTTTCTTTACTTCAGTAAATTTTGTTTTGAATAGTGTGTCTTTTAGAATTTTGCCGAGGTTTGTGAATTTTTAGGCAATAATTACCACTGCGGGGTACGGATTTTATGTTTTCTTGATCAAGATACTTACAAGTATCATGATCGATGTGTTTGTTTCCGTACATTTTGTTTAATAGTTCGTGTACTGTGTCGTCACTGGCTAGTTGTGTATAATACTTAGTGTTGCGTAATTGCCTTTCGCATTCGTGTACGTAATCTTTTGTGTTGACAAAGACAAAACCCGACCCTTGTCAAAGGTTTTTTACGGTAATTTGTCTACTGTTTGCAAGCTGGTTTATCGCGATTCTTTGGGCACGCGACATGTTTTGTTTCCTTGTTTGAAAGGGTATCTCTAGAAGTGCGAGTTTAGCAGCTTCAGATAGCTTTCAGGTTTTGTATTTTTTGCTGTTCGTGGAGTCCAATTTGACTTTTCTTTGAATTGGTGTTGTTGCGATTGTTCGTGTCTCATGATGTCTCCGGTGTTTGGCTTAATTGCTAATGAAACTTTTAATGTTAATTGTTTTCCAAGTCAACTATCCAAGCATTTGAGAGGGGTGATCAAAAAGGCCAGAACAGCCAATTTTGGCCAACCGGGTTCAAGAACCCGGGAAAGGTGTTTAAAGTGTGCGATAGATTGTTTACAACATAAACATTACGAACAGTAGGATTAAGATAGGTATGAATAATCCAAACTGCCCAGTTTCTGTGTGGGGAAAAGTTGGAATGTTGTAAAACATGTGTGTGTGACGTTTGACTAACAGTTATCGCCATACCATGTGGTTCTGCGAGGCAGGGTTGTGTGTATAGCCGCTAACACACAGCCCTGCCACGCAGAGCTTAATTACTCATATTTATCGCCTTAGAATAATCTATTGAAAGAATGCAGATTGCAAAGGGAAGAACGTAAGTCCGTGGAAAGGCAATAAGCAGTACTAGTGATCTCCAGCAATTTATAGTTCACGAAATACAAAGACATTGGTGGTCATAAAGCGATTGTTTTCAAAGGGCTAAGAGATATATTTTAATGGCAGCATCGACAGTAAAGAACGTTTGGGAATGTTTTGGCAGGACCAGTTGAGTCTCACTCTGATAAAATACAACAGCATTGCAGTCGTCGACAATTAGTATCACTGGAATGATGTTGATCGACGTTGAATTATAAGAATCCATCAAAACTGTTACTGCTGTTACAAAACTTAACATGTTCGGGCTTCGCTGCTAGAAGTCTCGCCAAAAGCATCTAGTGTGTGCCTATCATTAATATCTAAAATATTTGTAAGTGTTCTTGTCGTATTAAACGTAACTTTTCGTAACGTTGACATTGTATTTCAGGCTGCAAAGAGAAAAGCTACCACGGAAGCAGAGTTTAGTGTAATGATGAAAGAGCCGAGGGTTACTAAAAAGAGTAGCAAGATAAATGTGCGTGGAATCGGTGGTGTTGGAAAAACCACTCCTCTTACATCTTTACAACGGATGAAGAGAGAGAGAGAGAGAGAGAGAGAGAGAGAGAGAGAGAGAGAGAGAGAGAGAGAGAGAGAGAGAGAGAGAGAGAGATGTGTGTGTTAGCAGACTGTTATCAGGCTATGTATTATATGTGACTGACATATTGCATGAGTTTGTGTTCTCCGGCCAAGCGAAGATTTTGCGGGGCTCCACGGCATGCACCATTTTCAACATGAATTGTTAAACAAAGTATGCTTCCACCAAGCTAGTTGCATTCACTTGTTTTCAATTGTTGGGTGTTCGTAATATTTATATCTTCATGTGTGCTTTTCGGGACTTATAGTATATGCAGACGCAATCGGACATTATCAATACCTTTTAGATATGTGTGTGCAATCGAATGCATCTGTATTGAAAGTTTGACTAGGCACAGGGCAATTTCCCGAACGCAAAAGATATCAGATTTTTTGTTTTTTCTAAGCCCGAATAAAGGCCTACATTACCTTTCCTGCCTAAAACGTCTGATTTCCAAAACTATTCTCTTCTGGTATTTCCCTTTGTTTTGGTCAAACAAAAAACATAACGTAAAGTTCTGAAGACCAATAGAGTTCCACTGTTTGAGCATATTTCGCCCAAAACCACGCAAAGATACACGAAAAGAGAAAGTTGCCAGTCAACATTTTACAAAACTGCTCGCCTGTTTTGAAGAATTTAGATTAACTGTTGACTTGGGAAACATATACGCACTTTGAACGGCGTAAGAAAGACAGCAGTATTGTCTGCGACGGAGACCATTGATCATGGAACTACTCGATTTTTCGCAAAGAACAATAGGTGAGGCTTGTTACAACGGAGAACATGACTTGCCAAAACGTGTGACATCAAACTTCTGTGTTCTCTCAAGCCTGAAATGGATGCACACTCTTTGTTTTATTCCAGTCGGCATAACACTCGATTTTATCGTATACCCTCGTGGGTCTATGATTTTATATGCATATAAGCAGGTAGGTGCTAATAAAGCTCCTCTCTGCAAGAAAACTAAGTTTTGTGGAAGAGGTAAAATTTTAGTTTGGATATATGTGTATAAGGCAGGCTGGATTTTATGGATGCACACTTTGTCATTCGCGCAAACGCAGGCAACCGTGGTTTGATAAACGGTGAAGGACGCCAGCTGTAAGTATCTTTTTAATGCTTACAAGGGCTTCCCCCTTGTATCGGGACCACATGCGGTTATGATTCAGGTAGAGGATTTCTTTTGTTCTGTGTTAACATTGCCATTGTAAAGCCATTTGTCTTATTGTAATGACACTGTAAATAACTTATTCAAAGAATTAACGAGTGATATAAACATATGTCAAGAAATACCTGTATGTGAGATTCATGCGCACTGTAGCATCAACAAATAGGAGGAAAGTGGCATGGAAATTGAGTCAGCTAGCTTCTACAGCAAAGTTCAGTCTGATAGGTTTCGTCAGCTGACCTGCACAGCACAGTTTCGTCTGGAATGGTTTCTTCAGTAGTTTCAGCAATATAGCTTTGTCATTCACGTTTTGTCTTCTGACTTCATGTGAAGGTGTGACTGCTGTCTTTAAAGTTTCGTAAAATGCAGTTAACAAGTGTTGTTCGATAACAACCATTCTGTATTCCGCACTGTCACCATTTGACGTTGAATTCAGTCTAATCTTGATGATCAGACCTTCTAACATACGGGATCCTGATTTATAAGTAGGGAGCCAGTCCACATTATATATTCGACCTGCGAATCATGTTGAATTTCGTTAAACGGTTTAAGATATAGAACGTATAAACACATTACTTATGAAATCGTTGAGAAAATTGAGTCCGGTAATTGGTAAAGGGGCAAGGTCACAAATGTGGTCTAGCTCGATTGGGAGGGACGGACACTTTTTATAACGCAGCAGGAAACAAGTGATCATTAAGGATGTACGAGCGGTACGCGCGCGTGGAATTTGTCACTTCCCATAGGATTACATTGAATTTGCTGGAAAATCAATTTCTACTAATGTCATTTTCATGAAAATTTGCATAAAGCTCAGTCTTGAGAAATAAATAATACTGATCAAATAAAATTATATTGTCACTTCCTGAATTTTGAGATAAACAGCATTGAATTATTTCGTCCATAGAAAATGCATTGGTGAAAAAATGCTGACTCAGCAATTTTTCTCATAAATGGCCAAATTCATGGTCATTTATCTCACAAACGAGCGTGGTGACCCCTATATTTTATCACACATTTTGATATTAATTACAAAGGAGAATCCAAAAATTGACAATTTAGAGAAATGACATTACTTTTAATTTACCGATCGTACATCCTTAATGACCAATATCAGCAGTTAATCAAGAAGGTACTTTTTCAAAGTACTATATGATGACTGTTTCACATCATAAGAGGTCAATTTTTAGTAATTTTCAGACTTCTACAAATATCAGGTGCTAACCTAGAATTGCTATGAATTCTCTTTATACATGTGAAAACAACAAGAAATCATCCGTTTTTCGCTTTGACATCGGACCCGCAACCGTTTGATATGAAAGTGTCCCGCATTTGAGAAAGGAACTTACAGTTCTTCCAAAATGTTTGAATATGCTGTCCGTATGTATAGAGATTACTGTTGTCTATACCATTGTAAAACGGTTTATCCCAGCGAGGCAATGCAAAACGTTTATAAGTATCAGGCAAGCTCTATTTTACTGTTTTGTATCCTCTCTTAAAAAGAATACAAAACATAGCAAAATAATACAAAATCAAAATATCATCGATTGGAGGAGAGCCAGCTCTTGTTACTTTGCATTTCGTAGTGCATAATTACGCGAATACGTTGCCTTCCTGACTCTAATCGTATAGCATTGTGACCAGCTGCATTCACAAATACGGTATTTGAAATATCAAGAGTTTTTTTGGCATTTTGAACGGAGTCAGGACTGAAAGGGTGAACTCAAAACGAAACAGTCTCTGATTGATGTAAAATATTTGTTTGTTTTCTCTTAAATAAAGAGTGAGAAAGTAATTAAATATGGCAATGAAACATTCTCTGTTTCTGCGTTTATTGGTAATACATGCACAATCATACAGGCACTTTCTCACACCTGCAGGTTTTCAACTTAAATTACATTAAACTGCTCCAGCGTCTTGTTCTATGGGTTTTGTTCGCAGAAGCTTTAGTTGAAATTACAACCAAGTTAGGATGAGAATTCATTTGTAAACAACATTGCTTTGAATAGAGTATTTGTTATTCTAGCATCACATGCTGTGGGGAGTAGAATAAGAAATTGCAGTCGATACACGGAGCGAAACGTACGGAAAGATTGATCGGATGGTACAGCTATTTAGTTAATTATTTATTTGATTATGTTCAGTTTTCCTGACAATTAAGGGAAGTAATCATGTTTTTAAATATTTCTTACGTGATTGCTGTTTGTATGATTGTGTAACAAACGAAGTTTTCCTGAAAGAGAAAATATGTCCAAACAGCGCCCTCACCATATGAGAGAGAGAGAGAGAGAGAGAGAGAGAGAGAGAGAGCGAGAGAGAGAGAGAGAGAGAGAGAGAGAGAGAGAGAGAGAGAGAGAGAGAGAGAGAGAGAATTTCGGAAATCAGACCGGTTATATTTTAATGGATGATTTCAAAATTATAGCAAGTCAAAAGGATATCATTTGAAAGCGTTTTAAGTTTCCCATGGCAGATATTTGAAAAAAAAAGACCTGCGAACTTTTTTAGATTCTCCCGCTGCCCCTCCTGTTTGAGGTTTTAATAAATGTATCCTAAGTCTTGCAGGAATGGTGAAGTACCAGAAAGTTTTTCCCGAGTGTTTACAATCTTTGTAATGGCGAATACATGTGAGTGTGTGTCACTTTCCTGCTGGACAACGGTTCTAACAAGCGGACTTTGACTGTTCAGAAATCGAAATTCAGTTGTATAACTTGACTTGACTACTAGCGGTATGTGATACAGAATTGCCTCTAGAGATGAATATGCTGAAACACAGCAATTATAATGGTAGATGGCAGCTTTCGGGACAGAACAAAAACAATGTATCGATTATGTGGAACTAACACATTGTGAAGAAAATTATGATAACGGCAAATGACATATTAAGTTTGTTATTAAGTACCTAATCTAATGTAATTCATTTTAAAATGAACATTATTTGATGACATTCAAATCGTACCCTAATTGCTGCAAGTATGCTACCATGGATTTCAATGCTTTTTGCCATGATTATCAAAAGTCAGGAGCAGCAAGAACAGTATATGTAACCAGTAAATATTGGTCATTCAGAGGGGGGAGTAAACCAACAGTACATGTGATTGACATAACTTAGACAAACAGAAATCCACGTGGTCGATGGTCATACTGTACATCACCTACAGTTACTAAAAGCTAAAAGCCATGATTCTTCAATTTGTTCAACCTTTTTTGTCGGCAATCGATAATTGTGTATTTGACACAGTGAGTGTATTTCTCTTTCTGCAAATGAAAGATCTGTTATTCAATATAATGCATTTTTCTGTACAAAAAAATACTTCGAGATCTTTGCCGCTGAACCTTTAATCAGTACAGTCTTGTCTTAGACTAATAACAGATGTATTGGCTACCGAGCTTAATTATTCTCAGTGCAGTACAGAAGATCCACTTATCCATACAAATGGACACAGAGGCAGGAAGACAGAAATGAAGACCTGATGTTGATGCCGCGTCGTTGGCTTAGTCATCGCACGTACACTGTAATACATGTATATTTCTATCTGAAAAACGACAAAGACACGCTTTTCTACGGTTAGTGTCAGGTTGAAACCGTCATAGTCCGGTGGGTTTTTATTTTTTCCCCTAGGAACGTATAAACAATAGCATATCCCGTTATACGCATTTCTGCACATCCTGATTTGAGTGTTCATGGTTTTCCCTTTACACTTTGACAGACACTTTGAATTGTGAATCACGACCTGGTGTGTCAAAAGAAACCGCGAGATTTAAAGAGCAATACAAAATGCCTCATCATATTTTCATTTGTACGAATATAGCAACTTCTCAGGGTTTTAACTTGGCCATCATCAATAATTTCCACAAAAGACGTCAATGATAAATTCACTCAGCCTTTCGCCCATAGACAGAGCACCATGGAATTGTATCGCCGTTTTAGGAGTGACTTTGATCGTAAGTTAATATTTTGCTCACCGTGAAATATATGTTAAATACGGTGATGAATCTCTTTTGCGCATGTCTCAACCAGAATTTGATTGGTTCATTTCGTCCCTCTCTCCCGCCCTCACTATCGCCCGCACTTCGGTTGTCAGGGATGTCACTTTAGCCACGCACTTGTAGATTTCAGGCACCCTTACAACTGAGCTAACCACTCACCTTCTCAACACAATTGTACCAGTGATCAAAACATAACTAACTAGAAAACAGGTCAGACACTAACAGAAGTTAAAAACAGAATCTCAGGTACAATCGACAAGTACTTAATCATATGTACTTTATGAGTCGCTAAATAGAGGCAAGAGTATGGTATGCAACATGTGTTTGTATTTGACAATCCTGTGTCTAAAGGCTTAGAAACTAGTCTTCTCAGTTGATAGGAAGACTACTGTCAATGCTATAAAGCCAGCAGCATATGTTTCTCTAGCTATGTTGGACATTAAATGTAGCTAACACACATTCGTAACTACAGCGTGTTCATAATAAACAGTAATGCAATTGATGTACGAAATTATTTTCTCGTGAATGACAGATGTGTAGTGTCAGCCAATATCGGGCGTTAGAATGCAAGGCAAAGTTGATCTTGTTTTGCTTAGGGCTATATATTTCCTTCAAAGTTTGCAGTATACAGTTGTGTATTCAGAATAACGGTTTCTCTCGCAGTCAACATTTCTTCTAAGATTTTTTTCTTATTTGTTGAGTTATTTCACGAAGATGCCAAACATCGCACTGAAATCATATTTAGTGTCTGTGATGATTCGGACACACATTTCAAAGTTTTATCTCTAGTTTTTCTTAGAGACTTTTTGAAAGTTTTCATTATTGAAATTTTGTATAGAAATTAATCTTATAGTAGTGTTGCTCGAAAATAATTTTTTTGTTTTGTTTTTATGAACAGCGTTTTGTTGATAATAAACGAGGACGCATGGCGAGTTGGTGAGCACTGCATTAGCCATACATATGTCGTTGTGTGTTTCTACACGAATGTCATTATTTCTAGTGTGTGGGGCGCCCCCAACGTCAATTACTGAACGCTGTTAGCGCATGAGCGCTGTACGAGCGCATGACATGCTGGGGCAATAAAATGTACTGTCAACGTCTTGAAGCCAACGACCTTTAGAACAAGGAAGATTTTATTCGCATTGTAGCGGTGCGGATAAAGATTTCAATTATCTTATTCTCACCACAGTGGTGCGAAAAAGAAATTTCTTATTCGCACCGCAGTGGTGAGGATAAGGAATCAAAATTTCTCATTCGCACCGCAGCCTTGCGGATAAGAAATCTAATTTTTTATTAGCACCCTAACGTGTGGCTAGCCTTGATGTACCAAAAAAGCGTGGCAAACGCTATTAATCCAGTTGCTTAAAGTCCCTCTTTTTCCAATCCATACTGCGTACTTGACACGTAAAACTGCTTTTAAGGGTACAAGGATGCGCATTTGTTTTCCTTAGAATATTTTAAACTTCATGTAGTTTTGATCAGACTAAATTCAGCGAGTTGCGGTCATATATTGTGAGTACTTTGAGAAACGTCAGAACGTGCACTACTTATCGCTATGCAGGCCTTCTCGATTACATTTGAAAGCTACAGTCGGTCATTGTAGAAGAGTATGTTTTGCGAAGTTTAGGGACTGTGATACTGACAAGCGGTTTCAAAAACCTTACACATTTTAGTTGTTTGTCAAAATTCCGACTCTAGTATCATCTGCACCGTAATTCGTGTCGACGAAGCCAAAATCATTAACGGAGGAAAGATGATGGAAGATACGATAGGCTTGGTTACTGTCCTAAAAGGAAGTCGAGCAACAGTTGAAAAAACAGTCTGCTTACTAAGACACATTTCCCACACAGCACCGTGACCGAATGAGTTTGCATGGATGATGAAGATAAAGTCAAGTTTTAGTAAGTTCACAGTCACTGTCTGCAATTTCAGCATGCATTTGGAATCAATCTCAACGACTTCGTTAATTTTTAGGCAAGACCTCCTGTAAGTCATCTCATACTTATGAAATCACTGTAATCTTTAGACTTTCCTCCGATGAAGTACATCAAACGTAAGGGTTTAGGATTATCAGGTTAAAGTCTGCTTTACGGTTGACATTAATTACATATATTGTAGTGTATCCTTCATGAAAAGGGAAGCAGGTTGAGGAGGGCGCCCTAGAGAAGTCCTTCCACTTTCTATTCATTTTCTTTTATTTTTCTAACTGTGTAATCTCCAAAAATATCAATGGCGATACAAAAAAGGTACTACATGCTCGTTTCTCAGACTGTTATAAATTCTTGCAGTTAGTTACTGTTCGTTGTAGTTGCCTAGAGATCCGTTCCTTGTCGGCTGATGATAATACTCGGGAGGGATGTAGAGTCAAATAACTGGCTCAACGAATTGACTACAATACACCTCACATCTTGATTGAAAGTATTATCAAAACCTGTCCTAGCTCAATGAAATGCAGTGTTGTCATCGGCAAAATAAGTGGCCAGAGGCAAGTGACCAGTAGCACGGTTGGGTATAGCGGCATGAGGCACCAGCTCTACACAGCCAACATGACGGGAAAAAGCTGACGCTTGGCATCAGAGCTACAATTATTGCAGCTTGTTGTGGTAAAGTAACTGTGTTTGTAGCTATGGCGTAATTGTGCAGCCTGCACATGCAAAGCCAGCAAGCAGGTTGTCACCGTGTCTGATTTGCTGGTATATTGTGACTCTAATATTAAATATTCTTACTAACATTGAATAAAAGCATGTTTAACACAAGTGTAATGTAAAATTAGTTCAATAGTTGCTCACTGTAAAATGACACATGTCGTCCCTTGTTGCTGAATGAAAGCCCTTTTTAACGATTACCCAGAGATAATGTTTTCAGATATTTTTCATTTTTTTCAGTAATTTTTCCATTATTTTTTTCATATCCAAGTAGGCAGTTTTAGTGTTTTCTTATATCAAAGTGATATAAAAACTCAAAATAATATTTATCATTGTTTGACATTTAGTTATATTATTTCAGTCAGTATAATGGTTTTCCTTCTCAAAGTGTATCTCATGTAACATTTGACAAGAGAGATACCAAATTGATGTTATGATAAAGTGATTGTCTGATGAACATATTAGAGTGGTTGGCACTGCAAGTTGATAATTACCCAGCATTCTGTTCAGGCATATAGACCCTGATCACATGATGAAGCAGAACTCCCTCCAAATAGGGATCACGTATATTGGACAAACTATTTTTATTTGAAATTGACTACCAAGGCTTATTTCTGCTTGTATCATAGAAATTAAGAAAGATATATTTAATGTTGCTTGGTATTTTCATCACTAGACAAGTTCATTTCATAATTATCACCGACATAACTTGTCATGTTTTATCTGTTGTGGTCATAGAACATTTTAATATTACTTATTCAAAAGAAATTGGTGAAGCATGTTTGATTAATGCCTCTAAGCAACAATTTTAGACAGACTTGCAGCAGTTATACCATCAATGAAGCCATTGATGTGTTATATTTTACAAATCAATGTACTTCCAGCAGCAAATCATTTGTACATAAATTTAACATGTATGCTTGGTAGTATAAACTTTTAAGGCTTAGAAAAAGCAGTGTACCATGATGAAAACGATGTCTTACAATCAGATAGAATCTGACTGATCGCAAGAGTCTGACTGTATGGCCCCACACTGATGTACTACTGAGTCAATCACTGCATGATACATCTTATTGCGATGGTTGACAGTTTTTTTGGATATATCAGGTGGGCTTATATTTAAAAGAAAAAGAAGGACGATAGTGACGACCAGCGGACTTTTGATGGCCAATATGGATTTAGATCGAAAAGGCAACCGCAGTAGGTCAATTCTGCAATGTAAGCTTCGATCGATAGATTTGTATGGAACTTAAGAAATAAGGGCAAAGTCTTTGACATTTCATGGTCAATAATTGATAAAGCATTGAGCTACTTTAACATCAGCAAGCGCTGTAATCTTTGTATATCAGAAAAGCTGCACATTATCAATGCCGACAAATCTACACTTTTAAACAGACGCTCTTAGTTGGTTTCAAAATGTCGTCACCAAAACAAATATTATTTATCGAATTTTAACACAACCTACAAATAGTATGGTTCATCCCAATCATATGTTAGAGTGTCAAGCTTGTAATCATTTCACTTCTATCTGAGAATAGCAGGATGCATGAAACTTAATTAAAAGATATAGTTACTTTGTACTTGAAGTAATCTGTTGATGTGAGAGAGAGAGAGAGAGAGAGAGAGAGAGAGAGAGAGAGAGAGAGAGAGAGAGAGAGAGAGAGAGAGAGAGAGAGAGAGAGAGAGAGAGAGAGCACTATGCTGTTTGTGAGCGACTGTCTGACCGTGAATATAGTTAAAACAATGAAACGGCAAACTAATCTCATTGCGTTTCAGTCAACCTGAATTGCTGTTGAAGATAAAAAATAATAAAGAAGATTCAGATTGCCAAAATGTGGTTGCATTATGTACAGCGATGGGTTGAAATCTTACTGCGACCTACAATCTACAATCTAGAAACACTGAATCAATATGACGCTACTGAAGGGACAAATATTGTTCTTTTAGCAGACATTTATTGATACTTCATTAATTACTTGCTGGTTCATATGGTAGTCGTCATAATGCACAACAGTTGCTCTGTTCAATAATGATGTGTTCGTCGTTTGTCATAGCATTGGTGTATCCAAGAGCGAGGCAAGGCCCTGGGAGTAGAGTACTCCTGATATTTCCTTACGTTGGTGTGTCGTCCGAGTCAGTGAAAATATCTACTCATGTATATTCGAAAATATGACCCATTGTAAGGAATTTGTTTGACAAAGTGGGGAATTCGCACCTTTGATCTGTTGCAAGTGAAGCGAATTTTTTTTCCATAAAAGTTACCAATTAGGGCGGTACATACCCGTACACCTTTACCCATTAGGGCGGTACATACCCGTACACTTTACCCATTAGGGCGGTACATACCCGTACACCTTTACCCATTAGGGCGGTACATACCCGTACACCTTTACCCATTAGGGCGGTACATACCCGCACACCTTTACCCATTAGGGCGGTACATACCCGTACACCTTTCACCATAAGGGCGGTACACACTCTTACACCTTTCTATGGCAGTATCCCGGGACATTGCTATCCTCCTGTAATGTTCTGTAAATGGAATGCTAGCCATTTGCTTTTCTTTAATAAACATTGACCGATTCAAGAGAAATGGGGTAATGACATCGGCAGCACTTTGGAAGTGAATGAAATCAGTGTTTAAGGTAGTATGCGCCTCGAAAGTGAAAGACTTAAATTTTTGCTCAAACTTTCCCGAATGAAACTTTTAACAATTAGTTCTTTAACGAATCAACAAAAATATCCGGGGTCACCATGAAAATTTTTCAACTAGCGAAACAAATAACCCAACATTTGCGATATTTGAAACTGAGCATGGCTATTCCCGTGAAATCTCTATGGGAAAACTAAATTTTCGATTAAAATAAAAACTAAGACAGAGGAAGGTTTTATTTCTCTAGCTTTATTTCTCCAGCTTAAAATGAGCCTTACAAGTGATAGATCACAAACGACATGTAGTTTGATAAGACATTCGATGTTATTAATAATATTATTGAACCCCCACAAGTGGTAGATTAGAAAAGAATTGTAGAAATTTGAAAGTCCAACTATCCGTTGCCAGGCGGGTTCTACCCTAAGCAGTGATTCATAAACGGGTGGCTGACAGGTGCAAGAATTAATAACATCGACTGTCTTATCAAACTTCATATCGTTTTCGTTTGTTTTAGTCTGAGTAAACTATGGCACAATGCTCGTCGAATGCAAACACCAAGATTTTGAAGAAACTCTAAACCGACAACAGTACTGTAGCTATCACTCAACGTTGCTCCTATTACATCAACACATGTAGTACGTACATATACGTATTTTGTCTAAATTTGAACAAACAAAGTTGATAAATCAATATTCTATAGCCTGCGACAAAAATATTATGAAATTGGAAAGTTTGAAAGGAACGTCAACACTCCAGAAAATACACAGGGACACAAACACTTCTTAGATACAACCAACTTCTGGTCGCGTTGTTTTATTGCAAGGGCGCCACCAGTGTTGCAACATGCATGTACTCTTCGGTCTTCCGAGCTCTGCGCCGTCTGGCATGAATTGACCCGTGCCCCGGGCGATTGCTATTTACTTAGAATTTTGAAAACTAACAGTTCAAAAGAGAGCATTTCGAATCATATATCCAGGGAAGTCATACCAAGAATCTATTACAAATAAATGCAACACATTGCATCATAGAAGAGGAAAGCTATGTCATAAATCAACCCAGTCAATCCCAGTCTCCGTCAGAAAGACTCGTCACTCCAAACAATGCGCTACTCCTAGGTGTCTTACATAAATGTTTACGAATAGTTTCATCCCCTACGCTCTTGAAAATTGTCAAAGATACCTTTCTTTTTCATATGTATGCGCTTTTAGAACTAGTTATTGTCTTTTAATGTGCACCTTTTAAAATGTGTAATTTTTTAATTGTAAGAATTCAACCTGTATGTATTTGTATGGAATCTGGTTGCAAAAGGTTTGATAAATAAATAAAAATATATCAATAAATATATATTTTTTCTGTTGAAAATTAGTCTTATCCTGTTTTTAATTCATTTCTCCTACTTTGTAATGTGTGTATCTTGAGAGATTGTCAGGCATTTGACCATCAAATGCGATTTGCTTGCTTGCTATTGATAATGTATTGACAACATGCCTCCAGCATATCGGCATATTGATGTCAGACGGAATTCAGAATGTATAATGATTTGTGCTGTCAGATAAGCAACTCATATTTTGTAAAATTTAATCAAACAATACGTTAAAATTCTGTTTTGTACAGTTTTATAAGTACAGATTTGAACACAAAAGACATACAATGCAAAAGGTTAGACGTTGACCATTGAATACATGCCACACACTGGTTGGGGTCATGTCAAGCGGCAAGCCTTGTTTGAGCTTTCAATAGAATGGTTTCTTTGCTATTCAGTGCGTAGGTGTGTACCTGTGAGGTCGCTATTCAGTGCGTATGTGTATACCTGTGAGGTTGAATTCAATACACGTCTGAAACAACCCAGGTGGTCAGATGTCAGAGGTCAACTATTTTAAGAAACTATAGGGCGTTTCTGTTTACAAACCCCATAACATCGCCCGTCGTCTATTATCACGGATCAACGTTTGATTTTCTAATAGTCACAGTACAGCTCACGAGAACCTGGCACGATGATACCAGTTTCTCCTCATTAACCTCTTCATAGAAGATGGCATGACAGGACGTAGACGAGACAAAGTGCACACAACGACAGTTCTCTATGCATGACCGACGTGTCATTATTGAGCTTAGCTCACAATAAAAATTATGAAAGACGTTCATGTGAAATATTGAAAATTCGTAATACGTACCGATTTATGTAAATTAGTAAACTTTTATTTGTAAAGTATACAGAGATTGAGTTGAAACGATCGTATATAAAATCAGTGAAGAAGTAAACACATGCCTCATTTCATGGTCATGCTAGATCACCCCATTGTTCCAGTTTTCAATGGAATGTAAATTGTTTTGTGGTATACGTTATTCAAAGATTACGGAAGTGAATTTAAACATAACTCTCGACCGACATAAAGGGATTCAGCCTTAGGAAAATTTGAATTTATGTTTAAATTCACTTCCGTAATCTCAAACACACAGACATCATCTAACATTAGGCCACTGAGAATATAAAATAAGTTTCAATAGTGTTAAAATTTAAGCAAAACAAGTTAAAATTCTGTTTTGTACAGTTTTATAAGTAGACATTTGAAGACAAACGTCATAAACACGATTGGATCTAATTTGGAATAATTGAATGGTGAAGTAATGTCAATTTAATCTACAAATGTAGTCTCATCTGCTTTTCTTTTTTACATCACACACTTTTTTATGAGTAATTTGTATTATTGCAACATTCAACTATCTTGCACCTAACACTTGTGAGAAATTTTAAAAATATAAACTTACAATTATCCAAATTAGTTCCAACCGTGTTCATACAATTCAACCAGGGTAGACGTCGACCATTGAATGCATATCACGCACTGGTTGGGGATATGTTAAGTGACCAGCTTTGTTTGCGCTTTCAATAGAATGGTTTTCACAAGTCTCTTCTATTTCGCTATTCAGTGCGTAGGTGTATACCTGTGACGTCGTCGCTATTCAGTGCGTAGGTGTATACCTGTGAGGTAGAATTCAGTACACGTCTGAAACAACCCAGCAGTTATTATTTGTGGTCAGTTGAGGTCAACTACTTTAAGAGACTAGTTGCTGTTCACAGACCCCATAACATCGTCTGTTTTCAGGGATCAACGTTTGATTTTCTAATAGTCATACTACAGCTCACGAGAACCTGGTACGATGATACCAGTTTCTCCTCATTCACCTTTTCATAGAAGATGGCATGACAGGACGTAGACGAGACAAAATGTGCACAGCGTCAGTTCTCTATGCATGACCGACATGCCTCCATGATCTTAGTAGTGTATGTGTACAGCCAGCCTACAATAGTGAAAGACGTTCATGTAAATACCGAAAATTTATAACTCTACCGTAAAGAATTAAGATCGAGTCGTAAAGTTCAAACATAAAATCAGTGTACAAGTAAACACATGGCTCACATTAGGGTCATGTTAGGTCATCCCTTTGTTCGAGTTCTCAATGGAATGTGAATTGTTGATTGCTGATATCTGGTATTCATTCTTCAAAATCTAGTGATGAATGTAAAGCTAAATTAAAAATTTATCTTAAGCTGAATGCTTTTCCGTCGAGGGTTTTTTATTTGGATTTTGAACTACACAAAAATTGTCTATAATTGGATGCATAAGCCAATATAGGCCACAAAGGGCTAATTGCACTTATTTTTGAGACAAAAACAAATACAAACAAGCAAATAAACAAGCAAACAGAAAACATGATCATTTTTCCTTTACAGACGAGTCAGTCCTCAATCCGTGCCAAGACCAAGCTTGTGCATGTTATGTCCCCTGGTTGGTGATCGGCTGTGAGTTGTCAGACTTCTAAATACATTTGCGATTACCGTTAGCGCATTTTAGCTAAAGTAGCATTTTATGAAAATAGCTGTCCATATGTAAGCATAGTCTTGCCAATCTAGTATCGGCGAGCTGTACAGATAAACAAATACCAGAGAAATAAATAAATGTTTGGACTATTCCTAACAAAATTTCACTTTGTTGATTTAGTAGACAGTGGTGACGGTGAGGGCCTGCAGGCCATGGCTACGCTTCGCAATCATCACGTGTCTTGGCTTGTTTTTAAAGTACAAGACTTAACGCATGCGTGTTTAACTGCTCAGAAGAAGGACATTCCAGGTGAGTGGTCATTCTATTTCCTTATTAAAATCGTTAAAGACAAATGTTGCGGAATATGTCATAATTGTGCACATGCACCTGTACGTAATGTTAAGTTAAACGCACCCTCGTATTCCATTTATCTATAATCTCGTAACGTTAATAGACCTTTGGTATGTTGATAAAAAAGTGCTCTCTCTATTTGCACTGAATTTCCCCATGCGTGTGTTCATAGTGTATGTTTTACTTTGGAAATCAGTGTGTTTCATCGATCTAAGCATTGCCATATTGATAGAGGTGGTTTCCCTGTTTGTTCAAAATGTTCGAAACAATGTAAGCAAACGTATTTTAAGTTTCTTTTAAAGAAAAAAAAAAGATCAGATGGTGAACTTTGACCTACGTTTTACATATCTGAGTCCTACGTTACAACAATGTAGGGATCTTCTTATATCTTAGCGTATAACGGCAGCCCAGCATGTTTGCTGCAACCAACGAAACCACGGAATCGAACCTTCAACTTTGAGTTTTATTTTTTATTTTTTTACATTATCACACAGACTATGCATAAAAGTCTGTCAGTGTGTGTTTGTGTCTTTTGTGAAATTACGTTCGCAGTATTTTGATACTATATTTAGCAAGAAACCCGATGAAAACGTGGCAAATAAAAGATATCTCACTAACTGTAATCCAAATATTTCATTCAGTAACTTTTATGAGAATGGAGTCTAGGGGACATTGACTGCTAAAGGACTTTTAAAATGGCACAGGAGGCATAAAACACTAACCGGTTCAGTGAAGCCACCGATCTTTGAATACATGTCCCAGGCTAGGGTCATACTAAGTGACCTGTTTTGTTACTGGTTTCACTAGAAGGCGCATGAATAATTGCAGCGCTTCCTTGTTTCGTAATCCAATGCTTAAATGTGTTTGTATTGACTTAAAGCTTCATATCTAGCGACCCGACATCGTTTGTTGGTTGTTGACAAGGATCAGCTGTCATTTATTCACGCTTTATACATTATTTTCAGAATCGAACTTTGTGAGGTCTCTCGCGTTGGATTATTTATATGGCATAAAATGATGAAGTTTAGCTGAACTTGATATTGTTCTGTTGGGTGTTATCTTTATATGGCATAAAATGATAAAGTATAGCTGAACTTGATATTGTTCTGTTGGGTTATCTTTATATGGCATGAAATGATGAAGTATAGCTGAACTTGATATTGTGGAGACCAAGAGAAAAGGCAAATGTGTATCCCGACGCAGTTAAATCTAAATTACGCTAATCTAAATTAATTTCATTAGTGCATGCATCATTTCGTAGGACTCTGTTCCTAGTGAATAAAGATAGGTCGGCAGTTGAGAGTAGTGTTTGTTTCGTCATGTAATTCGTGAGCTACGAATTGTTATAAGTTAATAGTTGTGTTCATAGTCCGCAGTTAGTCCGTTTATTAAAATATTTGGATAAAGAATCGCTGCATATGTTCCGTCATAGTATTCCTGTGTCGATTGATACAGGGGCATTACGGTGACACTGTTTCTTGAAATTATGAAATTCCCAAATTAGGTATTGGCAAGATATGCTTCTCGATTCATTCTATGGTGAAATGGGCTGCCAGCAACGATATCGATGTTAACAGAATACTATATCTTAATTGTAACCCAGCGGATACAAATGGCATTTCATGAATACATGACCCAGACTAGGGTCACACTAAGTGACCTGTTTTGTTACTGGTTTCAATAGAAGGCGTATGAATAATTGCAGCTCTTCTTTGTTTCGTTATCCGATGTTTAAATGTGTTTGTATTGACCTAAAGCGTCATTTTGAGCGACCCTGAATCGTCTGTTGGTTGTTGACAAGGATCAGCTGTCATTTATTCACGCTTCATATAGTATTGTCAGAACCTACCTTTGTGAGGTCTCTCGCGTTGGGTTATCTATGTGGCATAACATGAAAAAGGATAGCTGAACTTGATATGGTTCTGTTGGATTATTTATATGGCATTAAATGTTAAAGTATAGCTGAACTTGATATAGTTCCGACTAAGAGAAAAGGACAATATGTATCCTGACGCAGTTAAATCTAAATTACGCTAATCTAACTTAATTTTATCAGTGCAGTCATCATTTCGTAGGACTCTGTTCATAGTGAATAAAAAGGGGGGCTCGGCAGTTGAGAGTAGTGCTTGCTTCGTCATGTACTTCATAAGTTACTAATTCTTATAAGTTATGATTTGTGATCAAAGTCCGCAGTTAATTTCAATTATTAAAATCTTTGAATATAAAATCGCTGCATTGGTTCTGTCATAGTATTCCTGTGTCGATTGATAGAGGGGCATTACGGTGACATTGTTTTCTGAATTTATGAAATTCCCAAATTAGATTTTGGCAAGATATGCCTCCAGATTCATTCTATGGTGAAATGGGCTGCCAACAATGATAACGATGTTAACAGAATAGTATACTTTTATTGTAACCCAGCGAATACAAATGGCATTCCATCAGGTTGATTATCCCAAACAGAAGTCAATTGTAGATGTTCAGTTATAAAATATGTTGTAGAAATGGCAACTTCGCCTCAATTTGGCTGCAATGTCTTGTAAGCGATAAACATTTCTCCCCAGTTTAGAATGAATACGTTTACGATAAACTTCACGCGCCGGTTCCCAATGACATTATTGGACACATCAAAAGTTAAATTTGACGTTGAGAACTTCTTGAATGTCGACAGCTAGTGTATTATCGTTGACAGCCATAAATCACTATTTCCCGCACCATCATTGGATCCAGGGCTGATATATATTGAAAGGCCCGATGTTTATATAAAGAGTCGAGAAACCGCAGAGTTGGAATTTCCCATTAGGTTTTGTTTTTGGAAGAAAATGGTTTATCAAATTTTAAAGGCACTATTCCTATAAGGGAGCCTTCAGTAATTACAGGGGGGTGTGCCGGGGGAATTTCGCGAACACCTGTACTGTAAAATGTGACCCTCCCCCTATCCTCCTGTCTAAAATGTGACCCTCCTCCTTGTCCGATATTCTAAAACTGGACCCTCCCCCTACCACTGCGGTATGCTCCCCGGCAATAACTAAAACAGTATCAGCTAATTTACATAACAATTGGTTCAATTGTTATGTTAGGGACAATTTACAGAGGGAAGGGCTGGTGTTTTTGGAAGGACAGTCGCAATTTATCACGCAAGAATTTTTGAAGAGATATGGTATTTCATACAATTTAGGGAGGGTCACCATATTTTGTGCAACTATAAGAAGGCAAGATGTAGCTGATTTAGTGCTTCATCCAAAAATATCAAATCATAATACATGGAGTCTATCAGGCAAATTATTGACAATTTACCCCGACAAAACATGCTATATCTGTATTTTATATATGTTTGATAATGTATTTAAATATACTTTGCTTGAATAGGGAAGTAAAATGAACATTTGTGTACAAGAAATTGATTTCTGAATTTCATCTAAAAAGTTTGTTCACTATCCATGGTGTTTATGATGAAATTATGAATATTTTTTTCCAATACAAAAATAGGTATGTCTTTGCATTTGTGTACTCTTGATTATTGACATTAATTTTCTTGTTTAGACTAGAGTGGTTACAAGTCTATGGTTGTGTAAGAAATTTGATTTTAAAATTTCACACAAAATGTCATTTAATACGCTGTGCATTGGGGTCTATGATGAAACTATGAATATATTTTTTTTATTACAAAATTAGATACATCTGTGCATTTATGCATGCTTAATTATTTAGATTATTGTTCTTGATTAGACTACAGTGGTTACAAGTCTATGGTTGTGCAAGAAATATGATTTTGGAATTTCACCAAAATGTCCATACAATATGCATTGGGGTCTTTAATGAAACTATGAATATTTTTTTTCAGTACAAAATTAGATAAATCTGTGCATTTATGTATGCTTGGTTATTCAAATTATTGTTCTTGATAAGACTAGAGTGGTTACAAGTCAATGGTTGTGCAAGAAATTTGATTTTAGAATTTCACCAAAATGTCGATTCACTATGCATTGGGGTCTATGATGAAACTATGAATATTTTTTTTTAGTACAAAATTAGATAAATCTGTGCATTTATGTATGCTTGATTATTAAGATTATTGTTCTCGATTAGACTAGAGTGGTTACAAGTCTATGGAAGTGTAAAAAAATTTATTTTAGAATCTCACCAAAATGTCAATTCACTATGCATGGCGGTCTATACGTGTGTGCGTGTTTGTTGGTGATTTCCTATTCAGGAAATATCACACGGACAATCAAAGTTTTGGCCATAATATCAGCTTTTGTCAAAAGTGACCCTCCCCCTTGAACTGTTTTCTAAAAAGTGACCATCCCCCCAATTCCCCCAGCCCACCCCTCCCTAATTACTGAAGGCTCCCTGACATGCTTTATTTTGAAATATAGCTTCTCATATAGACCCTTTTGTCGGCGTTTTTAAATAATGACAATATTACACTGAAAAGCTCTTGCATTTTTACATGCAAATCAATCGATTTGTCTGGCATTGCATTAAGGATTAATATAAGAAAAAAAATTCTTCAGGATGTTATTGTAATAAAGTTAACCCTTTAATCATATGGCAGCGCTCCTACAATGATAGTTTTTTTCCTGAGTGCATATAATACAGTGTTTATTGTCTGTAAGACAACGAGTCAAGTCAATGATTTCCAGGCATGGTTAGAGTTACTAGTAGGGGTGTATGAAGTTATCGTTGTGGTTGAAATCCATTCAGAGATATGGCTCTTCATATAGGTGTTGGACATTTTTGTCGTTTAGTGCATGTTCATTTAAAGAGTAATCTATTACGATTTTATGGCTTTTCCGCATTAAGCCACACACTAGACTCCATCGGGTCTCGAGCAGCGTGCGAAAAAGCCAATGAAAATTCAAGGAGAATGAGGATATGGCGAGTGGTTGGCTGTTCAGTACAGTGACTCTACGTCAAGTGATCTTGTGTGCATTTTAAGTTGTGAATAGAGAACAAATAATGCACTGATTTGTTGGATGTTTGTTTGTTCTGTTGTTTTTAATTGAAGAGCGTAGAGGCACAAGAATAGTCTGTCTTCAATTGATCAATTGTATGTACTTTCTCAGCCTGCAATGCAGACATGGTTTTCATTGAGTTTGACTGAAGTTTTGATACAATGTCGGATATCTAGCGATATCAATAAATCGTTTGTAATCGGGTTCCTTTAGATATAATTAAATTTAAGAACCATCGTTTCCGTTACAATTGCTCTTCACAAGGATGTTTACTCCATACTAACCAGGCAGCCTCCAAAGACACTCTTTACTAACCGTTGAGGGCGTATGGTGTACGGAATGTTCATTGGAAATTATTCACTCCTCAGTATGTTACACACATGTTGTTTCTTTGTAATTTATCTACAAGCTTTGATCGACAAGTTTTTAAATTTAGCCTATTTGCCATACCCTCTTTTGCTAAACAATACGATAGCAATAAATCTTCGTATTTCGTGTATAGATAATCACCACGATACTTCGTTGCGCTTCCCAGCTAGCAGCAGCAAGCTCCCCATAGCATGGCCGCAAAGGTTAGACAATGAGTAAAGGGAAAGTCCCTAAAGTTCCGCTGGCTGTGATTGGTCAATTCACGCAATAGGTCAGGGTAAAATTCTGTTCAGCACATGCATACAGTTTGGTGGTGTCCGTCCGATGTTTTCTATTTACGATTTTCAATAAGCGTACTCCTTAAAATAAACGATCAATTACACGTTGTGAGTTTTATTATTTTGCTCCTACGGTAGTTTAAAAAGTCTAACCGTATCTCGAAACGAAATGTGATCTTACGAACATGCAGGTGACAGGCTCGAACTGATAAAGTGTTGAAGCATGGGCTGACCGAGACGAAAGATTGCTACGCCAATCTGCTTACAGTTTGATGAATTGAATTTTTGGCAATACATCTTTGAAGTTTTTTTTTTATTTGTATCGATAAACGAAATGTCTCTTGATGTAGAATTCAGTCATCTATGATCAACTCTTCGGAATATGGTATGGACATGCACGTTTTTGTTCTGACTGTAAGCGTAAAGGGCCGTTTATGAAGTTTGGGTATTCTTCCCTCGCAAGACTTCGAAAGCATGCATAATCTTGAAAATATGTTACACTTTCGCCTACTCATTGCCGGGACTAGTTCAGGAAAAGGACACAGACAACAGACACAAGCAAGAAATGCCGTTCAAACAATAAATACATTTATTACATGAGAAAAACTATGTACAAAATTGATAAAACATTAACGAAAGAAATTAACCCGTGGAAAGGAACGATTTTTTCACCAGGTGAAATGAGCGAATCGTACTTGATCGACACGTTCAAAAACCCGACTATTGTAATGTTCATGTTATGGTAGCCAAATAGCATCGAAATATTCGATTCGTACTTGATCAATATGTTCAAAAATCTGCTTATTTTGACAGTAGCAAAATGACAGTGACGAAAAGACGGCATTGTACTAATCGAGATGCTCAAAAATCCAACGCTTTTAATGTTCGTTTACGCAGCAAAATCCAAGTGCAATTTGATCGCCAGGAACGATAGAAACGTTCCCGACTAACATGTTCCAATACCAAACAATTGTGTGCGTGTTTTGAGGTTTTATACTTTACTTTGACACTTGTTTGTGTTTTTGATAAGCAGCGTAGGTGTTGCGGATATCCTTGTCTCATTACATGACAATGGCTCTATTGTTCCAGTCATAATTTTGATGTACCCCCGGGGGCATTATAAACGAACTAACGGCCAATGTCGTATCGATAAAATAATCCTGGGGGCGTTATAAACGGGCGGGGTTTTAGAATCGGAGGAATACGGTAACGAAAAATTGTCACTACGAGATTATAAATTTTATAATTACAAGATTTGTTTTGTTTTTTTTGTACAAAAATGGCACGAATACGTGTCCGTAGTTTTGAGACCTGATGTACAAGCTTTCTGTGTGACACTTGGCAGTCTAAGGGTACTGTTTTCCAGATTAATTCACAGTTACATCTTTCATCGTGACTGTTTCCATTAGGACGGCAAGGAAGCTGCAGATTCGAAGCCAGTTCCTGATTGTTTGAATTCTCGATTTCGTAGAACAAATGCACAGCCTGGTTAAGGCCAGTTGGGCAAGCACGTTAGCCTCGCTGACTTAGTGAACCTTGTTGTTAAGCTTTGAAGACCGTTGAGGGCGCATCATTGTTCGGTAAAGAAAATAAGAGCTGCGTGCTAAACGACGAGTTCCACGATGAGTTTAAAACGCAGTGGTCGTCGCGCTGCGCGTGCGTGATTTTTTTGTTGATAAACATAATTTTTTGTAAACATAATAAGTCTTCTCAACTTCAATAGGAGTGAGATGGGAGCAGTCCCCCACTTTGTTAAGGCCTTTGTAAGACTCAACATCATGCAATAGTAAAATATTAAGATCGGAAACGAACTTCAGTGGTTTATTTCTATCTATAAACACGTGTAGAGCTACGAACATTGGACACTACACTCAAACACAAGATGAAAATCTAGATTTATGCGCAGCATAAAGGTGACATAAAGTTGCATAAAGATGATCTGTAATCATCTTTATGCAGCACCATAAAGATGGAACTTTATGCACCTTTATGCTTGTGCAAAGGGTTTAATGGCTGACTAAATTTAATTACCTTTATGCAGGACATTACAGATGCATAAAGATTCACCTTTATGCATCAACCTGATTTGTATTTATAGATCTTTATGCACAACATAAAGAAACATATTCAATCTTCTGTAATTTGGATCTTGTAGGTCCAAATATGAACCTGATTGTTCTGTTTTTGCACCTATTGTACTGTAGTTCTGCACTCATTAACTTCATTAATATCATTGTTGTATTAACTACTTTGCACATTTAACCCATCTAACATACACACATATCTACCAAAGCAAGATCATAGAAGAGGTATCGGTTTAAATTGTTTATTTAAAATAGTTAAATAGGAAATCACATGGGACAAAAAATACACAATTCCTCAAAACCTCCTCAAAAATACAAGCAATATACTTCATGTGAAAACAAAAAATACACTTATTGTTTTCTTCTCAGATGCAATATTGAAGTGTCAACCAAGTATCTGAGAATGATTTAACTTGACTCACTTTACACAGCAATTATGGCTTTAGTTATAACAAATAAATAATAAATCCATTGTTCTCTAAGATTTAAAATAAAATTGGATGTACCGGGTGTTTGGATGTCTAAGTAGAAAAAAGACTCCACATTTAGCTATGTTTTGTGTTGCATTGCTAGTATCTATTACAGATCACACATGATAATGAGTTCTGCCATATCATTGAAAATTGCCATACAAATATTTTGATTAGAACCTAGACTCGAGCTAAGATTCAAGCACATTGCATGTACATAAAGCTACAGTGTTGCCAAAATAACTGTAGTTGTAAGTTGGTGTACTTAATCTGTAAAATTTGTTTGCAAAGATGCACCTCATTTTTAACACATTGTTCATGAAATATCAAATATGGCCACTGAAGAGACTAAGACAGAATTATTGGTCTTATAACTCAGCCAGTAATCCGTCGAGTACAGTCCACATATTCACACATGTACAGCTTTGGGTATTCAGCTTAATCACTGATTATGACTCAGTCGGTGTAATAACATATAGAAAGTGTTCCCAGTTGGACTTTCATGAGTACAGCCTCTGTCTGGTTAACAAAATTCAAAAGTTGAGTGGTCTTTGTTCGAAACAAAAAAATACATCACTAAGCCTTTGGCAGAATCAAGAAAATGTATAAAATATGCTTATACATTAAACATTGTCCTGTAATGAGTTGTCAATGCTGCTGGAATTGTCATGTGTCTGTCAGGCTCTGATCTGATTGATACCAGGCCCTAAATGCAAGGTAGCCTCAATATGCATTTCCTTTGATGCACGTGTTTTTCCATATGCAGTTTCACTTCTTTCTCTATCCCATGGCAAGAGTCTCTGAATAAAGGCACCACCCTTGCAACTTCTGTCATGTTCGCTATCCTCAGAAGAAACACACACAACTATCAAAATGTCTTCAGCTTGATGCTAGTCCTTGGATAGCCCAGATTGTATGTATTTCAGTTCCTGGAAATAATGATACACAGAATAAATCATCAGGACTGTACACCATCAATTTTGTTTGTTTTTGTTTAACCCTTTGCACCCTGACCCCCTGGTACTCTATGACGTCATCGGACATTTCTGTCCGAGCCGGGTTCAAAGGGTTAAATCCGTGTATTTATAGACATTTGATAATTCATTTTAAAGTACTTCACTAGACAAGAATGGTTAAAAGTTGATATGTATGCAAGAAATTTGATTTCTGAATTTCACTGAAATGTTGATTCACTATACATTGGAGTCTATGAGAAAACTATGAATAATTTTTTTTTCAATGCTTCACAAACACAATTAGACTGAAAGATTCCGTTGCATGTGAGCGTTCCGGTGCACTGCGACCTACCTGGTAAAGGGTCGCAGGTCGCAGTGCGCCAGAGCGCCCGCACACGACGGAATCATTTTGTCTTAAACACAATCGGTGCTTTCTGAGATGTTTGACAATTGATACAAATGTACTTGATTAAATTACGGTGTTTGAAGGTTCAGATGAGGACAACAGTTTTGATATTTGAATTTCAACTAAACCTATTTCACTTTTCATGGTACTAGTGGTATACAGGTCACTTAAATATTTTCCCTGACAAAAGTTGCTATATCTCTAATACGTAAGTAATGGAAATTGTTCATTGCCCTCCATGAGCTCGATTTACAATAAGACAAGCCTCTGAGTTTCAACAGCAAGATGTTCATGTGACAGATAATTATACTTTTGTTCAGATTTACAGTTAAATGACTACCACGAGTGAAATCATGCAGCGAATCATTTTATCTCCCAGAATATTTTTGAACACTAAAACTTCTTTTTAACAGGTCAACTACTTAAAAAAATTGAGTGACCCCCAATGCTGTTTGAAAAATACATGACCCCCTTTGCAATTTTCAAATTTAAGGTGAACCGCATCCCCCTTCAAATTGTGCTGGCTTACCCCCGGCTGTATAACTGAATGCTCCCTTATTGAAGAAACTGGTCATCTATGTACTGTTGTACATCAAACTGACATGTTTATGCCTAAATATACAAATATGAAGACCAAAATGTTTTTTCACTGATTCATTGCCTATGTTATTGACTAAATATTCCTGTTTTTGTTAAGAGAGACTGTAAAATCATTGTACCTCCCAGACACATGGAGTATGGTCGTGCTTCCAATAATAATTTTGCAAAACATGTCATCAATTATTCGCTTTAGCGAATGGTCAATTATGCGTTTTAGCGAATGGACCAAGTCTTTGTACGTTGGCCGAGAACTAATACAGTAGGATCTATAGGTTAGAATATTACATCTGTCAAATTAGGATGGAATATTGAAGATAGAAATATTTTTGTATCATGCAGCCTTGACCTACAGTGCCTTGTAACATATACATATATTGAACTAAAAAGAGGGCATGTTACGCTGGGGAATCACCCAAATCAAAGATTGATGTGACTGTGTATGTGTGCCAGTAATAGTATGGATTAAAAGTTAATCTTTCGGTACTTGATCTAGAAGTCATCACTGATGACATACATGGAGTCCCCGCTGGATTATGTCATTTGAATTACGGTGATTGAATAACAATAACATACTTGCTAGATTCATTACAGGGGAGAGCGGTGAATTTGTTAAATGTTTGAAAATCACATGCTAGTGATCTGTTGGGGTCATGTTTGTGTATTTGGGACAGTACAATTACGCAAAAATATATATTATGCTACAATTTTTGAAAAAAGAGCAATGGTTTTCTTGCACACTGTATGTTGTTCGGAAAATAGTTTCGTTCAATTTTAGTAAAAGATAAAATATGGTTTTTGAGCATGTCATGTAATCTGGAACATGTTATCAGAACAGAAGCTTGTTTCATCTTTCATTACACAATTTGCAACAGACTCAGCAACCTCAGTTTGTCTTGTGATGTTGTTTCAAAGTTTTGTTTCCCAGACAAGGTTCATAAATTACACTTCATGGATTCATTCAGTGTCGGGAGACAGTGTTAAAAAGAACATTTCCTTGGTTTGACTATGCAATTATTGTATGTCATGTACATTTGTGTTTTGGAACTCATGGAAGAGCCCCTGAAGTTGTTTCAACACTATGCTCCTCTATAATAATTTCCAGGGTTTACATATTTCATTGTGATTTCAAAATTTGACATGGGCTAAGCTGCATCACTATCGATTACATCTATATCTTCAAAGGAAGATTATAAAGGCAGATTTTGTCGCTTATGGCTGTTAGGTGCCCTGCAAATATAACCAAACATCAAAGTTCAGCTAAGTAAAATTGTCGTACATGTGTCATGATGGTTCTGCTTAACCATGTTCATGTACTATAATTCACCAACACTGGTGCATTGTGTTAACTTGCCCTTCAAAGTTCACAACTTTAGACTAAAAACTTATCAGTGCAGACTTTGTAGAGTACATACCTCTCATATTGTTCCCAGTTGTTGGCATGCCTTTTTGTGTGACTGTCATTCCTTTGGGCACTACACTTTCCCTATTTGTTCACCGCCTAATAAATACATGTACCTCTAGGGGACCTGCAACTTGCAGAAATATAAAAAAAAGAGTTAAAATCCTACTGAGAAAAATCAAATTGTCTCAAACACAGATGATGAATCACATTTCAAGTCACGATAATGACGATGAATAACCATATTAATCTGACAGTCCATGGACACATATTTGAATCAGAAATATATCAAGCATTTTCATGGCCTGAAAGGCTCAACATAATTGGATTCACACTGCACTATGCATTCCTGCAGTATCTCAGAGCTTGAAGACTGTCAGACCATTGATGAAAAATTTACTCTTTTTACATCCATGGTCATATAAATATCCAAAATGTGCATGTTGACAATAACACCACATTTCTATTTCAGCATAAATAGAAATAATTTAGAAAGTTAAAAATGAATTGAAATGATGCGAAATAAATGACATATCATGTTTAGGTAAGATTAGAATTAATCTCATGTTCACTCATATGGGGTTCACATCAAGGCCCAGGGCCGGCCAGAACTAATCCGGCAGAATGTGAGAAGATAAGCTAATCTTTTGTCCGCGTTCACATTACGTTCAAAGCTGTCCTAGCCTAGACCATTTGGTAGCATCTAGCCGACCTTTGATCTTATACAGGTCAAAATACATTCATCAGATACATTCCAGTTCGTACATAGAAAATCATGTCATCCAAAATCAACCTTCAAGGGCCTAATCAAAGGCGAAACATTAAGGTACATGAGGGCATGTAACAATGAAGAAGACTTCAACAACAAAGTCAAAACATTAATGAAAAGCTATTACTGCGAGAATATCCACAACAAGAAATATCAAACATCAATGTGGAAACAAATTACGCTACACGAAGAACACATTTAAATCACAAACAAACGCACAACAACACACACAATTTGATATTTGCTACCAAATATAATCCACACATCAAAACAAAAGACATCAAACAAGCACTCCTGAAGAACTGGAAGAAATAGAAAAGACCAAACACTAAATAATTTATTCACGATGAAACCGATCATCGCTTACAAAGAAATCCAAACATTGGCGACACACTCATAAATGCACAAGTACACAATCTTAGAGTAACGACCGAACAAAATGAAACACAACAAACTGACCTAAACATAAGTATTCTAGCCTCCTTGCTAGACGAACAAAACACTGACAATAATAAACCACGAACAGTGAAACATAAATCTAAGGAGAGCAATCTCCAAAGAAAAGCGATTGAGGAAGAAACCACACACTGGTTTCGAAAGTAGCGTCAAAGGATCACCCTGTCATTCGACAGCCAGATTACGGCTACGTCTCGCCATGGCTTATATCTACACCAATAGCCAATACACAAAATCAAACACATGAACACAGAGAACGAAAAATAGTGTAGGCGATGTGTGCAGCCGCTTTCCCTTTATTACAAACGCTGTGAGATGATATTGTAGGCGATTTGATCCCTTGACGTGCCGTCCATCAGATTTTTCACCATATATTCGTTCCAAATGCCTAAAAGACACTTGATTACTTCCGTAGCCCAGTTGACTCCTCGGCTCGCCATGTCTAAAATGATACTGAATCGTCGAATAGGTCAAAGACTACACTGCATGTCAACTACAGAGGGCGTCAACTGGGACCTGAGTCGGACAAAACGCGTTCACATACGCTGTTACTGCTCGGCCAGAGACCTGGGTCGGCCACAAACCACCCCTCTCGACTAGGACAGAAATTGTCCGGACATTGGCCGGCCAGAAACCGTTCACACCCGTTTTTTTGGTCGGCCACGAACCTGGCTAGGACAAGGGCCTAGTCTTTTTTGGCTAATGTGAACGGCCCTTTAAAGCCCCGACTAGCTGTATCTTCTAGCATTGTTTTTTTTTATTTACATTCAAGCCGAAATAAGTTTGTGAGAATGTACTGATTTTGGTGATGTATACACTTATTATTAACTACCCACTGGGACTGTACATGCAACTTTGGCCAAGATAAAGATTGCGATGTGATTAAATATTTGCCCAAACATTAAATCCCACCGTGCATACGGTGGATAATGTGCATATCTGCACTGAAATCTTCACATAAACTGCACAGAGCATTGTGCAATTCATGCTATAAGATCTTGAATGGCCCTTACATGTACTTCACTGTTTGATGCACCACTCAGGACGCAACATTCTCTGAATGGTTTGGTCACACAGAGTTCACGCAAATGCATATACATGTAGTTTATTCATTCGCGCAGTGAAGTTGGGCTCCCCAAAGGTCATCACCTCACCTCAGTCATAGTGTGAAATATAAAGGGATAGCCCACCCAAATATCACCTGCCTTTAAAAGTTGAAGCATAATATTTTTGTAACATTCATGATGAAGAGATGAGATATGTGCTAATGATTCTCCTGGAAATTAATGTTTTATTAAGGTAGTATGCGCCTCGAAAGTGAAAGACTTAAACTTTTGCTCAAACTTTCCTCAAAAAAGTTTCAACCATTCTCTTTCAAAATAAAAATAAAAATAGGGGTCACCATGCAAATTTTGGAACTAGAGAAACAAATAACCCACGATTTAACGATTTTTGAAATTCAAAATGGCCGCCATCCCTGTGTTAACTCTATGGGGAAAAATAAAATTTTGGATTTTCGAAAAACTAAGACGGTGAAAGTTTTTCTTTCTCCAAGAGTTTTAAAATGAACCCCCACAAGTGGTAGATCAGAAAAAAATTGTAGAAGTTTGAGAGTCCGAATATCTGTCCCCGAGGCGCGTTCTACATGTACCTTAATTGATGTGTATGACGCCATTTTCGCCATATGGAAGAGCCACTTATCGGAATTCCTCAGAGAGGCTTGACCTAAGATGACGTTAAGTTTTCGTGTTTGGTTGAGGAAGTTAGGGGGTATCACTAGGGGTCTGATCTACTGTGCGTTTGTATTGAGCTACTGCCCAATGGACACACTTTGCCTTCAACCTTATAACTTTGAATCGGAATTCAGCGACTTTGAACTCCAGGATTTCGAACTTGGTGTTTCCGATGAATTCAGAAGTAAAAGAAGGGCATGTGGCTCCACCAGTTACCGAAGGAAGCTGTACAAGCATGGCTCTTTTGGTAGCTCAAAGGTATAAGCTACAACGTTACGGGAGGCCATGTTTGGAGCTGAACACATCTTCGATATTGCCTCATGACGAAATGAACTCCAAAAATGCTTGTATTTTTATCCAAAACATTTTGATTAGCATTGCAACCTAGTTATTATCACTTGAAAAAAGCGATGTTCGATTTCAAATGCCCGAAGAGAATTGCATGACGAAATTGCTCCGCATGTTTAGCCATTGCAATGCTGGTTTTAAAATATGGATAACTCTTTTTATAACAAAGAATGGTTATAGAAAAATGCCGATTCTAAAGTGCTAATTTTTTAGTAACATATAGACAAAGAATGTGCGGATGACGAGATAATTCCAAGAACCGTTCCCCATGGGGTGGGGGAGGGAGAGACAAAGCAAATGACCAGAAATGGCTCATCTGTCGACTCACAGTCCCTCTATCCACCGGTCTGGAAACGCCTATTGTAAAAGGTGTCAATCACCTAGACCGCACAGCCGAACCGCGATACGAGGGCCAGTCACGTGATAATGCGTAGCTTGGGTTTGTCCTGCATACCACAGTCCCGATTGTGTGTACGCTTTTCTCGAATTTTCGCTGTTTTTGGCTCTATTAAGTGTTCTCTGCGTCTATCTACGACACGAAGACAGAAATTATCATATCCTGAAACCGGTGTGTGTTTTTCGTGATCCTTATCCCATCGTAAATGATGATAGTGTGCGATAATTTCTGGGGTTGACCGCTGCGAGTGTGTTGACGTACGTAGCACAAGCAACGGCTGGAATCACACCGGAAATTTGTGGTCCCCCTTCTCTTGCAATGCTAGTAGTCAGTGTCTCCAAATATGATCTAAATATGTTTTCTGTGTAATATTCTGTGAAATCATGCCTGTTAACTGAACAGAATAGGAAAGACAACTGCAGAAATGCATGTAGATTTTAGTTGTGTGGTCGCACATTTTCCCATGCAGCGTCAATATGGCGAACTCTCGATACGTACGCTCGCTCAGGCACGGCTGGAAACACACCGGAAAATTTGTCGTCCATTTCTCTTGCAATGCTAGTAGTCAGTGCCTCCAAATATGATCTAAATATGTTTTCTGTGTAATATTCTGTGAAATTGTGTCTGTTAACTGAGCAGAATAGGAACGACAGCTGCAGAAATGCACGTAGATTTTTTTCGCATATGTATTTTCCCATGTAGCGTCAATATGGCCACAGTCCCTCTATCCACTAGAGGGACTGTGATATGGCGAGCTCTCGATACGTACGCTCGCGCTCAGGCACAGTAAATACCTTTTACAAAATGCTATCATGTCAACACAATAACAAGTTTGGTAATGAACTACTCAGCTGTCGATGTTAATATTCAGCTGATTTTGCCTGTCTTCTTGATTTCGGGCAATAGTCCATGACACTTGCGAACAGTGCATGGCCATTTTGTTTTTCGATCGTGATCATAATGCAACCATAATGTGTGGCCCTTTCAAGCTTTATCTAGAGGGGCAACGTTACCCATTTAATGAAAAAATAAATTGTTTAGTGTTTCTAAAGTGAACAAGTTGTAATGTTTTGTGATATTCTGAAAATAACAACCCACAACGTCATGTTTTTGAACGATCACATTGCGGCTGTCATAGGATCGTGGGGTAGCGACATCGATATAGCGGCCAGTTGAACATTGTCAGTGTCCTTTGTTTAAGGTGTGAATCGTGTGTTGGTTCATATCACGGAGTGTCACAAAGAAACCAGCCACGTTTCCAGACCGGTGGATAGAGGGACTGTGGTCGACTCTAAATGGAGTGTCCCTCATCCAACAAACAAAAGTTGTGCATACACACTTTCATGTTCTCAGGGGCACTAAATTAAACTTCAAACACACTTTCATGTTCCAGGGGCACTAAATGAAATTTCAATTTATCCTTTCAAAGTACAGTCATAAACTACACACTACAATTTTCCTGTTCTCACAACTCACTTTGAACTCTAATCGTGAGTTACCGGTAATTAGAAACCGCAATGGAGGTAGGAAGAGATTGCAAATCCGAGTAGCCGTTTTCTGCTGTCAATTGTGCAGTCTTGGGAAAATAATTGAGAATGGTTAAAATCTGAAAGCCACAACCTCACAACTAGTCATTGGGAAAAATGTCGGGAAATATTCTTGGAAACGGTCTTTGCATACATAAAAACATGCACTGTACTTATAATTTTGAAAACTCATATCGTGCCAATCTTTACCAGCAACAATTTTTAGAGGCGGGTTTTCACTTCAGGTTTGGAATCATGCAGAATGCCTTATTGAAATCTCGCGCACGATTATTAGTATATCTGTAATACTTACAGGCAGGCATAATATCTAAGCTGTTTATGAGACTCCCTAGATCAGACCCCCTAGTCAATGCACCAAAACCCGAAAACTTTACATCATCATCTGGGCATTTCTCCCGGCATGCTTTGTGGAGGCTAAGAAGGTCTACATATTGCCTGATTTTGATATTAATTTTCATGGATAACTTCACTGTTTCTGTGCAAAAAGTAATGATAAATGCTTTTATGACATAAATATAAACCTGTACACAGCTGATTAAATTTTTGGTGGATATAAGGTGGTGCAAAGGAAGTTGGGTAGAATTTAGAAAGGACTCAGTCACTGATGTGGAGTCAACAGTGCATTGGAGCTGTATGCATGTGGCATTGCTGATGAATGTAAATGATGGGTATGCCCTAAAATTGAAGAGTCTACAATGTCACAGTCCATACAAACGTTGAACACTGCAAGGAAAGCATCCATGCAGGTCAGTTATGCTCGTTTTGAACAGCATCATTTTCTGATTTTCAAGAGCAAAACCCTTTGGTCAGAACAAATGATCATAAATTTCCTAATACATACAAGTTACCGGTATGTTTAAACCCTTTTCCTGCCAGACAGTATTAAGACTATTACTTCCCCATCAGCCAAGTCAGTAAAAAGCGGTATTGAGCCAAAACATGACGTATTTTCACACACTTGGCTTGGTATGTTACAGCATCTTTAGTCTAAAAAAATCAAGTTTACAGTATTTATGTTTTCAACAGCCTTCAAATGTACAGTATTATGTTAAAATACACCATATGGAATATGTTGCGTTTTATTAATGTTAACCATCTTGACCTTATGGTGAAATATGGACTTGGCAGGAAAAGGGTTAAGCTTCCCTTTTCCTGCCAAGTCCATATTTCACCACCAGGTCAAGATGGTTAAAATTAATGAAACACAACATATTTCATATGGTGTATTTTAACATAATACTGTACATTTGAAAGCTGTTCAAAACTGTAAACTTGATTCTTTTGGACTAAAGATGCTATAACAGACCAAGCCAAGTGGGTGAAAATATGTCATGTTTTGGCTCAATACCACTTTTTACTGACTTGGCTGATGGGGAAGTGATACTGTCTGGCAGGAAAAGGGTTTTAATAAAATTCAATATATTGATTACTTTATTTAGGTCGCATATTGATAGACTATAGTATTTTCCACAGAAAATTCAAGGGTTTTACATGTATGTTGAATGACCCCCCTTGGAACAGGAGTACGGGCCCACATTCATGATTGCCCCCTGTTTTGACATCCTAGATTGAATGTTCACCCTAGAGGTGAATGTTTTCAACTGTGACATTGTATGTTCTCTCTCCTTGTTAATATTACCAATATTTGAAAAGGGGCGATAATCAAAATGGCTGTTAAAATTTGAGTTTAATGTTTAAATGTTTCTCAGAGGAATATTCCTAATGCAGTAAAAGCCAATATCCCTTCAGAGGGTAGAATTCAGAGAACACCACGACAAAATGGGAACATATTCTGAGGTCAACAAATTTCACAAGTTACAGCTAGTGGGCATTAAACATGCTATGTCATGTTACTTTGCACTATTTATAACCTTCTAAATTGATAATATTATTGTGACAGAGGAAATAAATTGACAACATGGATACAATGCCTCTATAGTAAAAAAGATAAAAAAATATCAAGGGCTCTTTTCTGTCATTGAGCCATAGTACATACATAAATTTGAGCGACAAGAATTAGGAGACTTGTGGGATTGAATTCAAAAATCTACCAACATATTCAACTTATTGCAATTTCAAAAGAAAGTATAGCAACACTTATAATCTTATAATCTATTATTAACCTTCATGCACAGCCATTTTGAGTAGAGGTTAAACAAACAATAGAGCGTATCAATCATGTGTTCCTAGGATTATTTTTCATGGGGACTGAACAGAAATTACTTGGGGGGGTTTAATGCTTTTTTGGGGGTCGCTATTTTCAAATAAAAAGCATTTTTGAATCGTCATGCATGCCTTTGGGGCAGGGTTGTCATTTTTGCGCAACTATCGCAACTATATGAAAACAAGATGTCCCCAATACAGTGCTGCACCCAAAAATATCAAATCATGATACATTGAAATCTGTTAGGCAAAATATTGACTATTTTCCCCTACACATATGTACATTTATACAGGTTTGCTAATTCATATAATTTTTGTACTTTGAATTTGGAGGTAAAATACATCTGTATACAAGAAATTTGATTTTTGGATTCAATTAAAAAATGTTGATTCATCATACATTGAAGTCTGTGGAAACCATGATTTTTTTCAATAGAAAACTAGCTATATCTGTGTGTTTATAGATGCTTAATATTGATATTAATGCACTTGACTAGACAGAGCTGGTTACTAGTGAATGTGTGTGCAAAAATTTTGATTTTGGAATTTCACCAGAATGTTGATTCACTAAACATGTACATTCTGGTCTCTGAAGAAAATGTGAACAAATATTTCTAATTATATCATACCAGTATATTGATGGTGCAAATACAGTGAGCAGTCAGCATTCAACAAAGAAATACTGTTTACGCCAAATTTTAAGCGACTTTTTTAATTGGACGATAAAACAATTTCATGTCGATCATCGGAAAATTGCAACATTGTGTGAGTCGGAATCGCAGAAGAACGTCACAATTGTATCTAAAATAAGTCAGTGATTGACATTTATTTTGTGTGAACGACAACACAAATTGGGCGACACGGACACAAACCGCAACTTAGGTTCGCGTTGATTGCGCCAGAAGTTGTATAAACAACTTGTCCGGCGGGCAACCAGATTTATTTTTGACTTGTCCGAATGGATATTTCACTTGTCCCGGGCGTCAGGCGATAGGAATTGTCAAGCCCTGATCATTAATACAGACTGTGACTCACTGGTCATACAAAAATTTGGGAGGGATAATCTTTTTCTTGCTAACACTTTTTGAAGGGTCATTATTTTCCATGGATTTAAAATGGCACTTTTGCTGATCCCTGGAATTGCCTTTGTTCTAGTATGTAAGAGGACTATGGAGGGGTGATAGCTTGTTGTTTTCCATTGAAATTGTAATCTGGTGTGTAAATTTTCTGGTGCCAACACAGGCCTTTAAAAACACCAACCACCCCCCCCCCCTTAATTTTTGTCCGGTCCCTGACATGAATCAACAGTCATCCCGGGGTGCATACATGTACCACTAAAAGTCACATTTAGCATAAAGTGACCTGGAAATTCGATGTTCATTGAAATTATCAGGAATATCGATGATTTAAAACAAACAAACGTTAGATACTTTGCCGGATACAGACATTGCTGAACACGTTTATAAAAGAAGGAGTAGACGTATCTTAGACACAATCGGGCTGGTTAAAAATAAGACAGCAGCTTACCTGGTATAGAGCCGTCCAGCTGATGCATGACTCGGCGACGATCGAGGGCTTGAAGTGTGTGTCGACCTGTCGCTGGTGCGGAAAAGAGGTACTCTCTTCCGTTTTGGCGAGTTTCGTCCCGGTTGAACGGAGAATAAAGCTAGCTTGTCGGACCATGTCGTAACTGCATGACATGGTCACTAGATTCAAACGTACTGCATAGTCGTCGAGATGGTCCAGGAATTCAAGGGTAGACTCTTTAGCAGACATTCCTAAACACCGACGGCACATGTCAGTAGAAGCTAAATATCGACAACTGAAGATTATTGACGTGACGGTACGATCACGGGGTAGGAATGGTACGATGTACAGATGTAAGCGACGCGACGCCACGCCAAACGTTAACAATGCAATGGCATCTTCTGAGTATGACTCCTTAAGTGCTCAAATATTCACGAAATGAACTTTGCAAAGAATTTGATTATAACTATCATTTTTACTCAATCTTGAAGAAAATGTTATTTTTTTGCTCTCGTTAGACAAAAATATTGCTGACAGAACCATATTTTCGTGTTTCGCCAGATAAAGGTACATCATTGTACACATTGACCCCCTAGCATTAGGCTCTGCAGTCCAGCCTCTCTGCATGTACAAAGCAGCTTACGCATTTTTTATCTTCATGAATATTCCGTGTTAGGCACACAGACGTGCCCAACCAGTGCACTGAGCCGGATATTTGGCGAGATCTTTTTCAAGATGGTAAAAAATAGCAGCTATTTGGCCTAATTAAAACTTTGGGAAATAATCGTGTGTGAGTCATACGAAGTATAGGCCTATTGCTTGTATTTTGAGGACGGTTTTGAAGAATTCATTCGTTTTTTGTTGCATGTGATTTCCTATTTAACTATTTTAAATAAACGATATCTCTTCTATGATCTTGCTTGGTAGATATGTGTGTGCGTGTGTATGTTAGACGGGTTGAACTGTGTAAAAGTGGCTAGTATAACATTGATATTAACATTGATAGTGCATCTGCAGATACAGCCAATCGTGCATCTTGTAGGCCTAATCAGTTTCTTTATTGTAGGGCCTACATACAACATTCTTACTGTTGCAATAGCGAGATTTGGATTCATTTCAACACCCACAATGTTGCTATGTACACGCCGGCTATGCTCAAAAATAGTATGGAGGGAATTGAGAATAATACAGCACATGAAAGAAAAATAAATTGAAAGAAAGAACTGCAGTAGGCCTACAATATTTCATCCTCATTTGACCGATGTCGTATCCTATAGGCCTAACCTACTGAAATTAGTTTCTGACGAACATACAAGGACGTGTATCATTCACCAAGGTGGTGCAATATGTTTTGCGACTTTGCAGAAATATTGTAGTTCTGACGATGTTCTCCATGTCAGCTTACGTATATAGGAGATATACCGGTATCTTTCCGAACGATAATGTGGATACACACAGCGAGGTCTACGCGAAAAGGTGATGAATCAATTGAATAAAAAACGGTTTTTGGAGATCATATCTGTTTATTTCATCAATTCTGAACATGGTTTGAAATCGGTCTCATATAATAACTACCAACCTGTACTGACGGGCCTGGAAAAGCGAAATTCTAGCACTTTTTTATGAAATCCATCATCGTATATCATCGGGTCACGGTCGACGTCGCAAAATTGAAGCTAGCAACAGCAGCAGTGCCGGTAAACAGCCTTGACTCGCCCCGAGTCGTTTTTGATGTGGTTGAAGCACGGTCTGAAGAACGAGCACATTTTGCGAAAGATTGTGATGGATTGTTAGGCTACCAAGTTGTTATAAAACGTGTCTGTCTTAGGAATTCTTTGGAAGTCATAACTGCTTAAGTCCTACAATATTCATAATAAGGGACTGGTCAGTTTATTCGGCGGGGGGGGGGCAGTGGATTCATGAGGGTCACCCTGTTTTTGACTATGGTGAAAGAGGGGTCACTATGTTTTTGAATGCCCAATTAGGGAGGGGAGTTCAGTGTGTTTTAAAAAATTTCGACACGGGCTCATACTTGCCTAAAGTGCATCGTGCAAGCGAAAAATTTCATCATTCCGTTGCATTCATGGCGCGCCCTTTAGGCACTTAACTTTAATAACAATAAAAAAACATATTTTTCAGAGGCCCCTCCAAGCACGAAACTTTAATATATCAGACATATCTGTCAGAGATATTCGTATGTTTAAAATGTTGTCGGCGCGCCCTTCGGGCGCCTTACTTTAAAATATCAAACATATTTTCAGCATGCCTTTCACATATATATCGGAGATATCCATATGTTAATATTTTCAGCGGGAACTCCGGGCGCTGTACTTTAATATGTCAGAAATATATAGAAATATTTTGATGTCTGTAAATTGAAAGTCTGTTTTGCAAAGTGTACCAATCATAATGAAACCTGCAGCGCATATGAAGAGCATGATAAGTTCCTAATACTGTTCTGTTTTCTCAATGAGCACTAGTATTTCACAATCAAGCGTCATACTTCTTGATCTCTGATAGGCACATTAGATCCAGTTTTATTCTAAACCTGGGAAATTTTAGCCCAGAATTTATTAACGGAACACAGTCCCTGATGTAGACTGGCCCCAGTCGCGCTTTCTCTTCAGTTGAGTTACTTGCTGACCAAGCGACATTCACTCCACGATCCACGAAATAGCCTACCATTAGCACAACGGTTTGCCGATGTTTAGTCCTTCAATTTATTATGTTTTGATATGCCCACAGACTTTGAGAAGTCTATCCCTGATACTCTTACACTTACATACCAAATAGGCAAACCTGGCGGTCACACCGTTATATGAGATACAACGTTTGCAACACTAAAATCTGACCAGAAAATACTTGGTACACTAGGAAGCACTAGGAAAAATTTAAAAAAGACAATCTTATTTGCCTACCAGAGCACAATAATTTGACCTTACAGCATGGATGTATCTTTTAACATTCATGCTTACTGATGGCTAGCTGTAGCGATTTACTCATACCGAAACTAAGACTATGGTAGATTCGCTTTGAGAGTATTTCAAATTACTTGTGCTATCAGCTACAGCAAAGTATTTTCAGTATTGTCGATTCTGTGTTCAGCATTTAATTTTACTCATCATTTTAAAACATTACTTGTTCGATTTTGAAAGGTAGTCGATTCGCCAGATAATTGCTATGCACTCGCCAGGGCACGGGCGACTTGATAGTAACTATGCGAAACCCCCACGATGCAAATGAGAAGTTGTATCATAGAGTTTTCGTCAAGGCACAGACCCTCTGCACACAAACGACGATTGAAGCATTCGTGCACCAGATTGTTCATAACATTATGCCATAGGGGGCCTACACTTAATGTGGGAGGACATCAGGCAACCTCTCCACATTCCGACATTTACCACGGTAATTAGGGAAGTCCCTGCCCTGACAATGCTTGTTGCACACACAAACAAATAATTCCCCTTGTCTGTGTTGCACACTTCACCCTGACTGTACTGCATATGCATTGTGACCACAGAGTGCATACAGGGGGCCTTGGTTCGACCACTTAATATCGAAAAGGACACTAATTCCTCTAGATAAAATGATCGATACATTCACAGTTTTCAAATTTGATAATGGTCTTCCCGTCTCTGCAGTCTCCGACTTTTGCCATGGTAGTCGCCCGGGGGGGGGGGGTTACTTCCATTACTTGCCAATATGTATACGTGCCGCCCAATGGGGTGGGTATTTCAGCAACTTGGTCTAAAATGGGGGTATCAATTCACAGTAAACCAGGGTCTAAAATGGGGTCGATTTTTGAGTGCCACACAAAAACAAATTCCAACTGTCAGTTCCCGTCTTCCTAGCACAGGGTTTTGAGCTGCACTCAATAAGCATCGATATCTTTTTGTGTGGCAGGGGAACCATTAAAGAGACCCCCTGGCTTTAGCCAAGATAAATGTAGACTTTGTTTTAAAACACTGTCACTAATTGGTCAGAATTCCATATATGGAAGAATTTTGCCCAATAGAAAATATCGAAACAAAGTGGCTCTACTACTACTCTCATAACAGGTCGACCATGGGAAAACTAGCAGTGCCTTATTGAAGTTCGGCGAGGCTGCTTGTAGTTTGGAATTTTAAAAACCACCAGTTAGACTGTAACTGCAGATAAGTGATAATTTCAGAAGCTGGACAAAACTTTGGTGAGGGTGAAAGACAGTTTCTTTCACTCAATTTTTTTAGTATTTCCAAAAATGTGTTTGGGAAATCATGGCTTGGCCAGCAACAACAAAACCGTAAATGCAGTGTAGTGGTAAGCTCTGCCGGTAGCTCGGTCATGCAAATGCTTGCTTTTTACCCGATTACATTTTTGCAAATTTTGACACTATGACTTTTGACCTAGGTCAAAGGTCATAAGGTCTAAAATGGGGTCCTAAAATAACGAGATTTTAGGTCTAAAATGGGCCCCGGGTTTTTTACGTGCGGCCGCACACCCCTACCACTTCTCAGACCAGGTAACCCCCCCCCCCGGGGGTAGTCGGCTGAGGTCGAGTAAGACAGCAAACAAAGGCTGTTTCAATCACGGCTATCACGGTCATCTTTATTTCACGCAAAACTACTCAAGTTACTTTTTTGAGTGTAGACGTTCTTAAAAGTTGTAGAATGCACTAGAAGTGGAGTCTGTGCAGTCATGGATGTAAGGGTACAGGACGGCCTGATAATCCCTTTCACACCTATTATTTTATCTTTGTCGACGCTGGCCTTTTCAGCTGTGTCATGGCTGCCATTATCAGGACGGCCAAGACACTCCATGGACGTATCTGTGGTACGTCCAGGAACACACACACACACAAACTTCACTGATAATTTTCTATGCATCACAAAAATCTTTCAAATTTATGACATTCCTTTTGTATCCATAGTGCAGTAGGGCTGACAGCGATCCTGCAAATGTGATTTCGGGTGCAACTCCATGACAATGCGTTCAATCAACTTTTAAAAGAAAACAAGTTTACAAGAATTTGATGTAAATTGCAGACTTAAAAAGTCTATTTTCAGTTAAACTTTCTAGCAACAGTGACTGAAGCAAGAAAACCGCTTTTGTTTATACATTCAAGGGGTTCCTCCTGATTGTTGTTAATGACATATGGCTATTTACACCTTGAGACAATGGAGCAATGAATCAGAGCCCTGCATGACTTGCCATTGCCTGACCTATCACTATTTTCTTCATGACATACCGGTGCAAAATGAAATGCAGGTCTCCTGGTTATGTGTCAAATAAGCAATTTTGGTCGCAGGTCATATCTTTTTTTTTTCACAAAGTCGAACTCGCAAGAGGGCAGATCGTCTGTGCAGCCGACACGAACACAAACTGTCTGATACTGGCTACCAAATACTATCACAAGATAGGCAGTCATCTACTGACTCCACACATTTGTCATTTGAATGAACGATGACGAAAAGGGAAGTATCCCATGTGTAACTGCTGTGGCGATATCGATGGCAACCTTTCTGATATGTTAATGACATATGGCTATTTACACCTTGAGACAATGGAGCAATGAATCAGAGCCGTGCATGACTTGCCATTGCCTGACCTATCACTATCTTCTTCATGACTGCAACAACATATACTGTGGTATACAAAACGCAATCTTTATTTCAGTTGAAAGATAAAGAGACAGTTGCAAAATGATAAGAATTAAAGGAGGGGGATGTGTCTTCTACAGTGCGGGGACTCCAAAGTGCAAACCCTAAGCCCTTCAAGATGGTTTCCAGATGGGTAGAGTGAACGTTAGAAATGTGAGCTCAGGGAAGTGATTAGATGTTTCTCACTATACATCCAGCTATTCTTTAACACATATAGTCCTTTCCAATTTGTAGAGACTGTAAATTGTCATCCTCAGTGTTGTTTTACAATCTTTACCTCACACATAAAATTATGCAACTTTATTGGATTGCATAAAGGTGCATAATTTTAGTGAGCCATTAAACCCTTTTATACAAGTGCAGAAAGATGCATATAGGCACCACCACTGACACCATGTTTACACACCTTTATGCACTGCATAAAGATGCGTAAAGGAGGTGACCAACTTTATGCAAATTTATGCAATTGCATAAAGAATGTTAAATTTGGCTTTTGATCCTGTGCAGCACATTATGTCGCTGAGTTTACTGCACTCAGACACAGTGAACAAAAAGGTTTGATCGCGCGCGATCACGCTGGTTGTACACAATGTTATGTACAGTACATTGAAAATGCATAACTAAAATGATCAACATTGCAAATTGCCTATATATGTAGACCAGCAACAAGCACAATGCCTAACACAAAATTACACTCAAGACCATGATCGGCAAGCCAGAGCAGGACACGGGAGATGTTGTTGGGAGACGGTCACCTCGTTGACTTACACGGATATAGAAGATCCGGTCCCACACGTACTGGCCCGCGATGACTTGGCCCACAACCAACTGTTGATCACCATATATCTTACTTCTCCTAGTATTACGTGGTAAGAAATAGTAAAATGACAGGACAAATAGACAAAACGAGCGGGTTTTCGCGGCATATGGCAGGAAAATTGCATGGCTATACATCGTGCATAGACGTATCGAGAGATCCTGTGCCCCGGTCCTGTGCACGGTCATGGCAGTGATCCAACCGCTAGCTGGTGTAGGCCTACCGGTGCTGGGTAAACTTCGTTGTTGTACCTCCTGATTGCCGGGTAGGTCTGAATCCTCTTTCAAGTGAGATAACCCCCACATAACAAGAAGACCTATGAAAGGTCCTTCGCTTGACTTGATACCTGTACTCGGAATTCTCGTTTGCACCCCCAAACGGGGTAAACTTTGTAGTTGAGTTGGATTCTCCACAGCAGAGTGTAGCGCGCCATATACCCGGTTTGACACGGACGTTCATACAGAGCACGGAACGGAACAGATGCAGAGATGCTTCTTGCTGCAGCGGGCATTGCTCTGCGAGCTGTAGATTTCTGTAGTTTGGGTTGTTGTCTTTGTACTCCTGTCGGGCCTCTTGAAATGAAAGCTCTCGTCCTTGCTAGCGATGTCGAAAACTAGAGCCCGGTCGTTGATAATCTGTTGGCGTATACATGCGTACATGCGTACGTCTAGCTCTATGGCTCGAGCTATAACAGTAGCCGAGCCCCATTCAACTGATTCAAGAAAATCATGAGCAAATGTGATCTCAATCCAGCGTGCAATTATTGTTCAATATTCAGCAGATATTTAGCTTAGATTAATTGACCTTTTATTGCGTGTTACATTTGGTTAGTTGGTATGCTTGTGACAGATCAGCCGCCATTTTTACAAGCGGCAATATCGCAAACATTACAATCAACCCGTAACATGTGCGGCGTTCTTGATTTGTTTACAACAGAGGGGGACCCCCTCAGGAGGATGCGCAGCGCGACGACCACTGCGCTTTAATATCCCGTGATTCGTTTGGGTTTTTGCTGGTCGTCCTCTTTCTCTACTCTCTACTACCATATAACGTTTCCTTTTCGAGATATCAGATTTAAAAGATTTCTCTCGTACTCCAAGTTCGAGATATCAGATTTAAAAGATTTCTCTCATACTCCAAGGGGGCAACAAAGGTGGCAACATGACACATCAATGTCGAATAAAGTACTGACGTCAATGAACCCCTAGAAAATCTGAACTTATGGGTAACTGTTGTTCTCAGTAAAGTTGTGCAGACCGGAATTTTTTTTTCGAAAGTGAATTGATTGATCTCGAGTTGCCTCAATCATAATACAATCCACAGTAGAATATCGTTCTACCCAAGATAAGTATAGACTATATGAGTTCGATTATATGATGTCATAACGACTATTTTGACAACATTTTGTTATACTCAGTCAAGAATGGAAGAATATAACGGGCATCTGCACTGAAATCACAGCAGTGTAACATTGTCTTTACCAACGGTAAAAAATATATTTAAATTGTCCTTGCAATCAAAGTGAGTTATACTGTGTCATGCTTACATTGTCAGACAGCAGTCGTGTAATTATCATGTCTGAAACAAAATATATTGAGTGCTAATTAAATAAGTCTCTGAGTCCATCGAATGAAATCGAAAAATCAAATACGTTAAAGACAGTTTGTATCAATAAAAGGGACACCAGCATTACTTTTTTCAACTCTGATTAACAATCAGTGAAGTCGTAACTGACAATTTTAAAATTTGTACAGTCGTTAAATATACGGCGTGACGTCACTGTAAGATTGATAGTGAGCATTTTACTAACACACCGGTAACTTCTCGACACTGAATAACATATGTGACAAGTAATAATGTTTTCGGAGAAATATTTTGTGAAAGAGATTATTTGTGAAAATTAAACACTCTCGGAAATTTACCATTGATATGTGTTTATACCAGTCATACGTAATCAAGTAAATAACAAACACATCGTTCCACATTTTCATTTACTATAATGGATTTAGAATGTAGAGTTTAACAACGACGGTACCTCATCTGGCAAGATCACAATTAACGTCTCCTGAAGTATATTTTCTTCGTCGATGAAGTCAATGACATCGATTCTTCTGCTCAGTATAACAGATGGCGAATGTTATTTGCTGAAAGCAGAACATAGAGGGGTGACACGGAATACGTGACAGCAATAAGCTGATCTGTAAAAACAAGTGTACTTGTAACGGGCTTTTGAGAAATCGATTGTACCACTCCATTATTGTCCTTGTCAAACATAGGTGCATTACCCTCGAAGAAAGTTCCTTCGACATATTTTATATGATTAAGGGATTATTGTCAGGGTTGAACTGAAGTTAGTCAATGTTTGCAACAGCTGTTCGGTTGCACTGGCCTAGCTATTGTCTAATATGTCTTACTTCTAGCAACCCTGCAGTCACGTCGGTATGCCTCACAATCCGACAATCACTAGCCAACTTGTCTTCGTTTGACAAAGCATGTATTATACGCAATAAACAGTTTCAAATGTGTCCGTGTGTCACCAAGCAGCACAACTTAGACCTACTTATGGCGCTGGTTTATTAGGGTAACATTGATTTGCTTTCTTATTGATGGAATCTAGTGCCACATTTCAAAGACACTAAATACTATTTGACAGTAATAAAGCACATGAAGTCATCTTGTCTCCATGGTGATTTCGATGATGATCTTGTGCTGCTAGTTTAAATGGCATTGCTTTTTTGAAGTATATATATATATATATATATATATATATATATATATATATATATATATATATATATATATATATATATATATATATATTAATATATATATATATACATTATATAATCTTTATTCGCCAGAAACAACAAAATATTCACAATGTCTGCTTTTCAACTCAAGAAAGAACCTGATTCTGGCTGGAGCCACAAAATAGTTCTTAAGAACTAGTCGAGCTTGTGGCCCCAAAACGAAGCTCTGCGTGAAATGCGTTGCACTTGCATCAGGCTGACAATTGAAGTTTAAATACGAACAAATAAATAAATAAATAAATAAATAAATATACATCAACATGGTGAAAGTAAGGTGACAGAACAGAATGAATAAACAGATCAAGTAGAAAGATATTGCTTTCATTGTAACTCAAAGGAGGTCCTATTATCATTTTTTTTTAATGAGCTGAGGTAGCGAATTCCAATGCTTGGTTGCAGCGTATTTGAGACTGTGCTGATTTATAGAGAGGTTTACTTTAGGGATGTAGAAATTGTCGTTCCTTGCAAGCCGTTGGGTAATTTTAGGGCAATCTGTCGAGGTAGTGATACTCATCATGAACAAAGTCAAAAATTAATAAGCAAGTATTTAATTTACATTGCTTGTTGATGTCAAGAATGTTGAGTTTCTGGAAAAAGGGGACAGTATGAGTACGGAAATCTGAAAAGGTGATAAGTCGTACCAACTTTTTTTGTAAATTGAGAATGGGTTGGAGAAAAGTTGAGTATGTGTTTCCCCATATTTCAATGCAGTAGCAAATTCGAGGAAGAATCATTGAATATATATATATATATATATATATATATATATAGAGAGAGAGAGAGAGAGAGAGAGAGAGAGAGAGAGAGAGAGAGAGAGAGAGAGAGAGAGAGAGAGAGAGAGAGAGAGAGAGAGAGAGAGAGAGAGAGAGAGAGAGAGAGAGAGAGAGAGAGAGAGAGAGAGAGAGAGAGGGCAGATTATTTCAAGTAACTTTGTCTTTTCTTCGTTATTGAAGGCGAAATGTACTGGTTTAGATAATGTCCATTGCAAACTCCTGAAAATTGCTGCTCCTGTAATTACTGATTCTCTTCTACGTTTATTTAATATGAGTTTATCTCAGTCTGTTTTTCCGAACGCCTTTAAATGTGCCAGAGCGATTTAATTGTACAAAGGATCAGGAAGTGTCAATGACTTTGCGAATTATCGTCCTAGTTCTATCTTACCAGCTCTTTCGAAAATACTTGAGAAACATGTTCACATTGCTCTGTATTATTATTTGTCTTGTAATGATTAGCTGTTAAATAACCAGTCTGGTTTTAGAAAAAAACTTCTCGTGCCAAACTGCTTTGTTACGCCTTACAGATGATATTTTATGTAATATTTATGACGGATACTTAGATGGCGTACTCTTGCTTAACCTCTCAAAGGCTTTTGATGCAATCGACCACAAAATTCTTTTGAAGAAATTGTCAGTTTATCGTGTATGTGACAAAGCTCTTAGTTGGTTCAAATCTTATCTTTCCAATCGTTCTTTAATTGTTAGCTATATGGGCGGTATGTCTGAGAGAGCTCTCGTTCAAACGGACGTTCCACAAGGCTCTATTTTAGGACCGCTCTTATTCACACTTTTTATTAATGATTTATCATTATCTGTAGTTTCTTCTCATTTACATATGTACGCAGACGATCAGACGTTACTTGCACGTGGGAAATCCATAGATGATTTAAACAATACCATAAATAATGATGCTGTACCTATCAAGAGCTGGATTTCTGCAAATTCTATGCGCCTTAATGTTAAGAAAACAAAGAGTCTTTTGGTTACAACTCCTTATAGGTTAAATCGTTTAAATGATCGTGATGTATCGTTATCTGTAAACATTCATGGATTTTCTGTACCATGTGTTTCATCTGCAAAGGTTTTAGGTGTAACTCTTGATGAAAGCTTATCTTGGAATGATCATATAAATTGCATGTGTACATCGTTGAGCAAAAGAATTGGTCTTTTATGCAGGTTACGTTCTTATATACCCATTGATTATCGTATCATTTTATACTATGGTTTAATTGTGCCCCTTTGGGAAGCGAGTCGAGCGCCCTCAAAGGGAGTAATTAAGTTTTTCAGAGATGTGACCTTTGACATCAAACTTTCAGTCGAGTTAGCCTGTGTTTGCAGCTCGTCTGAGTTTTGGCAATCTTTGAACCTACCCGTTTTTGTCTTTTTTCGGACATTACTACCGAGACACAGTTTGGTGGCCATTCCTCTAGCTACCGATCAAGATCAATACTCATCTTAGTTCTTACAACCACAACATCGACATTTTCCTCGACATGCTGAGTCGCGTAGCCGCAGCTAAGAAGCCAACATCACGTGGCAGGCCGAGAGGTAGAAAAGCTTCGAATCCACCTCCTGACGGACTGGATCAGCTTGTTTCATCGGACATTGCTTCCGAATTTTTGTCAGAGTTCCGAGCATTAAGAGAAGAAGTGAATAGCATCAAGACCGACATTCATTCAAGTCGGAATTTATCCACAGACGCTGGGACTGAAACTCAAACTACCACGCCAAATCAAGACGGGAACAGTCATGTTGCAAATGCTACAAACTTGCAACATTCTGGCGCCAATGAACCCGCCGCGCCAAACATCGATCAGCTGAGAAGCATGATGGCAGCAGACACCCAACTTCAGCGTGAATTGCGAGAGGCACAGCACAGCTATGTTCCCGATTTTCTCAACACAACGCAGGACATTGGTTCTAATTTTAAGTTGGGTAAGTCTCAACGTTTTCTCACGAGAAAAGACAAGGCTACTGTGTCGGTTTCATGGCCCCATATGACGGCACAACCACGACCATTCGGGGCTGGCAAGGAAATCAGTTACGATTCTATGACTATGAACGAATTCGTTGAGGGCTATACATCGATTTTGCTTTCGGACACGATCTCAGACACCGAGAAGCGGGTACGCTTACGACATTTGAACATGCTCATGCGGTTTGCATCAGTCTATCCATGGGACGCAGTCTTGAAGTTCCATGGCGCCACAAGATATCGAGTGTGGCCATTGGAGTTGGGATAGCGATGGCCATGACCTATGCCTAAAAGAACTGTACCTGTACCCCAGGGCATCTGAGGTCAAACATAAGTCCCACACATTAACGAAATCAGGCGACCTAATCCAGTTTTGTTGGGCATTCAATCAGGAAGGTCGATGCAACGATGGTAATTCATGCAAGTATAAACATATCTGCAGTGCTTGCCACAAGTTCAGAAAGTCGCAGGAGACTCACCCTAAGCTAAAATGCCCGTACAATGACCCTAAGTTCAGAGAAGAGCGGTCAAAGCAGCAGCCCGAAAAGAAAAACCAGGTTAGAAACAGAAGTATTTTTAGCCAGAGACACGACTGCTTGTCACAAGTTAAAGCGCAGTGGTCGTCGCGCTGCGCATCCTCCTGAGGGGGTCCCCCTCTGTTGTAAACAAATCCAAGAACGCCGCACATGTTACGGGTTGATTGTAATGTTTGCGATATTGACGCTTGTAAAAATGGCGGCTGATCTGTCACTAGCATACCAACTAACCAAATGTAACACGCAATAAAGGTCAATTAATCTAAGTTAAATATCTGCTGAATATTGAACAATAATTGCACGCTGGATTGAGATCACATTTGTTCATGATTTTCTTGAATCAGTTGAATGGGGCTCAGCTACTGTTATCGCTCGAGTCATAGAGCTAGACGTACGCATGTACGCATGTTTACGCCAACAGATTATCAACGACCGGGCTCTAGTTTTCGACATCGCTAGCAAGGACGAGAGCTTTCATTTCAAGAGGCCCGACAGGAGTACAAAGACAACAAGCCAAACTACAGAAATCTACAGCTCGCAGAGCAATGCCCGCTGCAGCAAGAAGCATCTCTGCATCTGTTCCGTTCCGTGCTCTGTATGAACGTCCGTGTCAAACTCTGCTGTGGAGAATCCAACTCAACTACAAAGTTTACCCCGTTTGGGGGTGCAAACGAGAATTCCGAGTACAGGTATCAAGTCAAGCGAAGGACCTTTCATAGGTCTTCTTGTTATGTGGGGGTTTATCTCACTTGAAAGAGGATTCAGACCTACCCGGTAATCAGGAGGTACAACAACGAAGTTTGCCCAGCACCGGTAGGCCTACACCATCTAGCGGTTGGATCACTGCCATGACCGTGCACAGGACCGGGGCACAGGATCTCTCAATACGTCTATGCACGGTGTATAGCCGTGCAATTTTCCTGCCAAATGCCGCGAAAACCCCTCGTTTTGTCTATTGTTTCCTGTCATTTTACTATTTCTTACCACGTAATACTAGGAGAAGTAAGACATGGTGATCAACAGTTGGTTGTGGGCCAATTCGTCGCGGGCCAGTACGTGTGGGACCGGATTTTCTATATCCGTTTACGTCAACGAGGTGACCGTCTCCCAACAACATCTCCCGTGTCCTGCTCTGGCTTGCCGATCATGGTCTTGAGTGTAATTTTCTGTTAGGCATTGTGCTTGTTGCTGGTCTACATATATAGGCAATGTTGATCATTTTAGTTATGCATTTTCACTGTACTGTACGTACATAGCATTGTGTACAACCAGCGTGATCGCGCGCGATCAAACCTTTTTGTTCACTGTGTCTGAGTGCAGTAAACTCAGCGACATAATGTGCTGAGTGTAGTGTCCCAATGTTCGTAGCTCTACACGAGTTTATAGATAGAAATACACCACTGAAGTTCGTTTCCGATCTTAATATTTTACTATTGCATGATGTTGAGTCTTACAAAGGCCTTAACAAAGTGGGGGACTGCTCCCATCTCACTCCTATTGAAGTTGAGAAGACTTATTATGTTTACAAAAATTTATGTTTATCAACAAAAAAATCACGCACGCGCAGCGCGACGACCACAGCGCTTTAACTCAACAGGTCGTTTTTTGGATCGCAGTGTCCAAACAGATTTTCCTCTTTATGACAATATTAACCAACAGAACTTTCCTTGTAACTATGTACAACAAAATCAGTTCGATTCTCAGCAGTGCAACCCTAGCCATAGTCCTGTCCTGGGAGATGATGCTGGGTATGTCTCGGAGGATCCAGCTTGTGATACTGGCACATACTGTTCAAACATTCCCATTGTACAAATAGCCGCAAATACTCTTAGTCAGGATGCTCTGTGCTTTCATCACAATACCCCCTTTGCAAGTGACAATCAGGTCAACAAAAATGAATTTAATGTGCCATTACAACCTGGATGCTCCCACGACAGTAATGTTTCCAGGACGACGGTCACAGAACATAATTCCGAGGATCCGAATTGTGATGTTGGCGCACACATTTCAGACAACCAAGCTTCACCTTTAGCAACCGACACCATTGGTCCGGGGCAATTTCTTACCCATCAAGAGTCTCCACAGCCACTGTTATGTTGTGATCAGCCTGTTAGTGATTTGTTCGACGTGCCCCAGCATCCACAGTTCGGGTCCTCCTACAATAGCAACTGTGACTTTGTTCACACAGATAATGTTGACTTTAGCTGTATTCACCAAAGTTTGGAAAGTGATAACTTTTCACCTTTGCATACCGATGTTTGTGATTTTGAATCAAGTCAGAGCGCCCTCAACTATATTCTCGACTGGCCCCCTTCCATGGTCCCCCACATTCGGGGTGACTATCCAAGATCATATCACAGTTTACAATTCCAATTTACCAATTACAAGGGCTGTCGGATTCCAGTTCAGTCCAATTTATACATTCCGATTTGGCAAGCCAAACTACAAGGTTATGATGACTACGCAGTTTGCGATTTTTAGAATTCGGATGGCCCTTAAATTACACATCACCACATCACCCACTCCCAGTTTCCAGTAATCACAAATCCGCAGTGTTATACCCAGACCATGTAGACAGATACATCTCTCCAAGGAAATAGCATTAGGAGGTACAGTCGGGCCTTTTCAATCAAATCCCCTTGACAAACCTATCATGCTTTCCCCACTTCAAACAGTCGACAAGAAGGACTCACCTGATCGCCGGGTGATTATTGATCTCAGTTTTTCCTATTGGCCACTCTGTCAATGATGGGATTCCCTCTGATTTCTATCTGTATGGGCCATTTTCCTTGAGCTACCCGGGTGTGGATGATCTCACAAAACTTATCAGGATAAAGGGCCCCAATTGTTTACTTTATAAACGTGACTTAAAACGGGCTTACCGTCAAATTCCTGTTGATCCTCATGACTACTTCCTTTTGGGGTACAAGTGGAGAGAAATGATTTTCTTTGACACTAAATTGCCCTTTGGGTTAAGGATGGCATCTATTGCTTGTCAGCGTACTACCAATGCTGTCCGGTATATTTTGCAACAGGAGGGGAGTGATTGCGTGAACTATTTAGATGATTTTGCAGGTGCAGAATCAGTTGACAAAGCCGATTTTGCATTCACACAGTTGGGGGACGTGCTTACTGAGCTCGGTCTTGAGGAATCACCTGGAAAAGCATGTCCACCATCGCCAGTAATGACTTTCCTGGGTCGCCAATTTAATACTATTGACATGACTATGAGTGTACCCCACAAAAACTTGAGGAAACTAAACAGTACCTTCCCGCATGGCTGACCAGGAAACGATCCAATAAAAGGGAATTACAGTCCCTTATAGGTAAATTGGCATTTCTTGCAGGTTGTGTTCGGCCAGGGAGGGTCTTTATCTCAAGGTTATTAGATAAGCTACGCACATTGCAACGTCAGCACCACCGTTTCCATGTCAACACGGAGTTCAAAAAAGATATTCGGTGGTGGATGGCCTACCTAGATCAATTCAACGGCACATCACTGATACCCACAGAGGATTGGGGCTTCCCTGACCAATCACTCACCACAGATGCATGCTTGCTAGGGGCTGGTGGTACCTTTTTAACGAGTATTTCCATTGTCAATTTCCCCAAACTATTCGTGACAAAGACTACCACATAAGCATCCTAGAATTTATGGCTGTTATGGTTGCATGTAAACTGTGGGCCACTCAACTTGTAGGCAGACAATTTGTCATACAGTGTGATAATGAGGCCACAGTACATGTCCTTAATTGTGCCCGCACAAGAGATCCCATCATGTTAAAATGTGCAAGGGAAATATGGTTCATTGCTGCACAGTACCAGTTTCACCTCAAAGCTGTACACATCAGTGGCACTTCTAACCGTATTGCAGACATACTAAGTCGTTGGACAGTGACAATTCTAGCCATGCCAAATTCATGGAACTAACAGGGAATAACCCAATGAAAGAAAAGCATGCAGACAGTTCATTATCAATTTCACTCACGATTGGTAATTTCTCACTTTTTCACAGGAGCAGAACCTTCAACCAAGGATTTAGAGTTCTTCACCAGAAGTGGACTTCCACCATTTCTGCTGCCTATGCCCATGGGACTATCTCCAATTTCAACTCACAATGGAAGACTTACTTCCTGTTTTGTATTTTCTATGGTTTGAAGCCAGTTCCCGCTTCCCCCACAAGTTTGGCTTTGTTTGTTCAGTGTTTATCAGAAACAATTAAAAATGTTGGTACTTAAAAAAACTACCTCAATGCAGTTCGCCTCTTACACGAGTTGAGCGGTTTTGACGGGCAAGTAATTCACCATTTGTTTTTACGCTTAACCCTTCAGGGAATAGCACACAGCTATCCTCAAGTTCCCAAGCGCAAATTGGCCATTACACCTTCCATTTTGCTCATCCTTTACAAGCTTTTGGATTTTTCAAAGCCTTCAGATATCACACTCTGGGCGGCCTTCCTCACTGCCTTCCATTTATTTTTGCGCAAATCTAACTTCGTGCCCCCTAGCCCACATAAATTCGACCCATCTAAGCACCTAGCCCGCCGCAACTTTAAATTCACTTCGGTTGGAGTTGTTATTGCTACTACATGGTCTAAAACTAATCAGTGTAGGCCACAATTCATTCTGTACCAATTTTACTAATACCGGGTTCACCCCTGTGTTTAGTTTCTGCTTTGCGCCACATGTTTCACACCATCCCAGCTTCCCCGTCAAGTCCAGCCTTTGTTTACCCTGGCAGCTCAGGTTGACGACGTTTACGCATCGTAGTTTCACAGCCAATCTCCGTTCTCTGCTAGATTCAGCCGGTTTCCCATCTCAGTCTTTTTCTGGCCACAGTTTCCGCAGAGGGGGTGCCATCACTGCCTTTACCGCCCATTTTTCCGGGGAGCTAGTTCAAAGCCATGGCGACTGGAAATCCGGGGCCTACCTTTTGTACCTTGAGATACCATTTTCAAAAAGAGTTGAGGTTTCAGAACGCATAAATGGTTATTTGCGCTCTTTCAAGTGTTGACTGTTATTTTGCAGTTGCCTTATGCATGATATTACTATGAAATGCATCAGTTTACTTCACAAAGTGATGTGTTCTGAGCTTGGCCGTCTTTCATCCTTGGCCATTTTGCGGGTCACCTACAATAAATGAGGTGTTCCCGCCTCAGACTGCCAAGCTCTCTGTTATTCTCATTTGTTCTACAAGTAATTAATTGTGCCCCTTTGGGGAAGCGAGTCGAGCGCCCTCAAAGGGAGTAATTAAGTTTTTCAGAGTTGTGACCTTTGACATCAAACTTCAGTCGAGTTAGCCTGTGTTTGCAGCTCGTCTGAGTTTTGGCAACCACACCCACCCACCCTTTTATTGGGTTGATTTGTTAGCCTTATATACTTTGTATTTCTGTGAGTTATGTATCTTGTTGATTTTGTGGCCATTTTGCGGGTCACCTACAATAAATGAGGTGTTCCCGCCTCAGACTGCCAAGCTCTCTGTTGTTCTCATTTGTTCTACAAGTAATGAATTCAAAGCACATTAGATAATTGTTGCGTAGTATGGGTAACACGACTGAGAAAAATCTAGAGAAACTTTTTACACTGCAGAAGAGAGCTTTGCGTGTACTTTTTGAATTGCCCTATGATTTTCCTTCTGTAGAATTGTTTTCTGTTTTCAATGTTATGTCAGTAAGACAAAGAATTTATTATTTCCTTGCAATTTTAACATTTAACTGTGTGACAGGTAATGCTCCGCAATATCTTTCAGATATGTTAATCTTCCGAAGTAGAATTCACCAATATTATACACGTTCTGTAGAAAAAATGGATTTCAATATTCCCAAAGCAAATATTTGTATGGGTCAGAGAAGTTTTAAATATCGTTCATCGCAAGTATGGAATTCTTTACCCAGTGCATTAAGACGTGCTCCAAATATAACAACGTTTAAGGTGATAGTGAAACAATTTATAAAAGAAAATGTTCCTCTGTAATTAGTAATTAGTTTTGTGTTTTTTTTGAGATTTTTGCTCTTTATTTGAGCCCCGACGAAAATTACTCCTTGAGTAACTCGGTCGCTCAGTAAAAGTGAAAGTAAATAAAATGGAAATGGTTCATATTACTGAGGTCGAGGGGCAACCTGTCTAGGTGACTGCGATATGGAAGGGCGAGCGATTTCACAAGAGAGTAGCATAAATTTGTAAAAATTCCCTACGGACCGGTATTGAGTGAATCTGTGGCGTGTGTTGAGAGGCTTGGAAATGGAGAATGTGTCAGTATTTTTGATCGAAAGAGGTTTTGCGGTGATTTGTCCAGGTAGGTTGGGAGTGGGGCATTGTAAGCTATTGGAACGGGTTCTTTTTCCCCGATTCGTGGCGGGAGAGCAGCAGACAAAAGCGTTCACACACAGTTCTGTGATATGATATTCAATCTCAATATCACAGAACGTACATTTACGTGTATATGCAGTTGAGCGATATTTTACATCTGCAGATATTCTGGTCGTGATCATGAGTACATGTACGTTCGGTTACAAAGCAGCGCCTTGTCGGTTTTTTCTCACTGAAAGAGAAATATAATTAGTATTTTCGTGATTAAATGTGACATTGAGTTTTACATTTTTTCTTAGTTTTTATTGTTGTTTGTATTTAAATAGGGAGGTAAGAAGTTAATGATTTACCCGTTATATGTGTATGTTCGGTCACGAGACCAATTGAGTGACGCCATATTTGTTTCGACAGACTGCCAGGACGTCAAGAAGGTGCACGCCAGTAACGAAATTTGATGATCTCCTGGCATTGTCTATGGCATGACCATGGCTACCAGCGAATACAGGGATCCCCAGGTTAGCAGACTCCACGATTGTTTCGCACGATTTTACGTCTGTAGTATGTAACATGTAAAGAGTTCATTCAACTGTGCTACGTTACTCTAGTTTTGACGGGTATGCAATGTTACTCGGTAAAACTTAACACATTATACAATGAATCTGTCAGACTGGAAAGCTCAGCTCTATCTATTTCACGTGTATGACTAAATCTTATTAGCATGGCTTTCTAGAATCCCATAGAAAGAAGAACAACTTTGTCTAGTGCATTACAAGGTACATGCACGCTCTTTTCTAACAAGAATGATCATCGCTATCCTGGATGTAAAAAGGTCAGAGTTCGTGGCGGAAATTTTCAGCGTTTTTAGATAATGGCGTTCACGCACGCATTTAATCACGATCGTTTAATAACAATGTTTCTGTTTGGTAACAAAAGGTCAGCAACGTTATCAACCATAGTCCTCGCCGATTGGTATTTTCATGAACCCCTATTGACCTATGATGTCATACGGACATTTTTTTTCCTATTGGGGGTCAAAGGGTTAAAATACGTTTAAAGCTACTCTACAAAAATACTACTAGGTATACAGCTGCACAAGTTGTACCCTTTACCTACCTCCATCTTGACACGTGCCAATAAAATAATGTAAGCAATCACAATATGGTACTTTGAATTCAAAGTGTTGCCCATTTCTTGGTTCATTACTTAGTATCGTCTTATTAATCGTACAAACTTGTGTAATAAATCACAATCGTCAATTTACAGCACGCCGACAAGAAATCTGGAAACAAAGGCAAAGCTTGTGTTTTTCATTGTCCATTCTTATGGTTTAACGAGCTTCGTGTCAAAGTTCAAGTCGTTGACATTGTTGTACATTCAGTATTTCTGTCAATACTTCCGAAATCAAGAACTATACCAATACAAATATTTTATACTAACAATAGATCACACTATATGAAGCACATTATGACATTATCTATAAACACAATTGGAACTATTTTGTGATTATAAGATCTTGAGCATTTTGTTATAATCTATTTAAAAATCATCAATCTAACAGTGTTTTTGTGTGAAGGCGGGGTCAAATTACATAAATTATTGATCATTGCACAATCATCAAATACACCTCGAACAAATTTTACATTTTTTTCTAGCTTTTTGCTTGCTTAGGAAACGAGAACCAATTAAACGTAACTGATTTGTCAATTTTGTTTAGTTTAAGTCAAATACAAATTCCCTTTCCAAGTTGATTTGTAGGCATTTACTGTTATCACCAAACGATGCATGATAAAATTTTAAATTTTCGATGGGAAAATGGCCTTCTACCTCTACCTAAATTAGTTCTGCTGTAGTGTATGTTTTTTTGGTGATCTCTCTTTCAAATGATTTGGTAGATGTTAAGAAAATGTCTTGTACATTTATTTATTTCACATACAAGGAAATGAGACCTGGTAAATTTGATTAAACTACCCTTTTCTTGTAAGTGTGCTAATTAATGCTGGAAAATTTTACAAAATCACTGAATTATTCCAGCTCTTCTTTTAAAATGAACTATTTTTGGTAGATGCAAAGAAATGTAATCAATATCATCTGTCTGTTGAAACCTTAAAATATCAACGGCGGAAACCAACAGTTTTTGTCTGGAATTTTTAGGGCCTGTGCAGAGATGTCTTTGCAGCTTCCAGGACCACCCAGATGTGACCCTGAATCTTTCAAGGACTATCCTGGTGTGACCTTGAAACTTTTAGGGACCACCCAGATGAGTCCTTGAAACTTTTAGGGACCACCCAGATGTAACCCTAAATCTTCCAAGGACTATCCTGGTGTGACCTTAAAATTTCTGGGACCACTCAGATGAGTCCTTGAAACTTTCAGGGACCACCCAGATGAGTCCTTGAAACTTTCAGGGACCACCCAGAAGTGACCTGAATCTTTCAAGGACTATCCTGGTGTGACCTTGAAACTTTCAGGGACCACCCAGATGTGACCTGAATCTTTCAAGGACTATCCTGGTGTGACCTTGAAACTTTCAGGGACCACCCGGATGAGTCCTTGAAACTTTCAGGGACCACCCAGATGAGACCCTGAATCTTTCAAGGACTATCCTGATGTGACCTTCGCTCATCAGCTTGTGCATTCACAAGCATTACTTGGTAAAGCTGACAGGCAGAGGAATCACTGGAAAGATTTGGTCCAACTTCCTGCACATAAGCGTCAATATTCAGCACCTCGAAGTTAAGATTATGTAATGGCTTAACCCGGCGTCCTCATGGCTCTGATGTGTGACTGGTCGGCCGGCGCTGAAACACGTCTTTGCGTATTAATCACGCGACGAGATCTACAAGGCATGTTCTCCTTGGCATAAATGTGATGAACTGGGCAGTGGCTGAACCTTCAGTCGATTTAAACGAGCCTCTTGACGATTAATGGCAATGTACTCGTTTGTTGAATATGCTGTCCAAACCGACGCGACGCTGGTAAACAATTTGCATGATGGCATATTCCATTTTAATCTACAGGGACACCTAGGGCACATCGCGCGATTGTGTAAGGTCCCGGGTAAGGTACATGTTGCTCTTTCATGCTGTAAAGTTTTCCCACCGTTTAAAATACTGTGGTTGTATGTTATAGTCTTCATGATTGATTTGGAGATGTTGTCAATGATGCTTTTCTCGTTAAGCGAGACACCAAATCGTACACCAAATAATATGGTCCTTGCTAATTAACATAATAAAGGTCACAGGTCACATTGTTGTGAGATTCTGCATTGTTTCAAGTCGATTGTGTAAACGACGCGACGTTCGAATGAATTTTGTCCACTGCACCACCGTCCCTCCACCCTCCACTCTGGGTGGAGGGACGGTGACTGCACTAATTCCTTCGTCGGGAAAGGTTACTGATTCTGAATGTAGGACGTCCATTACCTCAGTTATTTAATGACAGGACTACATGGAAAGCAACGGAATACTGGATATCGCCGATGAATTTGATGTATGTTACCAAGGTCCTTTGTGGAGTGACAGTGCTGTTCCCGATCTCGACAATGATGTCAGCAACTGTGATCGTAGCGTGAACATGACTAAGTCTATGAGTCCTTGAATCTTTCAGGGACCAATTGAGGTGTCCCCGAATCTTTCGAGGACTATCCTAATGTGACCGTGCAACTTTCACAGACCGCCAAGACGAGTCCTTGAAGCATTCAGGGACCACCCTGATATGTCCCTGGATCTTTTAGAGACCACTCTGATGTGACCTTTAAACTTTCAAGGACCACCCGGATGAGTCCTTGAACGATTCAGGGACCACCCGATGAGTCCTTGAAACTTTTAGGGACCAACCTGAGGTGTCCCTGAATCTTTCAAGGACTATCCTAATGTGACCTTGAAACATTGAGGGACCACCCACATGAGTCCTTGAAACTTTCGGGGACCACCCTGATGTGTCCCTTAATCTTTTTAAGGGACCACTTAGATATGACCCCTAAACATTGTTTGAAATAGTAAAGAACCAATCAGATATGATCCCGAAACCTTCAAATGCATCCAGGTCCTCTAAAAAATACAGCAATCATCAAGTTTTGACCTTTAATCTTGACATTTTCAAGAATGTGTATCAATGAGATGAAATATCCTCAAAAAATTGTCAAAAAAGATACATTTACAATTTTGAATAGCAGATGGCATTAAATACTACAATTTTTTTTATACTACTTTAACATTTAGTTCGATAATTACAGTTTTGATATTTTCACTAGAAAAATTGATAATTACTAAATGCTTTGAGTAAACCCTCTCTTAGAGAGCATATTCTGTGACTTTAACTGTTCATCTTATAATCACAAAATAGTTCCAATTGTGTTTATAGTGCATTTTCCTTGTTAAGGCTCTAATTGTTATTAATTGAGTTATTAGATGAGTTCAATTAATGTTCAAAATCACAAGGAAGTGATCAAATAACCATCTTGTGTCAGCTTTGCTGTCCTCCGTACTGCTGTCCTTGGCAATCAATGAAAAAATAAAGAAAAACAAAACGAAGATGGGTATGACACATATAAGTGCCTATTATCACATGCACAAGCCAAGTTTGTCGTCTCCGAACAAAAAATACGGGATTTATTCTCTGGTCGTTCTACGTCACGACAACCCGCGTCTATGTCATCAATTTTGGTGCGTCGGACCTTTTTTTGTCGATCTTCGGTGTGCTCGTAAATATGTAAACAAACAACATGGCGGCCGATGTTTCTCCCACGATCAAAAGTCATGTAATGAAATCGATATTTTCACAGACTACGACATTACTAATCCGAACAATGTAAACACAAGAGTGTACCGCCTGTATATTCCGAGGAATTACGTGAATAATTTGCGGAAACAACGAACTCGAAGCTGGTCGCGTATACCGTGGGTTCCGTACGCATTGCAAACACAGGGTCAGGCGCGATGTTTACAGTGTTCGCGCCGTCGAGATTCAGTCGATATTTGTTCCCGAAAAATGGCGTATCTTCGTCTGTGATAAATTCTAGGACTATACTATCTTTGAAATAGAGTATAACTTTGCGGAAGGTAGCCTACGTGTAGACCGAGAGCTGTCATTTGCTCCACACACGAACGAACGTGAGCGCTAACGCACACGACGGACGACTGGAAATGATTGACAACTTGTGCACGGCGTACTGATATTTATTCCTAAAGTAGTTCAAAAGTTTAAACGCGGAATCGTCATGGAAAACTTATTTTATTTTGCAAAAAATAACGAATTCTTGGCTTGTGCATGTGATAAGTATATTATTCCCTAATATTTTTCTTCGTTCAGCTCGGAAAATACTCGTGACGTAATAACCGTGTCACCAATCGTCTTCGACTCGTGGTGACACGGTCATTACGTTACTCGTATTTTCCTTCGCTGAACGAAGAAAAATATTAGGGAATAATATCTAAGTATTGTGCATCAGACAATTTTCTGCTTATCCGCCAATGTACGTGCTGTAAGATGATATTATACAACTCACTAAATTGTATAAATATAAACAACCCTGGGCTTGGTACTGGAATTCTTTTAAATATTTTTTTTTTTTTATCATCCTTCATGCAATTTCTGAATCTTAACTTAGCCGTGTATAACTAATTGTTTACCATTACAGAAATCTGATTTAAAGCAGGGTATAACTTATTGTTTACTTTACAGGATCTCATTGATGCAGCAAAGCGAGGTGATGTTGAGAGGGCTAAGTCTTTGATAGATGATGGATGTGATGTCAATGGTAGAGGTAGTTTTGGGGGTTGGGTGAGTATTATGAACATCTTTCATGCTGTAAATATGTACAAAACTAATTCAGTGAAATCCCCTAACAAAGTATACAGGAAATATTTTGGTATGTTAAGGTCGATATCTCCCATAACCGATCGCTAAAATGGCAAAATAAAGTAAGTTAAATGCATCACGGAGGGGTTGAGATTTCCCTGAATCTCGTGTATCACGATATCTGTAAGCGATCGCGGTCGGCTACTCGGTTGCTCGAAGGGTGACCCCAACAAGTCATCACGAGTTATGTTTATTTTCGGAGCAATTTTTGCGTGAAATGTTAGTTAACCTCCGACTGGAATCAACCACGGACTGTGTTCATAGATATCTTCGTTATTGGAGAAATTAAAGTCCAACCTTTGTCGAAATCTTACGATGTATTGCCGACTCAATGAGCCGATCGCGGACACCGTATCCTCTTAGGCCTCAGATCGGGTGATTACGCTCACTTGCCAGTAAGGTGCGGAATTGTGTTTTATTGTTTTTAGAAGGTTTAGCGAGAAATTTAGAAGGCTATATTAGAATTTTCTGAATCTAAATCTAAACTCCAGCTAAATTAGAAAGTTTAGAGCACTATTTAGATTTGGGCTAAATATGATATCGTGATCATTGGATATATCGCCGGAAAAAATTGGACTCCTCAGAGCCGATCTAAACTTCAGCTAAATTAGAAATTTTAGAACGCTATTTAGATCGGGCTAAATATCGTAATTATCGGATATATCGCCGTAAAAAAGTTCGGACTCCTCAGAGCCGATCTAAAGTCCAGCTAAATTAGGAAGTTTAGAACGCTATTTAGACCGGGCTAAATATTGTAATTTAGCTGTGTTTAGCTGTGTTTATCGTGTTTAGCCTATTTAGCTCCCATTGACAATAAATGGAGTTTAGAACAGGAACACGTCGAGAGACACAATTCCGCCCAAACTCTAATGGAATTGCACGGGCATTGCAAGACTGAGTTCGTAGATGAAGACAATGCAAGTAGAAAATCTAATTTGAAGGTTTTGGTTTGGTATATAAACTCAGCCTGTTCAGGTGTTTCAAGGCTTCCACTCGTATACAGGTCTGTGAGAGAGTTCAATAATACAAATTACCAGTCATAACAAAACAAATAGCTATTCATGAATATTAAGTAAGGTAAAGTAACTTGCTCCTTTTTTAAATTTGATATATCTAAAAATTACTAATTATACAAAAGGTATCACGGCATTTTACAAAACTCTCAAACTGTTTGTTTAAGCTCTTAAGTTATAGACAAATTACAGAGCTGCATTCATTTTGAATTTAGGAAAAAATAACTCTTATTTATGGTATACAATAATTTATAGAAGTGAGGGGCTATACTAGACAGAAAGATCCGTTGCTCGAGGAGGATGCTCCCTTCGCTCCCCTCCTCTTACGACTGGACGCGGTCTGTCACATGCGACGTGAAGATGAAAGAAATTTAGTCACTTGTGTAGCTGTTTCTTGTCGCTACAATATGGGAAGTTTATGCAGATTACTATTGAATATTTATTAGACTAAGCTCTCTCTGCATAATAGGTATGCTTGTCATGGCAACACTGTCAATCAATTACCATTGCGGTCATCACAAATTATAACATTGTAAATATAAACATTCACATACATTCACATGTGGTAGGAATTAGTTCAAGCATAGAATTTTACTTGTTAAATTTTGTGAAGTTCATGGTTTCACTGCCTGCTCTCCAACTGAAATATGTGAGGACACAATTGTACTTTGCATGAAGATTTTTGCTTACATTCACTAAAGTGACGAAGTTATGAATAGAAAAAATGTATGACAAGATACCTTACAGTCATACCATGTATGCATGCAAGAATGGTCATGCATGCACTCCACTAAAAATAGATACCCTGTGATCTGAATGAGACTGCTGCCCACTCCATGTTGTCAATATCTCGGTGTCTTCATGCCATACGCGTTAATACTATTCTATTCATCGATATACAAGTAATAATTGCAGATATAGATGAAATTTCCAGCAAATGACACCCAAAATAGCGTCACATGCATGTATTTCAATGTTGTGTCGATCGCGATCGCAATGTGCGATGGTACATGTAGATGATAGCTGTATGTGTAGGCTAGATGAGAAGACTATTTGATGTAAGGCCACAGGGTCCGGCGAGCAATATTCGTCTAGAAATTATGAATATGATCAATAAATGTCTTGTATTAAACTTTTTTTCACTATACAAGCCTTACCTGTGTCTAGTGTGTGCCTATTACTTTACCCTAGCTATCTGTGGATAGTATTTCAAAGAAAATAGTCTATATCTGTTAATTGCCCTCCCTAATCCCCTTCATTAATTTGTTCTGCCGATCGCCAACGCGGGGGCTTATCGCCCTGACCAAATAACTCGTTAGCAGCTCATAAGGTAGTAGACGGAAAGGGCTGAAACTCTCAGGGTCCGATTTCAAAAAATCTTCATTTTCGAAGGGTTAGGTGACGTAAATTTTCGAAAAAAGTCGGCATCAGCTTTGTACTTAAGCAAGCAAGAACACTGACTAGTTATTTTCAGGATTCCCATGGCCGAAGACGGAGTACAGCGATCGAGTGGTTCTACCAGTCGATGGCATGAGGATGGGAGTAACGCCGGAAGACGGAAGTTGCGACCTTTGACACTATGCTGGCTCATATCTTGTTTACGGGAGCGAGCAAATGGACAAGTTGTAAACAAAATTTGCATACTTCCACAAAAGCTTCGCTTAGTGTCAAGGTCGATTGATATACTATCAGTTACTCTCCCCACTGTGTTTTAGTGCATTAAAATACTCCGGCATCAAAGTTGGGATGTTAAGTTCGTTCAAATTTCCCAGGCTTTCATTCGGTAGACGCAACTAAAACTCTAATAAGCCACAAACACTAAAAACACCGTGTGAAGTAATTGCAGTGTTTGCCCCGTGTGTGCAAAGTCGGGTTGATTAAATCATGATTAAATCTAGTGAACATTTCTAAAAAACACGAATGTTTCTCGGATCGAAATGAATTCGTCTGTCTGTTTATGATTTGACCAAAGACAGCGTATTGGACGACCAGTTTTACTGCCAATGGCTTGACAGTGATGCCGCACCTACTCGTGTCTGATCCGCAAAACAGAAAGGATCGCGTTGAATTTTCTAGCAGCAGGCTCAAGTTGGCAACAAGTAAATTGCTTTGTAGAGATTTATCGTGAAGGAAAGCCAACGGGTGTGAGAATGAACACGAATAGAAAACCAATACTATCACTAGGAAAATTCTCATGTCAATGAAAGCAACTCGGATCTACAAGTTACGCATTTGACATGCCTTCTTTTCGTTGTCGATGTTATGAAACACAAAACTTTTTCGTTTGACTCTTCGCAAGTCCCCCACCTTTCTAAAATGTCACTGTCTGATGTGACCCAAGTAAAATTATTGTAGCTGGAGACATATTTTGGTTAAAAGACATTGATTTGTTTGAGATTTTGCTGTGGCATCATCGTGAAATAAATGATCGGCAGCGTTCTTTGTAGCAATGGAATAACCACAATTTCGTGGTTAGTTGCCACATTCAAAAACTTTCCTTTCGACAGTTGCACGTGATACACCACGAGAGAGAGAGAGAGAGAGAGAGAGAGAGAGAGAGAGAGAGAGAGAGAGAGAGAGAGAGAGAGAGAGAGAGAGAGAGAGAGAGAGAGAGAGAGAGAGAGAGAGAGGAGGGGGATTGTATCCAAGAAGCCGACTATGCTTGTCTTTGTAGTGACTCTCTAGGTTCGTTTATTTTTTTGCCTGTTGTTTTTTGCTTTTCTTTGCAATTTCGCTGGTTTAATTGCTTGACGAATGTGTTACAGATTCATTGACATTACTGGATCTTTGCGTTGTTCATTATGTTCACTCCTTTGGATAAATGTAACGGAGATCGGTTTCGAATCAAGTATTACGCAAAGAAATGTTTGATTTATATAAGTGATGAACCTTTGAATAAAAAAACGAGAATATTTTGATCCATTTTGACTTTCCCCATTGATCCGGCTCAAAAGTCAAGTAGTAAACCCAGCGATGACTCGTGGAATGATGGATGTTGATGTTTACTTCGGGAAGTGTTTTTGAAATGTTACGAAATTCTATCGGGAAATTAGTAGTTTTATACTAAATGCTATATTTTTACGACCATGGTTTATTGTACAAAGGCAAAGGAAGTCATTATAAAACAGAATAGCAGCCTTAATTTCGTTTTAATTCAATTAAATTTCCGTTACCGTTTGCGCGACATCTCCGTCATAAGATAGTTATTGGTCTGTACGTGGTCTGTACACGGTCCTGCCGGCGAGACCGTGGTGGCGAGACCGTGGTCTGTATACACGGAGGTAGAAAGAAAGAGGGACCTCCATGGTCTGTACAATGACCGACGTAGAGAAAGGAGGTATAGCTTCACTTGCCCAAGTCTGACGCATCTGTGGCATTTAGATATCAAAACAGAGTAGTAGAATTACAGGAATTGACTTCAGCAGACTGTCGCGTTAGTTGTGAGGTGGTCGAGAGATAGGAGCAACACGTACATGTCGCGTAGCTCGTGGAGTGGCGTTAGGAAAGCCATGCTATAGCGTCCGCCCGAGAAACTCCAAACGACCAGGGCCAGTCCATAATCTTGGAGGTAACATATCACACCTGTACGCTTCATAATCAGTTGATTTTCTCTCACAATGATATGGAAAGTACTTCATTTGGCCTCAATTTTATTAGACATCAGGGGACAAAATATGTCTTCCTGACTCCAATATGTCCGTATCCATTACTTTACACGAAAATTCAACATGTTCAAAGCGGACACCGTCGCTGCTGAACTACATGTACTTTGAAGATTACATAATGGCGTTCGCGCATACATGCATACCTAATACTATACGTTGTTTATTTCTGTTTATCTATGCATACATGCATAAATTAAGTGTCTAGGTACTTTACTCCCATCCTCTTGCCACGGACCCTGAGAGTTTCAGCCCTTTCCGTCTACTACCTTATGAGCTGCTAACGAGTTATTTGGTCAGGGCGATAAGCCCCCGCGTTGGCGATCGGCAGAACAAATTAATGAAGGGGATTAGGGAGGGCAATTAACAGATATAGACTATTTTCTTTGAAATACTATCCACAGATAGCTAGGGTAAAGTAACAGGCACACACTAGACACAGGTAAGGCTTGTATAGTGAAAAAAAGTTTAATACAAGACATTTATTGATCATATTCATAATTTCTAGACGAATATTGCTCGCCGGACCCTGTGGTAAGGCGTGCCACAGTAAGTGAGGCTACCCACAATCCCCCTTGATTTGTTCACTCAGAGATTTTTTTGCTAAAGGCTTTTTCAATTTTATCAGTTTCTTTACAATTTTTAACTTACAATTTAAGTTCAGGATTATTTGTTAAAACTATTTTCCAAAATTATTGATTATGTTTGAAATTCAAGAGTAAATTGAATGAGAAGTCGATGTTTGAAGGTGCTAAAATGGCACAATTTTCAAGATAAAGTTTTCAGCAACTCAGATGGTCTCATCATACCACCTGTCAGGTGGACTGAGTTGTTCTGTGTACAGAAGAAATTTGCTTCAGTTCAGTAAGTGATCTCCGTGTGTACAGATCATGGAGACTTGTGGGTAGTCTCACTTACTGTGCGTGCGTGAATATTAGGAAGGTGTACAAAACCATAACTTTTGATGAAAGAAAACAATAAATAATGATAAAATAATGTAGAATTTAAGTTCAAGTGACTGAACTACACGTAAAACCAAACGTTATTGCAATATTTTTAATATACGGCCCCTAATGGAAGAGTCATTTTGATGTCATATCCGTCATAGCGGCAAAGCCAGTCCAGATAGCTAGTACGCCACATTATGGCGACACGAAGGAGATGGACGTCCGTTTTGTGGAGTGGCCGTGATTCACATAAGTCATTTCATCTATCAAAGCATGGTCGAAATAAATTTGTTTATTCAAAGAATTTCATTGATGACTACAACGAATTTTAAAGGTCTTTGTTTATGAATGCTGCAAAGACGTACACTCACACATGCCACGTTCTCTATTTCGTTTGATACTGATTGATTTTCCAACTCGCCTAATTTACGCTAGTCCCCGTCGGGCGAAAGGGCGAAACAATTACTTGCCCTGCGGTGAAATGCTATATCCTTGAGCTCGGGGCTAATTGACTTGGGCAGCTCCTATACATCTATGATTTGCTCACCCCAGGTTGAGGTGTGATACCGACAAAAAAGAGAACATCCTCTCCAGTACAGAAAATTTCAAGGGCCTGCCTTTATTCCGTGGTCAGCAAAATTCTAAGCTCTACGAAACACTTTCTCACTGCCTCGGTGTAACGTACAAGGACAGCTATTTTTCACATCCGTTATTTAAAGTACGTAAAATCACGATTGTTGCTTGGCAGAGTTGTTGCCTCACCGTGGATATAATACTGCGGGTAATTACAATGTTTGTCTGCCTGTTGTTGACATTAATAGAAAATAGGCGGAGTCCTATGATAATTTTTGATCATGCACTTCGCTTGCTCTATGCGAGTGACACAGACCTCAAAACTGCCAATAAATTTCTCGGTGAATCTGATTGGTAGCAACAAAAGTCTGTTGCCAAACAGGAATGTTACAGACCGCGTCTAGTTGTAGTGGGGCGTAGAGAGCGCCCTCGAGCGACTGATCTTCAAGTCTAGGGCTATACTAATGTCATCGGATAAGTATGCGCCTGTTATAACCATATATATCTGACAGATTTTGAGAAAATAATTGATTGCCAACAAGTTCATGGGAGCAAACATCTCTGGGATAGCGGTATATGTAAGTCATCCCTCCTCTAAGGCTAATAGGGTTCCCTTGTTTCCCATTTTCTGAGCAATGTACAGATAAAATCATGCCTATCCGAAGTCTCATTTAACGCTTTAGAGTATAGAATATATACTGGACTCGCCTACGCTTTTGTTCGGACTAGGTAGAATTTTGCTCCTAACCCCTTGTACTTTACTTATTGTTCAATGTCCACAGAATTTTGGCAAGTCTTCATGACAATGGAGGTACAAACGAAACGAAACGAAAATACAGTAATTCCACCATTACTGACATTGGCTCCGCGGCTCTTACTATTTATAGACAATATAAATATCCTTTGCGAAATAAGCCCATTATGAGGCGATATCGGACAGCAGGATTGGTCATCTAAATGTTTTTGTAACGCTGACCGTCAAAATTGAAATGGAGCAAAAACGTCGGCAGTATAGAGTCCCCTAGCTCAAATTCCACGTTCTCGATCTTCTGTGATACAATTATATTTATTACGTTTCACTTTGCATATTTGCACATCCGTATGCTCAAAGTGGCGAGAATTCGATTTTTCTAAATGATGTAGCGACTAAATGATGTAAGAATTACATTTCCGATAATCATCTGCTCATTGTGTACTGATAGTTGTACGATCAGTCGTGACACATATGATTCCTTAGCATAAAAAATGATCAACTGCAACATACACGTATGAGTACGATTTATAATTTTGCCTTAGCAGGGTCTAAAATCATGGCTAGAGTCTATTTGTTTTCACGAGCAAGTCTGTATGGATAATGAATTTACAACGTCACTGTTGACAGTATCACTATACAGTATCACGTGAATATGCATGGAACCGGTTGTTTGCTGTAAAATTAACGATTTCATATTTATAACAAATTTTTGAATAGTTTTATTTTAACTTTGATTCTTATGTTACAGTACTTTTGTATTTATTAAAAAATAAAATAAGAATGGTCAAATACTCAATGTTTACTCAGACGATGACAAATATCGTAAATATCGATAAATTGAATTATTTATCTGAAGGGACCATCTGAGAAACATGACAAGTCTTGAAACCCTGTAAAGAATGACTTAAAGTTTCAAGTACAGGTCTAATGTACAAAATATGTGGCGATGAAGAGATGTGAATTTTAATTATTTTCATTTAAGCTCACGGACGAGTTTCACATACATTTGATTGACCCATTGGTGGTAAAGTCAGGATGTCATTCAGAGTGAATGACATTGCGAACAGTCCGTCCAAACATCTTTGTAGATTTTTTACTTATTTTCAATTTTCGAATCGTACATTCTGTTTCTACTCTACTTATGACAGACAAGATAACGCATTCTCTCGTAAAGTCCACTTCACATACATAAGTTGGGAAATACTATGTCTCAATTCTCATGCGCGTATGTCTGTCTAAAACTATGATGCTTGAACGACCTGCAATTTTGAGAGAGTAAGTGGTTGACCGTCAATATTGTTAAAATTAAAATGTACTTTATCTACATGAATTTCAGTGCAATTGTTATCCTATAGAGACATATAGAACAGAATAGCACACCAGAATAGAGCAACACACATGAAACAAGGAGTAGCATATCATGAGGAATTTTCAAACAAAGAAGAATATTCAGCTTACAATCTGATATGAAGGTTTCAAAAGCCATTGTACCTAAAGGCTAACAATCTGCTATTGTTAATACTACGGTTCTACCAAAGGAATTGAGCTTTAAGCTAACCTTGACTTTGCAAATCAAAACTTTGAATTGTCTTCAATTCTGCTTTCTACTGGTGCTTGCAACGATATGCAAGGATTTTGTTCCTGCAACAATATTTTCTAATACTGATTATCGCTATCTAAAGGTGTTATGAAAGATGTAATGGGTTGTATCATCAATCCAAATGGATTATATATCCACGTCATCAACGTCAACTTGGTATAATCGATGCAGTAGATTATCTTTAAGTTGATTCTGTATTGTTTGCCGAGGACAAAGCAAGAGTTTTGATAAATCAATGTGCCACCCGACGGCCAAATTTGCTCATCGATCGACTCAGAGCTACAATCGTTCGCAAACCTGAGAAAATCTGTATATGTGAAAATGATTCGACAATGACAGTTCACGAGCGGCTGAAATGGTCCGTGGTCACGTACAATTAGCAATATTAAAGAGAGTCGATTAACGTGCCGACAATTTACGTGTTTCGATTTCAAATTTTCTGAATGTCCATTACTCGATCGGACACTTTCATCTCAATTAATGATTTGTTAAATGATTTGGTCAACATTTTGTCAATAAACCTGCCTGTGAATGCTAGTCTCACTGGAGTATTTCGAATAAGGTCACTTGAGTTCACATGTTAAGTGGTTGCTCGGCAACATCAAAACCGTGCGTGACTACAGTTGATGTACGTGATTGTGAATCAAGACACCCGGATGTTCAGACAGCCAGTCAATATTCACCCGCTATCAGCAATAGCTGCCGCCGTCATATCTAAACCTGTAGTGTATCCTCGCGGCTTCTCCGCAAATGGCGTATATTCGATAAAGAAATGAAACGAAAGTCGTTTGCAAGTAAAGAAGCACATCTGCTTCCATTCAGAAGTTTTGTTTGTCCATGCAAGGCCAAAAATGCAGGTCACTCTTTAACTGAAACATTACGTCTAAATTTATCTTTACCACGTTTTCGCATTTATGTCTTATCTTGTTTCCCGCGGCCTAAGATATGTCGTCGAATAATAAGCATCAATTACGCCAATGGTGTCCATGGAAATCGAAGAGACTTGTTGGTTTAAAACCTCGAAAAGATGGAAAATATTCAAAAGCAAACGTAGACGAGCTGTTACAAAATTCGTGAAAGAAAGCTCGTCTTGTAGAACTAAGTTGTGATTATGATCTCATCACATAAGTATCCATATACACATCGGTATATAGCACAATAGACTAAGTGCTGTAGGATTATTCGTTACCGGCGTCATACATTGTATCAAACGCAATCGACGGCTTGGAGAGCGGCCGTTAGATTACAGGTGAAAATCGGATGCTCATTTACAACAATAGCTGGAAAATAAAAATTTAGCAACATTATCAGCACTCCAGTCGAGTCATACGGACGGTTCAATGTCTGCGGATGTTGAACTTGGCGATATACCAAACTGCTAAATCTCAACCTAAGTTCAACTGTATAAATAAGTGCAGTATGATTTTCGCAAAGCGACAAAGAAGGCAAAAATTGAAATCATTCGACAAACAACGATAAATTTCCTTCATCTCATAAAATTCCTTAAATTATAGATTCGAATCGAACCGGCAGCGTAGTACTGTAGCCAAAACATCAGCTGTCAGATATAGCTGTAGCCTGAACTCTGCAGAGCCGCGCTATGGATGTATGTAGTTGATTAGGACAACAGAACAGAGTCAAGTTACAAAATTTGGAGGTATCCGCGGATGAGAGATGTGTGTCACTGCAAACATCAAAATTTGTAAGACATAAACATTGATCATCGGGATCGAGATTGACGAGTTGACACCGGCGTTGACCGGTGGCCACGTACTTAGTCTGGGTCAGAGTCTCGTAGATGTCATCGAATTAAACTGTTCGGGCTTGCTACGATATGTCACGGTTAGTTATAATTGTATATTTATATACGTTTGATAAAACTTGAAGTGTTAGGTAAATTATGCACGTGTGTACAAGAAATTGGATTTTTTGGATTTCCTTAAAATATTGATTCAATTATTGTCCTGACGAAAAAGTCTTTGAGTAAAACTAAAGTCGGGTAGAGTATCTTAGTAACAACTGTACTGGTTCCACTTCTATTTGCTTCGTGTGAGTTAGCAGTACTATTGTGTTATGATGTTATGCGGGTCATTTTTTTGCATTTGACCAATGAGACTATCATGTAATATCAAACAAAAACTGATACACACGGCACGAAAAGACTTTCCAAAAATGATGTAAACAAATGCCGTCAAGGTATACAACAAAGCTATGAGACTCTTTTGTACAATCAGTGTCGTTTCTTCGCCATTGTCAGTTTTCAATTAATGACTTTCTTTGAAACACGGAAATTCTCCTCCTATGTATTATTCCGAGCGCTGGTATTAAAAACACTTAACAATGGAGACGACAGGCATGTATGTCGGCAGAATACAACCAGTAATTAGTCAATGGATTAGATAAACGGTATAAATTTAAAACTCTTTAAACTCTTAAATTGTAAACTTTAATTGATTGGGTACGCGAAAAGGTATTTAACCAATGAAGGAGCTACCATATCACCTCTCACAACCTTAGAGGAATTTCTAGCCTATTACACAGACGTAATAAACGAATGTTATCGACCTCGTTGTACGCGCAGTACCATGTTACCGACGATACAATTCACAGGCATTGAATCTACGAAACATTTATTTCCAAGATATTGAACATGCCGACCAAGTATAACAGATACACGGACAAAAAGACACAATAAATAATGATTAAGCGACTTTTTTCGATACATAGCAACCTAAGGCTTACAAAGTATAGATATTAATACATATATGACCAATGTACTCAAGAACAACTTTAAATTGCGTCGTCATTATGGACCATCCAAAGCTCATTGTTTTGTTTTGTTCGTAATTTTTTTTTTGTAAAATGACAACTATGAATCAATTACTGACGTTTCTAGTTTGTATTTCTTATTTGATTTGTCACCTTAAATATCAGTATGCAAGCTGTGTGTTTTGTTAATTTCCCATCACAATGAAAGCATACTCCTTGATTACTGTGACTTTGAATTTCACTATTTCTGTCAGTTTATACCTGTTACCATGCCGACATGATTTAGTTCTTATTGGTGAATTGCAATTTTAACATTGTTTACATTTTTGTAGAGCAATTCCACAGCATTGCATGCGGCTTCTAGAGTAGGTCATGCAGACGTCGCTGAAGTGCTGATTAAACATGGTGCAGATGTCAATGCTAAGGATGGGGTAAGTAAATGTGACTCGGTTTTTCGATGTTGATATCGGAATCATAATGCTTAAAAAATTTCACATATCCCTCTTCAAAATGTAATAGAGCAAATTATGCTAAGATGGCCGCGATCTGTCCGCAAAGAGAGTGACCCACCACTCATATGGCGTTCGATTTATTCAAATAATTTAATCATTTTGCACGATGACCGATAATAGTACATCATTATTTCAAATTTGTATTTGGTCCTGTCGGTTGGTTAGCAATTTAATTTATTTATTCTACAACCATAGCTTTCGCTTCGAAAAAATATTCCGTAAAAGTTTTAAGTGTCGGTTATCTTCAACGCTTATCTTCATGGACAGCATGATATCAGAGAGAGAGAGAGAGAGAGAGAGAGAGAGAGAGAGAGAGAGAGAGAGAGAGAGAGAGAGAGAGAGAGAGAGAGAGAGAGGAGAGAGAGAGAGAGAGAGAGAGAGAGAGAGAGAGAGAGAGAGAGAGAGAGAGAGAGAGAGAGAGAGAGAGAGAGAGAGAGAGATGTTTTTGAGAAATCCAAATTTGGAATGTTTGATAGCGGATTATTTAATGCCAATGGCTTGAATTGCTCTTTATATTAACCATACATTGGTTAATCGATTTTCGTTTACATCCTAATGGTATTGCAGCTTTCAAATATTTCTGTTAGACACAAATGCATGGTATTATTGTCGGTTGTTAGGCCTCGCTGATGAACGCACCCATGCAGTACATCAGCCTGGTTTAGGCAAAAACATGTTTCTGGTCAGCGCGCGCGTAACCTGAACAACAGCGCATCACCCATTTCCATTGCAAACTACGTACTGATTGCTATGACACCAAACCATAACGGCTGAAGAGAAAGAGAAAATTCGTTTGGGTGCATGATCAGTGACTGCATGAACATTATATATGTGACTATATTGATAAAACTATAAAACTGACAAGTGTTTCATCTAGGCTGCGCGATTGCGCGATTCCCCCTCTTTGGTGTGCTACGCGCCGCCAATTGCACGTAGAAGGGGCGACACATTGCGCACTGCACTGAGCTTGCTGGAATGGCTGCTATCATGGTTGTCACACTTCGAAGTATTTGAGTCGTTATCGGCACCCGTTAATAGTGTGGCAACAGGCATAGTATAGTGTAGCAAGACCATTTGGAAGGGACTAATTTTAGTTCGAATTTGATACTTTTTGAACTGCTTCAATAAAATGCTGTTGAAACTATACCACGCGAAATTTCCGTACGCTTATTTTGCGTATGAAAGCCTATATCAGCCAGTTGAGAGTTACGTTCACAGAAGTTCATTGCCCTAGCCCGATAAGGTTTCTGTGTCACATCATCTCTGTACGATTGAGAAAAGGAGACAAACTGAAGTTGTTGTGCATCATGTGAATGTCCAAAACACTCTGATAATAATCCTGATAGCAAAATTTACACGAAAAATTGGACTTTACTGTCACAGAACGTGTTTAGTGCAGACTGCACGAGCATAGCGCATTGAAGCAAGCTATTGTGTCAATGGGCCCGTTTTTGAATTCAGTGAACAGACACTGACTCATTTTTCTTGGCAAATAAACCCTCAAATTAACTGTCGGAAATAACCAACCTTTCTGTTTGTTATTTTCCCATGATTGAAAAAAGCAAATGGAGCAAATCTGACATCGAGAAAAACTCGACTCCGCAAAATACGGGATCTGACCCTCTAAGTTGTTCGTTTTAGCTCTACTGAGTCTGCGCACAAAACTACAAGACCAGCTAGGTCACTAGAAAAATACAGCTCACTGGTTTGCAAAGGGCAATCTTGATTCAAATTTACAGCAGTGAGGGATGATATACGCACAGTAAAAACGTGACAAACCAGCTCATTATTTTTTTCATAAGCTACAAAACATTCTTTTATAACTACAATAGATTTTTTTCTTTGTTTGTGTAGTGCAGACAGTTCAGTGAAAAATGAAAAAAATCCCTTGAAGGTACAGTGGGAATGGCTGGCTGTTGTTAAATTTGATGTTAAGCCCCATGAAAGCAGACTTACAGAATATGTGCAAATAAACATACAGAATATTTAAGCATGAGGGAATATGCTACATTTTTAGGGATATTAGTGCTTATGAATATTAATGAGCTGTCCGCCACTCTTGGAAGCCCTATACATTCATAACAGTGATACCCAAATTTGTTGACTTTGGAAAAAATCTTGTAGTATATAGAGGATGGTGTTTGCAGCCAGCAGCTTGGATTTTGTATGCAAGTTATTTATGGCTTGTAGTATCTAATCACAAGTGACATCACTGCAATATTAAAACTTATATATATATAAGATGTCATTAAATGTTTCAGTTAAATCCTCCCAAAAATTTTAAAATCCCCCTCAAAAATTCCAGTAGAGGGGGACCAATGCCCCCTTGGTGTAGTATCCTAGATGAAACACTAACTGACCCTCCTCCCTCCCTTGAGGGAAAAAAATTAAAAAAAATATTCGCGTCGCCGCACCCATTTTTAAGAAAGACCTGACCAGAAACATTTTTTTTGGCCTTATGTCTCAATACAGCATAGTAAAAAAGAACCAATCGCGTACCGTATAATAATGTAATTGGGGTTAAAAGTTACGTGTGTTGAAATGTTTCCTCAACTGGGCGTATATTTGTTTGATTTTTTATCCTGAGATCATGATCAGACCTCACAAATCCATCGATCGACCTCGACTGTTGGTTACCCGGAGGTGTGTTAGCCCGATGGTCGATCTGCGACGTTCTTTCGTATGAAAATTCAGTGTTCGCGGTTGAAATTCTGGCAATGCTATTCACGTAATCAAAGGCTTAGCAAAAATGTGTATCGTCATCATCTGAATGCGTAACGGCCACTTCCGCATTCAACCGTGAGCATAAATGTTGTATTTTTTTTGACACTTGTAATGAATGTTTACGATAACGAGGATATTTTTGATAGTAACATGATATTTTGATGTACCGGTATTCATACTGAACTGAGAAACAAATTTGAATTGAATGAAAAATAAAAATACGAAACTGATCATAATCACACACATACACTGACAGTGTGCAACGTGGTATTCTGAGGCACTGTAACCATAGAGGTAACGTCTCTCGCTCCATGCTGTAGCTAACACTGTAACAGTGGTAAAAAATCATACCGGTAATCATGAAAAATGTGCCTCTAGAATTTAATTGGATTTCTGTTAGCACGCGAAGCAAAGATTTCCCTTGCTTGGTCAAAAGAAGGTCTGCAGACAGTGGTCCTTCCATTGTAAAGGAGCATCAGATCATCGGTATGATCGTCACGTAGTCGATTACGTTGTGCTGTGACTACGCGGTTTTGGCAACTGAATCCCCGTTCACAGGGCACGGACGAAACCAGAATCACCAGAGCTATGCAGGCTAACAATCGGAACATTGGAAACAGCTCTCCATATTCGTTTATCAGAATACGACAAGATTCACTGAAATTGGGTCGTCCGTGGGCACGCAACGTCAGTTTCATTTGAGTAAACTCGGCTTGCAAATCGGGCCCATGTATTGGGGCTACCATTGGCACGCCATCTTCAACGTGATTAGCACCAAAATGGGCAATCAGTGTCACCAGAGACACTGTGCCATAATCACGGTTGACGATCATTACGATCTGGATATTTGCTGGCATCGAGGAAAGTTAGTAAATCAGTACATTTATTTGGAAATCGTGCTCGCAGTCGTTCGATGAGATACGTTATGAAGTCACGCCTGACATTTGCATAACCTTCGATATGTTTGGCAGCTACGTTAGTTAGAGAATGACCACGATATACATTGTTTTCAATTTCCCTCGTCAGCTTGCTCTCATGTTCGCCTAGACTGTCTGGTTCTAATAATAGCTGTAGAGACGCGATAGTTGATTGGACCATCGGTTCGATAATAGCCAATTTGACATAATCTCGTTTGAATACAAAATTGCAACGGTCCATGATTGGCAGTACGTCCATCAGCAAATGCGTTATGGCCAAGAATGAGTATTGTTTGATCTGCTTTAAGAGACCGCTAGCAACTGCGTTGTCACGTTGTGTCTTCTTCTTCCACAGGCGCTCCTTAGCTGGGTAGTCTGCTAAGTAGATCGATTTCGGATCGATCTATTGATCCCGTAGTCGATATGCCCGCCACTGCAACCTAAATACTCACAAGGTGTGCAACACAATCACTAAAAAAACACGCGATCTGGGTTTTCAACTGGACGTGCTCTCACAGAAAATATTCAGACTACGCTTCCATATACCTAGTTGGATAACAAATTTAACCGTCTCCTCGAAAATCATGCCGATGAACGTGTTACTCGCATCATGTTGAAGAAATCGGCCGTGTTTTGAGATCAACCGCAGTGAAATGCGGCCTGCAGAACGATTCTACCATATGATGTAATTTATTCCACTACTGATCGGCTAATCAACGGCGAAACAAAGGTCATGGCAAGACGGCATGGTTAAGTATAGTTGAACCAATCAGCAGTGGAAAAAATGACGTCATATGGTAGAATCGTCCTGCATGCCGCATTTAATCGCGCTTGGTCTCAAAACTCGACCGCTTTCTTCAAGATGATGCGACTAACTCATTCATCAGTGTGATTTTTGAGGAGATGGTTAAATTTGTGATCCAACTAGGTATATGGGAGTGTAGTTCTGAATGTTTCGTGCGAGCGCACGGCCAGTTGCCAAATCAGGTGGTGTGTTTTTTTAATAAAAGTGTTGCACACCTTGTGAGTATCTAGGTTGCAATGGCGGGCATATCGACTACGGGATCAATAGATCGATCCGAAAATCGATCTACTTAGCAGACTACCTAGCTAAGGAGCACCTGTAGCTTCTTCGTCGAATTCCATGACAAGCGCTGGCCAGTTGTCATAAATTCCTTTGACGGCTCGGTCGGAAGAGAGCCATCGCACTGAGCAAGGCTCTTTTAAACTCAGTATATCTTCGCTTTCGAGAATTTTATTTAGTTCTCGTAATCTCTGGTATCTTGTGGCAGAATACTTGAAAAGTTGAAAATGTTATTCACGGTCTTTTTATACTCCGTAACTTTCTTGACACCGCGACTAGGATCGGCTGCTGCAAGTGCTAACCAGTGTGCAGCACAATGGACACGGATAAGATATACGTTCTGATGTTTCAATCTTACGCCGACACTGTTATGTCTACCGTCTTGACGGGAGCCCCGTCTGAGCCGAGACCCATGACTTTCGATATTTCAATTCCATGATCACTGATTACTGATAAAATTTTGTCAGCTACTGTTTGGGCTGTACCGTATAAAAAAAATGTTGTTCCCAATAAATATTGTACGGGGTTTTCCATCATCAACGATTTTCAGAAACACGATCAGCTTCTTATGAACCGTGACATTGACTGTTTCGTCAACGAGTATGTCAACAAACGGCGAATCGGATATTTTCTGAGAAATTTTTTCACGTACTGTGTCAGCTAATGCTATCTGCATGACTTTAACACTGTCGTGGTGCGTGTAAGTCTCCGTTTTCAAGTATTCACATCCGTTTTCACGTTGCAGTTCAATCAACGACACGCATTTTCGGTTTGGTATCTCCTCCTTAGCCATGTAAGAGACCGTACACAGGACTGCTCGCTGTTTTCCCTTAGTTTCGGAAAGTCCTTTACTAGTAAAATCGCGCATTAAATCCTGCGATGATCTCGCCACAGCAGCCTCACGATGATCATCGATCTCCATATAATGTTTATCGCCGAGTTTTGTGAATCTGGAGACCCACGAGTGAACGCGTTCCTCTTATTTGCTTTCTCACACAGCATAAAGAACAGTACAATTGTTTTTTGTCATTTTCGATGGCCTGAACTTATGAGCGAAGCCAAGGATACTCGATACTCTAACTGCTTTGTAACTCAGTGTGACTTTCTCCCGTGCCGGCTTGCTCGTGCTTCCGCTTCACTGCTGTCAACGTTGAACTTGATGTCACTGAGGACACGGTAGTGGTGCACGTGGTAGATTCTTAAGTAGTCGTGGCTGGCATGTCAGCCTTTTAGTGCTTGAACTTGTACAAGATTCATCTTGTGATGCTTCCGATATATTTTTTTGCTTGAAGCACTAAAGTTGAAAGATAGCATCGATGATTGCTTTGACAAGATCTATGACCTATGGTGGCAACAGTTATAGGTAGCTACTCTGCCTCACAGCATGCACGCTGTCGTGTCAGTGATATGATAAGTGTGGTTGTTTGCCAGGAGGAAAATACATGTAAAAAAAGCTCGAATGATTTGCTCAAAATGTTACAATTTCAGGCACCACCCACGTGAGTATTCAGTTGTTGACGGGTCGCAATCTCACAAAGCAAAATTCGCTCAGCGTGTTGCAATTTCACACTGTTTCTCTGCATAATATTAGCTAAGATGCAATCTTGGTTGGAGGGACCATGGACAAAATGCCGTTTTGTCATCAAAATGGCGCTGATTAGGCCAAAAAAAATATGTGCTGTTCCGATTACCCGACCTACCCCAATTTTATCCCCCGACCCTAGACTTTTTAGAGCTTCGTAAACCCGGAAGTAAAATAATGATATGAAAAAACGTGAAACGCATGAAACTATTTTTAGTTCGATTTTGATACTTTTTGAACGACTTCAATAAAATGTTGTTAAAACAATACCACGCATAAATTTCCGTACGCTGATTTGCATATGAAAGCCTATCAGCCAGTTGAGAGTTACATTCACAAAAGTTCATTGCCCTAGCCCTATAAAGTTTCCGTGTCACATCATCTCTGTACGATTGAGTAAAGGAGACAAACTGAAGTTTTTGTGCATCAATGAATGTCCATAACACTCTGAAAATAATTCTTATAGCAAAGTTGACACGAAAAAATTGGACTTTACTGTCACAGAAACGTGTTCAGTGCAGACTGCACAAGCATTGAAGCAAGCTGTGGTGTCAATGGGCCCGGTTTTTGAATTCAGTGAACAGACACTGACTCATTTTTCGGGGCAAATAAACCCTAAAGTTAACTGTCGGTGACAACCAACCTTTCTGTTTGTTATTTTCCCCATTCTAAAATGACTGAAAAAAAGCAACTGGAGCAAATCTGACATCGAGAAAAACTCGACTCCGCATTCAATTCAAAACAAGGGATCTGACCCTCTAAGTTGTTCGTTTTAGCTCTACTGAGTCTGCGCACAAGACTACAAGACCAGCTAGGTCACTAGAAAAATACAGCTCATTGGTTTGCAAAGGGCAATGTTGATCCAAACTTACAGTAGTGAGGGATGATATACGCACAGTAAAAACGTGACAAACAAGCACATTATTTTTTTCAGAAGCTACAAAACATTCTTTTATAACTACAATAGATTTTTTCTTCCTTTGTGTAGTGCAGACAGTTCAGTGAAAATGAAAAAATCCCTTGAGAATGGCTGGCTGTTGTTAATTTTGATGTTTGAATGTACATTAAGCCCTATGAAAGCAGACTTACAGAATATGTGCAAACAAACATACAGAATATTTAAGCATGAGGGAATATGCTACAATTTTTAGGAATATTAAAGCTTATGAATATTAATGAGCCGTCCGCCACTCTTGAAAGCCCTATACATTCACAACAGTGATACCCAAATTTGTTGACTTTTGAAAAAATCTTATAGAGGATGGTGTTTGGAGCCAGCAGCTTGGATTGTGTAAGCGAGTGATTTATGGCTTGAAGTATGTATATCACAAGTGACATCACTGCAACATTAAAACTTACATATAAGATGTCATTAAATGTTTCAGTTAAATCCCCCCAAAATTTTAAAATCCCCCTCAAAAATTCCATTAGAGGGGGACCAATCCTCCCTGGTATAGTATACTGCATTGATGACAGTAAATAAATTGTGTTGTGTCAGTTCTTACAAGTCAGACTTACCTGTGGATAAACAGTTCACTTTCCTGTCAAAGAATTGTAATTCAGCCATATCAATTTCCGTGGCAGTCTAATAAACCACACATTTCAATTCTACTGATGAATATTTTATTTTAATAAATTGATATTCACTTTGAGTGCGTTTCATGAGGAAATTGTTCACTGGTAGTTTGTTTGAACGCGTACAAAATGCACATTGAGAAATAAAAAAAATTGAAAAAAAAAATTTCCCTACCTACCTACCCTATTTTTGAAAACCATGTAATCGGAACAGCGCATTTTTTTTTTTTTTTTGCCTTACGGGCAACAGTCTTTTGCATAGTCAAAAACAATTGAATGCGACGCAGACTTTGAATGCGGAGACATGTGTGAGAAAAAACAATTGAATGCGATGCAGACTTTGAATGCGGACACATATGTGAGAGAGAAACAATTGAGTGCGACACAGACTTTGAATGCGGACACACATGTGAGAGAGAAACAATTGAATGCGACGCAGACTTTGAATGCGGACACACATGTGAGAGAGAAATAATTGAATGCGACGCAGACTTTGAATGCGGAGACATATGTGAGAGAAAAACAATTGAATGCGACGCAGACTTTGAATGCGGAGACATATGTGAGAGAAAAATAATTGAACGAGACGCAGACTTTAAATGCGGAGAAACAGGTAGTTTTGGGCCACCGTACTAAAATTAGTAAAGATAGAGATATTAAAGTTATTCTTTATGATGATTAAAAATAACAAAAAAGTTATAAAAAATTAACAATTCATCTCTATACTCAAATCAACATGCCTCCGTTTTCTTCGTGACATATAGATATCCCTATTTACAATGACAAAAGACAATGTAGTCGTGTTGATTTACAATATACAATCTGGGCTTTGGTAGGACGATACGATCAACTACGTGTTACTAAAGCATAGCCTCGTGGACATCTTTCACTCAGAATTTTCTGCGGTTTTCTGCTTTAATTGTTCATTCCAGCCTTGCATATGATGAGGGAGATTACACGTCTTTGAAAGCTTGTGCTACAGTGAATTTTAGTTTTTAATAGCGTCACGGTGCTACCAAACCCAAGATTAGATGAACCATAGGCCCTGAAGCTCCATGGGTCTATGTAATGAACAATCAGTAGTTTTATGTGTTTTGGAAATGATGGCGTTTTCTCATGCCAGACCTCTGACCTATATTAACCTTCGTGATCATAGCGTAAACAAAGAATGCAAAATGTATGAATAAATCTCAATGCAATACGCCAATGATAATTCAATGACATTATCATACACTAAACCAGACTACAAAAATAAAAACTTGATACATGCCATTCCGACACACTTCAGACAAGGAAACGCGTTGACCACTCTTCAATTTTGTGTGTTTTGTGTTGTGACGTATGTAGTAATATGGGAACCGAATGGCGAGATAAAGTAAGCGCTCTGTACTCGGAGCATTTGCACTCGCAATTGCGCTGTATTGATTCTTCGGCCGTGCCACACTTGCTAAGCGCTCGTGCGAGGACGGCCGCGGCGGCAGACTTAAGCAAACCAGAGTGCAAGTACCCTTAATACGGTTCGCTCGCATTGTCTCACCATGGGGTTCAGTCATGATTTAATATATTCCAGTTGAAAGAGTAACAGGTTACGTTGTGTCTGTTTCTAAATATTCTTTTAATGGAAAAAGATTTGCTTTCAATTTATCTGATGAGCGTCAATGTTGTGCTTCTAAAATAGAAAATGCCGTTGGATGTGTTGATGACAATATTTTATATTTCCACTTCGTTTGCGTTTATGTTTGTGTTTGTAAGTTAGTTTGTTACCGTACCTTGTACAATAACATACCAAATGAAACATGATATCTTTTGCAAGTACTCAAGACAGAGACTAATAGCACCCGTCACATCGTTCCATTTCGTAATCTATTTAGGGAAATATACAATGTTTCCAATACGTTACCAATACCATTACCGAAAAGCATGAGAAAAATAACACTTCCAAACACCTTCAAATAACATTCTTGTTCTTGACGAAGTTGATGTCCTATTTATCGCCACTTTCCAGATAATAGTTAGTATACTGAGCGATGTACTTTGCTTATTAATACAATGTATGTAGTGAATGGCCAAAGTGCACTGTAGAGTTTTTAAGTATATCCTCTTAAGGGTATACTGTCTCCTGTTCCAAATTGTCAGAGTTACCATGAAAAGAGAAAATTTTATCAATCACAGACTTTAAGCGGCTGGCTGCTTTTTTAAACAGCGCCTTCACATGGGCATTTTGAAAAGATGTTCTCTTTCCATGGTAACTGTGGCAAAATTAGGACAGGTTGCATTATACCTTTAAACTTGCGGTAGACTTGGATATCACGAGTGCTTTATGTCACGGATGCGAACATTAATCATACACGTACCTCTGATTGCAAGTCCGGCGAATACCTGTTTACAAGGCGCTGCCTGGTAGGAAGACACGCCTTGGTTTAAGCTAAAAGTGTCTGCGACACTGGTGATATGGCGGACTGGAAAAGACTGGCTTGGCGTGAGGTTTCCTCCAGAATTTGAGATTAAAGAAACTACAGAACCGGCCACTTCTGCTTCATATCTGGGCTATTTACTTGAATTTGACTCTAATGGTAACCTTTCTACTAGGCTATATGGCAAGAGAGATGATTTCAACTTTAGTATAATCAATTTTCCACATTTCATCTGTAATATTCCACTCTCACCAGCTTATGGGGTGTACATTTCCCAGCTTATTCGATATGCAAGAGCATGCAGTTCATATGGCGATTTTGTAGAGAGACATCGCCGTCTCTCTTACAAACTGTTAAATCAAGGTTACACCAGAGCAAGACTTATGTCCACAATCAATCGCTTTTTTGGCAGATATCGCAAGCTGGGAGATAAATACAATATCTCTCTTCGACAAATGATCGCCGATGGCATCGATGACATGGGGCTTTAGTTAGTGACCACTACCTATCTGACTTACAGATTGATGTATGGCGGGTGCATCCAATATCGCAGTTGAAAACATTCAACTTCTTCAACTTTCAACTTCTTGGTCTTTTTGCCAGAGGTCCATATATCTTTCTTTCATGAATTTGACTGTGTTTGTGTACCGTCTATTTACTGTCTGTTCTGTGCTGTTTTGTGTCTATGTTTACAACTATTGTCTTACAAATTTTGACTAGTGTTATTGGATTATGGATGGTATGATTGCGATTATTCACCCCATGCATTACATTGACTACTCTGTGTAATTTATGTGAAGATTTCAGTGCAGATATATACACTGCTTATACTTTTCCGCATGGGTATGCGATTTAATGTTCAGGGCAAACATTTAATCGCAATGTAATCTATATGTTGTTCAAAACTGCATATGCAGTCCCAAAGGGTACAATAAGTATATACACACACGTATACTAAGACATTCTCAAAAACTGTTTTCAGCTTGAAAGTAAATTCATAAAAATAATGCTAAAAGCCACAGCTAGTGGGGCTTTAATTTATTTAAACAGAGAAAACAGTGATAAAAACCTATTAACCTTAACCTAAACGTGACCATGTGACTAAATAAATCTACTATAATGGCAAACTCAAGTGTTCAGTGTCCAGCAGGAGCGCTCTTCACCTTAGATGTCGGTGACTTCAACCGACGTGCGACACGAGACAATACACGAATGATAAACACAAACGCACAGGTTCAGCCAATAGTCCACGTAGAATAATGGCACAAACTTCCTACTATATAAATCACTCATCGGAACAGAACTTCTATGGATGTTCACCAGAACCCACAGTAGCAATACGTATATCGTAACTGTGCCCATATGTAGCACAGGTACACTGAACTTGGATTAAAACCTCACTTCACACAGTAAAGTGGCATGGACTTCCGATGATCACAGCAATGAAAGAAGAACACAGCGACTTTTCTAACCTGTCGGGCAAAGCAATCGCAGCCAAAACACCATTTGTTTTATATAATAAAAATACCCACTCCTCAAATTCAATGAGACTCTGCTTGTCATTGAATTTATCATCGCTTAATGTCGCCTGAGCTATGTTTGACCTTGGTAACTGTGACCTTGGTGACAATTTGTACCAGACGAGCTAGATGGGCTTGGTAGAACAAATCACTAACGCGGAGGGTTATTACCACCCTTACCAGCAGGTCATAAGGTAAAAACAGGCATTGAAAATGCTAACCCTAGAGTCCTGGATTCTGATAGTACTGCTAGTAGCTATGTTTATTGCTGTTGTCGTTTTTGTTGTTGTTCTTGTTGTTGCTGCTCTTCTTGTTGGCATACACAGACGGATTCCTGACAGGACAAATGATAAGCTCTGATACCCTAAGTCCCTCTTTCAAGCCATGATACATGGGACCAAATAATAAAATTAATTTTAACTTTTTATGACCAATTAAGCTATTCCTTGATTGCTGTATCTGTTCGGAAAATGCACCAACCAAAGTAAACTATTTTCTTGCGATATATAATAAATTTTCCTCCACAAGGAGGCTATTATCTATGTTATGACCTCAATCTTGGCTGTTGCTAAGCGATAAGCGCACACCGACAGTATGACGGCCAGTGTGAAAGAACCGCCCCGCTGAAACCCGAGTTTCTGTTGATTTTCGTCATAAAATTGATTTAACCGTTTCTTTGTATCTGTAGTTAGAATTACTTGTGCTCTGAAATTTACATAAATTGGTGTTTTATGGAAATTTAGCTTTATTTTACCTTGTACAGTCTGAGCCTAGATTAGTTTACACTGTTGAACTGGATTTTGGAATAAAACAGTATATCTGGCAACTAATCTTCGCGTAAAATATTTACTATATTAAGAAAGTTATCGAACTGCCTTATGTAACCAATGTCATTTTGCTTCAGTTAGACCTGCAATAAGATGACACACTCAATGTATTGTGTGGTGTGTACAGTATTCATGAAAAACGTATTTTACATTAAGAAACTCTGTGCTCCTACATAAAGATTATGTGATCATTATAGTACTGCAGTAGGATGGCATTAAAATGATAGCTTTTAATCTACTTTATATCTAAACGTGTTCGATAGAAAATGTTAAGTTCGAACGTCGAAATTTTGAAGACTTTATGTAGCAAATTATGATATTAGATGAAAATACATTGACTAAAGGTTATAATGAATTGCTTTGCTTTCGAGAAAATGAAGGTTTCTCAATTGTCGAGAGACCATAATAACTGTATATAGCTAAAGTACATATTTTTACATAATATCAAACCACAGATTGTTTAACCGAGGAATTCATAGTTCAGACCATGACTGTTATGGTATGGAGAGCAATGCGTGTTTTCGAGAAAATGTAACAAGGTTGCATTATTGTCGATAGAGCAAAGTGCACACTAAACGCTACATAATTGTATATTTCTAAAGAATATACATTGAAATTAAACCACAAAGATGTAGCACAAATAAACATAGAATATAACATTTAATCTATTCCTATCAATAAAATCAAATAATGCTGTTTTATGAAGGAATGAAGATACTGCTGCCTTTATATTGATTTTTGATTTTACTGCTGTTAAAGATAACGTCTGACTATATCGTTCGTCTTATACAAGGATAACTGAACAAGAGTCTAAGAATCTAGTATTTTGTCTTTCAATATATAACCTCACTTTATACTACTTGGAATGTTTGACTACATGGTGATCATTAAAAAGTGCATAAACAGTGTGGCCTTGTCAATAACGACATTAACAGGAAACACCTCGGATAAATCATGGATTTTTTTATTTCGATTTTCATGAGTAAACAGCCAATCAACCTAATAACGTGGTTTTTATGATTGTTTGTATAAGCATTCAAAATTCACATCAGAATCTCAATGGCTGTTTATTACACTTATTCGTATTGACATATAGTCATACCAGCCATGGAAATACCAAGTGATTTCAATGATAATATCATTTTCAAAAATTGGCTTAGGAATGATTAATAATCAAGAGGAAAATACAATTACCTATGTGTACTAATCATGTAATCCTTTAAGAGAATAATTCCTGTCAAACTGTTTGTTGTAGTACAGATTATGCTGTAATACGGTTTGTGTAATTTGGAATTTTACTGTTTACCACTTGTAGATGACACCTCTATTTCGCTGGCGATTAGATAATGTGCACAAATGTAGATGGCGCTTTTTCGCATTTTATTGATACTTGTTTAAAAATATGCCAGTGACATCAATGATGACTTTGAACAGACAAGATCCAACACATCCAAGATAGGAATAAAATGACACAGATTATGTGAAAAAAAATCATCAAATCTCGGCGAAATTTTAATGCCGTAGTGTGCGACCGAGAGAAATGTGAACAATGTGCGGCGATTTATCAAGAGTCATCGTGATGACCATCGAGAGCTAACTGAAATCCCAGCAGCTGCCTTGAATGAATACTTAGCAGTATTTTCCATCAATATGAAGGAAGACGACGGGAATAACTAGGAACCTGGTTCGATCTCGGCCTTAAAAAATAACGTCAAGAGATATTCATCGGCATAAGACGATACGGCGTTTCCTCAATGATAAGCAATTCGACGAAGCCACCGAAGCACTGACGGCAAAGCAGATGCACTTCAAAAATCGAACATGAGGGCAAGCAACGAGCATCCGAAGAGAGTTCTCGCAAAGAATAAAAAGCGATGTGGTACTCAGGCCAGGCATTCTTGGAAAGAATGAATTGAAAAAATAACAGCTTCACGCGTATATATATGGACTCAATGGCCGATTGGCGCGAAAAATGACCTCTGGCGATATAAAACTATAAAGTGACAATTCTATTCATGAATTTGGGAGCGGGTTACCGAAACAAATACGCGAGACTGAAAGTACATGGACTATCACTCTGTTCCCTCTCACTTGTTATAGGCTACCTTCAGATTCTACCCTTGGAATGGATCGCTTGTTAAAAACTTACCGAAATGACTGTGACCCGATTTCGAGCTCCCGTGAGTTTGTCAAGCAGAAGCCTTCGATACATGTACACACAAAATGATAGTCAATTCTACATTCAACCCGATACCGTAAACCAAAAGTTACACTTTTACGTTGTTTTTACCCGCAATCCAGGTCCAAGGGAAAAAGTAAGTTACTGTCTTTCATGCAACACGCTGCAAAACGTATGTCACTTGCTGGACGTACATTATTATATTTGTCTCTAAACCCTCTTCAAAAGATATTGATTCAATATTGTTCTCATATAGTAATATTCAATGGTCAATTCAAGTTTAAATTTATAGCTTATTATTAAACATCACTGTTGCTGTGTTGTATCAGCATGAGTGTCATTTGTGCAGTGATAGATACAAACGAAGTCGATTGTCTGACGAAGTACAAATAATACTAATATCCTTAATGCAACACAGGAACGGGTGTTATTGAGTAGTAACAGGCTTAGCATTTACTTATGCCCGGAATTGTATAAATTACAGGAAAATCGAAATTACTGGGCTTCATATTGTCTCGCCTCCGCGCGCCAAAATCAGAAACTTTTTTTTGCAATATTCATAGATTGCTTAACCATTCAGAACAAAATACAGCGTACGACAACAATCACCATCTCACTTAACCCTATACTAATATACAACAGATCTAACGAGAGTAACAAGAAAAAAAACTGTTTATGTCACAGCATGGTTTTACAATTGGTACCGCTTTAAACTCACCTCTACTTCGCCTGATCATAGACCCTCTGATCGTCTTACAGAGTGGGGAGTGGCCGCTATCTTATTTACTGTCCCGAAATGTTCTTGTTCCCAAAGCCCTTCAAAGCTATATGTCGGAACATCGCATCACTGATGAAGAGTGGCAGCCATTGTGTGTATTTGCTTTGTTTTCTTGTAGGTTAGAAATGAAGTTTGGGGACACTCATAAACCGATGACGTTATGACTTTTAACGTTCATATCGACATTTGTCGTGGAATATCACGGCTAATTATTTAGGCAATAGGTCGTCTGGATGGAGCGATATGGGAATGTGTCTATGATAATACTCAATAAATTAAGTCAGTCAACGAATCGATCGATCGATCATTACCTGATATCATCATGATATCCAATTCTGTCACACTGTATTCGAGTCAGCTGTTGACTTAGAATTAAACCAAATACGTATTTTCTGTGTTTGTTTGTGACATTATAAAAAGAAAGCAATAGTCTAATCATTCACCATATCAGAAACATCACTGGGATGTAAAGTCTTTAAATTAAATGTAAAGCATGGAATACTGTATGATTAAACTGCTTGTATTCGTTTTCCTGCAGGATGGTGATACACCGTTGCACTGGGCAGCACGGGATGGTAATGAGAAGACGACCAAATTATTGTTGGAATACAAGGCATCTGTAGACATGAAGAACAAAGTAAGTGAATGCAGTTTACATTAAAGCACGATACTGCAATGAGACATTACTAAGATTTCAATGCATAGCAATGTGAAATAAAATCGTATGTTGAGAATGTGCCAGAACACCGCTTAAGTATGAGTACGCATGTGCGAGATTATATTCGCCTTTTGGATTTGTGGGAACACACACAGCTTTGGTCTGTTTATTTTGTATCGGAAACTTTCATCAATGTGTATTATATGCATTATCGGGAAATTATACACCACACGACAGGCAAACAGTCTGCGGTCCCTCATTGTGACTAACTCAATCGTGTCGGGAAAGTGTCAGCGAGTGGTGGCAGAGACCCGTGAAGAGAGTGTTCAAAGTTAAAAGTCGTTTATTTCGTGTACCGGAAGTAACATACTGTAAAGGAGAGCATCCTTCTTGGTCTGTATTCAAAAACCAAAATCATTCTATCCAGTGGTCATTTGAATACCATAAATGTAAAGTTGTCACAGCATCCCCTTTTCAAATGGATATTATCCGTGGTCAGTGCACGCGGTGCAGCCTGGGTATATCCCATGGAAGTCCATCATACGTTGCGGCATTGAATTTGCTTCAACGCAGCTAGAAAAGACATTCAAATCAGCTCTATGTTATGTATTCTTGTTTGGGATTAAACCATGTCTGGAAAATTATGCATTTCAATCGTAAAATTACAGTCACGTTATAAGTCCAATATCGCGTGAAATATTTTGTGAATTCTCTGTCTCGGAAATTGATATGTTTGAAAGAATATCTCAATTTGTGTTGTTATAATATCCGCTGGTTGTTTGCCACTGAAATGTTGGAGTGTAAAGACGAAAGTTGCAATGATCCAAAAAGGACATTCAATATAAATCCCCTTATCCACCCCCTCCCCGTCGACCCTACACGTTTGTAACTTACGAGTCTTTTTTCGCCCATGACACATTGATTGCCAGTGCTGTGTGAACAAATCCAACATTTTGTTGGCGAAGTAGCATGTTTATATTATTATTACTAACGTACACACAAACGAATAAAATGAATGAAATTTCATTCTGCAGATTACTTGCGATAAAGGTGTTGTGAGAGCATCTAGAAGTTATATGGGGCCTCATTAGTCAAAATGAAAATATTGTGCTGTTCCGATTACCCGGCCTACCCTATTTTTTGCCTGCCGACCCTAAACTGCTTAGAGCTACGTAACCACGGATTTTTTAGTTTTACATTCATGAACCAATGACCTCGACAGACCCATACATTGATGGTGATGTTTTGTGTCTTTACACAATGATCTTGGCAAAACCTCATGCAGATCGTGTAAAATTGTAGTGTTATGCTGAAATAAACCCAAAGATTCATGCCGAAGAAAGTATATTTGTATTGGGTCATCACTCTATCGAAAATATCACAAGCCATGACCATATTTTATCCCTTATTTTCAAATGTGTGCGGAACGGGTCACTGTTTGACCGTATCCCTTCAACGTCATTGCTTTTCGTGCCTGTCTTTTCTGTTTATCTTATTATTTTTTTTAATTTTATTTAATCTCGAACCAACAGGTTGCCCCAATAACAGGTTCGTTTAAAAATAATAATATAGTACAAAAACGAAAAATATATAAACAGTTACAACGTAAACAAAAACAGACAGGAGAATGCACATTAAAAGAAACAGCAACGCAGCGAAAGATACACAGAAATACATCAAGATAAAAGTAATTATTCAGAAAAAAAGATCTTACATAATCCATGACGAAAATTACTAAGTTATTAAAAATATCTAAATTTTGCTTGTTACAGATAGACTTAAAAATATTTTTCAAATAAAATAATTTAGACCAGCCATATGTTCTGACATCTTTCCCGAAACGTCTACCTGGGTGTCAAAGTGGCTATTTTATTCATTGTATGACCCCTTGGGCCTATGCTCTGGTCATTAGATGTTAACTTTAAAGTAGAAATCTTGGCCGCGAAACGTCACGGATTCTATTGATTTTGAATTTATCGCTTCGGTGTGCAGTACTGCGTTGTTTACAACATGGCTCGCTTCGTTGATGAGGCGAAAGAGAACTCATTTACTTCAGTACGCTTGCAAACTTCTAGATGATGCCGGGTTTTGACACGCGGCATATTATATACGTCACAAAAGTTGCAATGTAAACGTGGCAAGCGTGAAAAGCTATTCAAAGCCAGTCATCGACAGGCCAACTACAGCAGCTGATGTTCATTAACCTTGTCCGGAGCCACTCTAAATCTCGTCCAATGTCAGCTGAGAAATGATGACGATGGTTGGCTCTCCGTTGATCTAACATGTTACAACGGCTACCTTTTCTTGTGCATCGGTTGCACATCGGCGACAACTTTCACCAGCGGCTTCGACTAGTTCCCGACAAAGCCTCTCCAGTATGTTTGTGAACTGTACCTTTCAATTACCCATTTACATAGTTTAGCCGGTCGCCAAAAAACAATAGCTATTTTAAAGAAGTCATCGTAAATTTAATTTATAGACTCAATTATTAATGAAATTGAATTATTTTAATGCCATTGTTTTACTTTATTGACATTATTTGTAAATGGATGTTGTGCTTTACTAGCCTACTAGCGACACTGTTTATACTTATCGATCAGCTGATACCATACAGCTCGTTGCAACAGCCGTGTATGTCTGTGCATTGGCATTACGTTTTCTTTATGCATAGCATATCACATGTTTATGAGATTTTCGAATTACATGATATTGAAAAAAAAACGATGATTCAAGTCTGATATTGGAGGCAGGGATGCAATTACTTTTCGTTTCCTTCAAAAATACATAGTTTTTGTATTTCCAAATAAAACCATGATTGTACTGCTCATTTTGTTGTGTTTAAACGTGCCAGTGAAGTGCAGTTGGGTGGAGGGTGTACAGATATACTGATTCTGGGCCGATCATGCCGGATGATGTTCACGGCTTCCATATTCGTTTTCTACATCTATAAATTCACTGGCATTGCCAAATCTATAAAAATACTAGCAATGATGTATTCCGCTCCGGGCCCATAATGAACTAAAGCAAGCTTTGCACTTCATAATGTACTCGGCTTCACCTTGGACATTATGTTGCAAAAAGTGTGGCCTGGGAGGGGGTACATTATTGCTTAAGTATATCGTACTGTATAATTAAGCTATATATTATTCACTCTTCTGCAGTTCGGCAATACACCATTGCACGATGCAGCAGAGCAGCGGTAAAGAGAAGACGACCAAATTACTGTTGGAATACAAAGCATCTGTAGACATACAGAAACTCGTAAGTGAATACAGTATCTATTCCCAGGCAATAGTACAATGTGATATTATTATGCTTTCGAATGAAAGTAACTTTAGTTTGTTATGAAGATATCCGTGTCACCGTAACACGAATGCATGCGTGTGTGCAAGCTAATATTTGCAGCCGCTGTGACTTTGCCGGTACAAACTTGCATTCCGTCTGCTTTGTGTAAAAACAATTGCGAAACTCTGAGGAAGGCGGAGTAAGCGTGGACTCTTCGTAGCACGACAGGACAAAATAAACACAACAACAGATGTTTTGTATCAGTTGATCATTCAAAATAATGGTCCTTAAAATTAAACCACGGATAGATCACATCGCTCGAAGCAAACTAGTGTTTTTGTTTGTACCATTTTGTAACAACAGTGACAGGCGCAGAATTATGTTGTGAAAAACAGTGGTTACTTACCTTAAACATTTTGCACAATTACAGCATAATGGTGTAAATAAAGTACACTGCATGCATATAATGATGATTGTTTGTTGGCATATCAAACTATTACGTCCAGTGAAAACTACAATTAAGCCATAGAAATAATAAGACTAGAGAAGCAGTGAGTGATTTACCGGACGCCTACAAAGCTTGTAATTATCTTGATTATGGACATAGACTTTAGTGTAAATGCACAGGGAAGAGGAGTCAGTCTCCTGGATTTGGAGAGGACTGGGATCTTTGTGCTATAATTTATTTTATTTTATTAATTTTGACTGTGATATTTCAAATAAAGATTTCAACTCCAACCCGTGTGACTGCTTTCTTTATGATTACAAGTAATTTTATTGATTTTGACTGTGCTATTCTAATAAAGATTGCGACTGCACACCGTCTGACAGCTTCCTTTATTTAACAAGTCCTTATCTACTCTCCAGCATGTGATTCACCGATTTAATAGTTCCGCAAACGTTGCCAACTTGCTAATCGGCTGTCCATATAAGTAGATAAATTGATTAAGTCAACACCACAGCTAGCCGACACGTAGTAAATGTATACTAAACGATACTACTACAATGACTTGGCCTTGTGTCTAGGCACGCCGGGTTAGTGACAATCTCCGGGACTCCACGATATCCTGAATAACGATTCAAGAATCAATGATTCTTGTTAAACGCACGCCAGGTCTGTTAATCGCCGATATTATCGGCAATATCGGGACTCTAATATCGATACTAGACGATACTCTAATGCTTTTCCTTGTGCTTCGGCATGCCGGGTCTTTGAAATCGCAGAGACAGATCTGACCCAGCCCAACTACAGTAGTTTGACTCCAACTTCGATACTAGACGGTACTTGATTTGTCCAATCGTAGGTAAATATCCGATATAATATCTGACATTTCACTACCTTACAGATCTTGCCAAGCCCGACTTCCTTCTTCAGACACTAACTTCAAAACTATAGACGACACTAGACTTCACTACCAGATCTGGCCTTACCAAACTTAGAAAATTGTATAGTATGGTAACGTAAATGTCTGATATAATAAGTGCGGGTCATTTCCAAAATTGGCAAATCATTATATATATAATATATTCTTACATTTAACTAGTCATCGACCAGATGACGTCATTAGTAAAGTACATGTCATGTCATGTCACATACTACTCGCCAAGTGTGATTGGCAGTTTTTGGCCGCTTGTTAAGTTTCTGTCTTATGAATTTCGACAAATTTCGACTGTCAACATAGTCCACATGTTCTGCAGAATCTCATGGCCAACAACGAGTCCGATAAATGAAAAAAATATTCGAAATATTTATGATTCATTTGTACTTTAAGTTTATCGATTTCTCTCATATCGAGAATCATTCTGTAGACGTTCGTCATTGCTATTAGAAATACTGTTTTCAACTTCATTTGTGTAGGTACGCCTATGGCGATTTCCAGGAAGTAAGAGCGATGTCAAAGCTATAAAATGATACCTATGTTGTGGTTGTCTGACGCAGACTAAAAATGTTACGCGATTTTGAAAATGTGTTGACAGAGATGTCACACAACTGTTAGACATTATGACAGAATGGTATCATTTTTGATCACTGTTATATATCTCCGATACAAATGGGTTTTTCGTAACGAGCTGTGTTGGCACATGATGTATATTTGGAAGTAATTCAGAGCAGAGTCCGGGGATCACTGCAATATCGGATTTTGTTGCCTGAGCCAGACTAAAAATGATACGCGATTTTGAAAATGTGTATTAACAAAGTGGCACCACAACTGTGCGACATTATGACAGAATAAGTAGAATTTTCGATCGCTGCCATCTCCGATACAAATGGGGTTTCTGAACGATCCTTGTAGGTACACGACTTATATTTGGCAGGACTTCAGGCCAGAGTACGAGGATCACAGCAATGTTTTGGATTTGTTGTTCGACCCAGACTAAAATTGCTAAGCGATTTTGAAAATATGATTTTACAAACGACACCCGTATTCCTATGAAATGTGCAAGGTCAAGTGTTTTGGCAAAATCCCTCTTTCACAACTGACAATATTTTTGACACGGATCTACGAAAATACACGGAAAAGATACGTTAATGGTGTGCAGCAGGGAGTATATAGCAAGTCAGAGTTCAACACAATATGGCGTACGTAAATCATGAGCGCTTGTGAAGATTGCCAGGAAAATACCATTTTTCCTGATGGCGCGCTGGCCGCTGATTGGCTATTGATAGGAAAAAATATTATGGTATAGCATCGTCATTTTGGAAATGACCAGACTGATGATATAGAAGTGCAATGTCGCGGTATCCTCCAAATTTTCTGTGTTCCACTGATCCGAAAAGCGGTCGAACTATCGCGCCCTTTTGAACGGCGCAAATCTGCACGTCTTCTCCTCGATCCCTTACCTTCCAAAATACATTACTCCTTCAACAAGGACGCTTTTCCCCGTGTCTCATGAAAATGTTTGCACAGCATTTATAGAGTACTGAAATAAAATCATATTCAAGCGGCACTTAAAATAGCTGGTGTAGGACTTTCGCAACAACTGAACGCACGTCTGAATCGACATTTGGATTTGTTCTATAAACACACATCTCCATGGAGGTAACCTACATGACTCTGTCTTCGATGAGCGTCACATCCGTTCAAAAAGTGGGAGATTAAATATATATGTGCCTATATATATGCCTATATATATGCCTATATGTGCCTATATATATATATATATATATATAATATATATATATATATATATATATATATATATATATATATATATATCGCATTATAAAATTGAGTCAAATTTTTACACTTGTCTTTCAGTGAGGTACACTTGCGGTCATTTAAGTTTTCTTTATAAAAAATGCCATATTATTATGAGCGGAGTCGCTGTAAAACCAACCGCTGCGTTTTTTTTTCTCGGGTGACACAAGGCGTGTTAGTTCAGTCACTACAGCGAAAACGGAGTCAGCGTGGACTCTCTCTTGTGCGCTTCAAAATAAACGCAGCCAACAACGTTTTTTACAGACAAAACGCACAGACAATGTAGTAAATGTCATTGAAATCTTTTTCTACTGAAAATGCGTGCTGGCGTTACCAGGATTTATTTTTTTGAACGTGTTGATTTCTTGTAATAAAGGGAAAGCGGCTGCCCACATCGCCTACACTATTTTTCGTTCTCTGTGTTCGTGTTTGATTTTGTGTGTTTGACTATTGGTGTAGATATAAGCCATGGCGAGACGTAGCCCTAATCTGGCTGTCGAATGACAGGGTGATCTTTGACGCTACGTTTCGAAACCAGTGTGTGGTCTCTTCCTCAGTCGCTTTTTGATACTTGCTCTCCTTGGATTTTTGTTTCACTGTTTGTGGTTTAAAACTTGTCAGTGTTTTGTTCATCCAGTAGGGGGCTAGAATACTTATCTGTGGATCAGTTTGTTGTGTTTCATTTGTTTGTAGAAATTGTTGTTAAATACGAATGTGTTGTTTTCAGAATACTGTTTAGCATAATTAATCAGGTATTCTGTTGGTGGCTTATGAATATTTGCTTGTTCATTGTTTGTTTTCGTTTCGCTGTTTAACGCTTTGCCGACTGCCCTCATGGCGTCATCGTGTTGTGTACATAGATACTGCGTCTTAACTAATGTGGCTAAGATAGCATTGTTCGGAAACTGGACTGAGTCCATTTTCCGGATGAAGTCTGTAGTGTCTTTTATATATGTTTGTTGTTTTTTCACGATTTGTTTGGGGAAGTGGTCTAGGAATTCCGATATGTTATATGTTGGACTTGAGCATCGGCTTATTATCGGGCGACCTGTGAATTTCGTGTCCGTTGGTGGCGCTTTGTGTAATTTTGGTAGAAAATACCAGCGTGGTGTTGGCGTATTAGTGTAGAATGGATTTATATATTTATAAGTATGGTGGTCGATGTGTTTCTTGTTGTACATTTCTATTGTTTGTTGGTGTTTTTTCTACTGTTTGTTTTGTAGTCTGTTGTTAATTTTTTGTAGTAGTTTGAGTCGCCGAGTTGTCTTTCACACTATCTTATGTAATCTATTGTGTTCATGATTGCTGTCCCTATTGCCTTGTCCAGTGGCTTATAGTGCATCTCCAATAGTGAGTTTAGTGTTTTTATTGCTTTGCGTTCAGCACGTGTCATGTTGTCTTTTTGTGTTGAAGAATGAAATTTTAACGGTAGCGCTAATTTTCCAGGTTTGTGTTATTCGATGCTGGTAGGGCCCATGTTGATTTTTGTTGGAATTGATGTTCCTTGGTTTGTTTATGGCGCATAATGTTTTGGAGACTCATTCTTCGAGTAAACTTGTTTGCGTCTTTCAACAGTGATTCTTTTTTGGTGTCAGAATAGATTTGTGCCTTTTTTGAGTGCATTTGTGTTAGTTCGATTGTGTGATGATAGATTTTTTATGACTCTGAGATTGTTGTTGGATTTTGTTTGTAGTTTGTGTTTATTATGGTATGGCGTTTTATTGTGTTTTTTTCTTGTTTCGTTTCTTGTGTCTGGTTTTCTTGTTTTTGTTGTATTTTCTGTTTTTGTGTTTCATAGTGTATCGTTCTTGTTGTATATGTTTAACCATTTTGCTACGGTAGTTCTCTTTTTGGAGAGAGTGGTGGCCTTGAGAAAGGCCGTTTGCTTTGGTTTTGTTGAGGCTTTTGTTTTAAGTGCGTACCTGTGGACGTTTCTGTCTAGATTGTTGTTTCGCCTTCTTCTTTGCTGATTCGATGAATCTCGTGAGAAGGTGCTTGGTTTTCGTCTTTTCGGCTTGGTGTGGCAGATCTTCGATATCTTGTTTCAGACTTGTGATGTGAGTTTCGATGTGTGTCGGACTGGATCAGGTTAGCCTGGAATCAGACTGCCTTCGTCAGAGGATGTTACGCCGATAAGTTCAATGTCGCTTATGCATGGTTGTGTTGGATTGTGTAATCTCTCTATTGTTGTAAGTTGTTGTTGATTGGTTCATTTCGCCTTATTGTTTGTTGGATTTGGAGCGCTGTAATTGGCTCAAAATTCTGTGTTCCTATTGATTAATTTGTGTGATTTCAGAATCTTGGTGGATCCTATAAAAGCGTTGAGGAAGTAGTGTTGCCATAGTAAGATGGTTACACTGGTTAAATGTATTTTGGCTTATTTGGCTTGTAGTCTGTAGTCCTAGTCCTAGGATTCATTTAATTCGCAGATTTATAGACTCTTGTGTTCTTTCTCGATTGTCTGTGGCTGATTTTGCTATCCCGATATCGATATTGCGTTCGTATTTCAGGTGTCTTGAAACTTACGTCATGGTGATTCACTGAAATAGTTTTCGGACAAACTGAAGAAATTTGACAACTACTAACGAATAGTCAGCAAAATTTACAGAGACTAGCAACAATAATTACATGTATGGTCATTTTACCGTCTTTCGCCTAAGCGGGTTTGCTTGGCGGAAGCAGTATATAACGATCTGAGTTCCCATTTTTACCCTACCATGTGAGTGTAGTATTCGAACAAGTGAGATCATAATCTTACACTGTTCCGAGTGTCCTGGACATTTTTTTATAATATACAATAAATTGATCCTATCAAAATTACTCTTTTTTACATTGCTTGGATATGGATATTTTTCTATACTTTTTGACTTTTGATTTGAAGTCTTTTGACTCTCCATTGGCGGCAGCACATGTACGGGTACAACCGTCATGTGCAGACTGGAGTGTGATTGTAAATTTGTCGGGAAGTTGTTTAACAGACAGTGTTGGCTGTTAGAGTGATATTTTGAAGAACTTAAGACATTTGTTGATATGTTGACATCTGGAAAGAGACGAGATGGAAGAAATTTCATGGTTGGAAAAAAATTTGTTTTCAGTAGTAGTGGTAGTATTTCTTGAGTTAGTTTCACCAATTCTTTTCGACAGCCGTCTTTTCTCGCTTATCTCAAGTTCGTTGTCGTGTTGAAGGTGCGTTCTCATTTGTTTACACCTGATACAATAATTTGGTGAAGCGGCACTCCGACTTAAAATATAGCCTTCCTAGATTTACACATGATTTCCATAAATAATGGTTTAGTTTCTCAGCCTGAATATCGGCTTTCAAATCAGTATTTTACATCGGTTGGCCAAGTTGACTTTTACCAATTTGGCGATCGTAGAACAAAATAGCGTCGGACTTCGCACGATCTATGTAACGGTTGTAGGAAATGGTGTAAACTCTATGACTCACGCTGATCGTGTCGTTGTTTCTTGATATTAGCTCGTTTTGAAGTCAAGATATCTGAAATTATTTTCACAAAACTTCATTTTATTCACAGCCTTCATAGTTAGCCAATATTAATAATGAAGAGTCACAGATAATGTTTCACAGAGTTGACACCGTTACAGTGTATACCAGCCATATTGAAGTTTAAACATCAAAAACTTAAGTGATTTGTTTATCTAGTCAAAATGTGATTTGAACCCTGGTTTTAATTAATGATTATCAAAGAGGTTGGTTCAAAGTGTCATCAGAGAAAATGTGAGCAAACATTTGAAGGTTTGTGAAGTTGTTTCGAGGCGCATCTGTCCTTAAATACGACGGGATTCTTAAAGGTGAAATAAAAAGATAAAAAAACAGCCGAAAAGCTACCTTGCTCCGCGTATTAAGTATGTATAAGAAGATTAGAGACAATCTATAAGTCTGACCCACTGAGAATCAGGTTTTTTAATCGATTTCTCAAAGTCGCCGTCAGAGGGCGTCCAGGACGTCATATGAGCCAAGCAAAATGTCGCTCAGTGACAGCGAGAACGGTGCAGACTGTTCAGACCTCGAAGACTTAGCCAGAATACAACGGTATTCTGGCCTAAAACTATCAATATTTCATTCTTTTCTATCAATTCAATATGAAAGACCAGGTTTAAAAATAAAAAGCGCACAACTCTGTTAATGACTCCTACACATGCTCACACAAGTTACTATATATTTCTATGACGACCTCAAATATAGCCACGGTCTACTTAACAAATGTGCAATCACTAGAATTCACCGGTAATATCCACGCAGATATAAACGGAAAACTTTTTACGAGACCATCGTTCATGAGAATAGTACCGTTATAGTAAAATGCCAGCAAGTATGTTATGAGCAAAAGTCGAAAACATGACTTGTTGACGGATTGTATTTCCCGAATTTAAAAACGTTGGCAACAGATTTCGTGACAATTATTTAGTAAATATAACAACTGTTGTTTCTCTTTCATTGGCGGCTAAAGCTACTAGTTGAGGCTTAAAAACCGATTCGTAAGGCTGCGGCAAAACCCTAAACGAAGTTATGAACAGCGGGTGTGTAAGGTGTTGGTCACGTGACCTCGGGCTGTCAATTGACACACTGGCACACGGTCCCTTCACAACCATGACTGGCAACAGTGCCCTACCTATCGCAAAACCAGCAAAATACACATATTCTCTAAACAAACTAAACAGCAGAAACCCACCAACTTTACTTGACTTTGCCTGTTCTTTGGCTCAAGGTTCAACGCATATTCTGCCGATTTTCCACCTTCCCACACTGGTTAACGTTCAACAAAGTGTCCGTCACAACTTGCGGTACAGAATCAGATAGAAATATATAGTAACTTGGTGTGAGCATGTGTAGGGAGTCATTAACACAGTTGTGCGCCTTTTATTTTAAACCTGGTCTTTCAACCGACTTCGATAATTTTCATATCCCACGTCCATTTCAACAGTTTAATTTTGGATTAAGATGTGAAAAATGTGAAAGATGTGATGTGTGAAAGGTGATATAAATAGCTTTTCAATCTTAGGAATGTGTAAATGAGGTTAGGAATTAACTTCAAACTATGATATTCCCTCGAATAAAGCAGAGTCGAGTATTCGGCCGTGTGCCGGGGGGGGGGGTGTTTTTGGCTCCCCCAATCAAAACAGCTCCGCAGGAGCATTAAAAGTTCCCGAGTTGGTCAAATTGTCCTGTGTTTTTCTCTTAAAATTCAAATAAATCAACCTGCTTTGAAGCTCAAGCTTAAAATCAAGCATATAATAAGTTCAAGTTTAAAGTCAAGCATATAATTGACCTTTTCTCAACATGAAGCCGTCCGACAGGTCATTTCTGTGTTGACACTATGGAGAAAAATAACAAAGACGGTGAAAAAGTTTTAATATAGCGAGAGCTTTAAAATGAACGCCTCCACCCACGGTACATAAGAATGAATTTTAAAAGTTTGAAAGTCCCGAGGCGCTTTCTACCTTAGTCCTATCAAAACATTAAGAGTGTAACATGCTTTTTACTAAACTGTCGGGTATTCGATGCAGGGACGCTTGTAAATGCCCTACGACTATCTATTTCGGATAACCACCGCCTTGCTGTCTCTCTCCTCAGACTAATATAGATTAAAATGGGCTTTTATTTTTCTAACTTGAAAACGGTCGACATCCCAAATAAAGCTGAAAACAAGTATGGCGTGTATAGGACAGAAAACTCCAATGTCATACCCCTTTCTTTTGCACTCTCTCCCTCAGAAAGGTTTCTTTCTCTTGATGAAACACGAGTCCGCTATTTTATTGCAATTGTCGGGCTCGTGTCGCAAGGCCTGGCAACGTCAGAAGGAGGTGGGGAACGGAAGTAGGTTTCACATAATAAGAATTTTTACGCAATTTTTTTACTAACCATTGGAAATTTTTGGTCAAAATCATCATAATAGATGTCTCAACAGCTAAATTGTCCGCAAACGTTGATGACTTTAGTTCAATCCGGGTCATCAAGCTCACAACTTGGCCGAAGTTTTACATCCTTAGAAAGAGAGAGGCCCGACGTTATTTCAATGACTTTATTCCAACGCTCCGTATTACGCACCATAAGCGATGATTTCACGGTGTGCAAGAGGGGCCTTTTGAGGTCATTCCGTAAACCGTGTTACATCATAGAGTGACGATCATATGGAAATCCGGTCACGACATGCGACATGCGACATGCGACCTGCGACTTCAAAACTGCGACCTGCGTCCTGAGTGTTTGTCAAACTGCAACAAGCGACTTCCGGGATCTCTGGCCTAGCTGCCACCTGCGAGTTTGGAAACTGCGACCTGCGAGATCACGACCTGATCCATGATTTTAGGTATTTGGTGTTTATTGAGAGTATGAAAAGCAGTCACAAGTAATATCAGTGATAGATGGTGTCATGTAGGAAAGAGATGAGCTTCGATGACACAGCTGTGTGGCTTACGTGTTGTTCGGTTGCTTTTAAACTTTGAAAGTCCGGTTTCAAAGGGACAATGCTCAACTGATCACCAATTTTCATGAATAAAGTTTGTTTTGATAGGCCTACTTCATAAGCATGTTGTTTTCTAAAGTGGTGGCTATTTCACAGATCGAAATGACCTAGATTAGGCCTAAGAAGTATTCTTTGGTTGTTGTACGCCTACTTCGATTCGGTGATCATGCACCCCACCCAGCCCCAGACATTATTTATCTCACAGTTTGTAAGTCGCAGATCGAGTGTGGACCTGCCTGCGAGATGTGACTGTGACTATGACGTAACTGCGACTCAATATAAAGGAAAATGAGGGTAACTCCACACATCGGCTCTACCAAGTTTGTTTAATATTACGATATGGTGAATAAAATGATCATTGCATCAAACATCCAGTCATGTTTCTCCATATCATTAAACCACATCGATCGATTCAATATACCGCATCACTATCAAAGGTAGAAAACGATGTGTAAAGTTGCTCTCATTTTCTTATATACGCATGTCGCAGTTGTGAAGTCGCAGGTCGCTGTTGTGAAGTCGCAGGTATATACACCTAGGTCTAAATGCCGAAGTCTCAGGTCGCATGTCGCATGTCGTGACCGGATTTCCATACGATCAGAATACCATTCACGTTGATGTCGAGGCTACGACACGCGTGCGAGCGCGTTGAAGCAATCAAGGTACTCAAGGCAATGCTGGAAAATCTTTACTGCCAGCGACGCTGGCTGATGATCGACATGGCCGAAGTATTCGAATCCCCTTCCCGGCCACGCACGCTAAGGCGACTGCGTCCACAGACGCAGGAACTTCTCGACTCCCTAAACTGGGACATGATGTCATCCAAGGGGTGTTGGAGATACTTCGCCGGTCATGGCCTGACACTGAAGCGTTATAGATCTGATCATCAGATGATCAAAAACCATACGGCCCTTTTCAGGGCCACCGCATCCTCCAAAAAGAGATCATCTGTTTAATAATATTAAAATTCTACACCTTACCTCTGACACTCACAGAAAACTGTACTTGTTCACGTGTCCTACACACAGTACATGCACGCATTCTCACAAAGTGGCGCATTCATGTCACACATTTTGCTACTTTTTGCCGTCAGTGTTCTAAACCACAGCATGCAGCGCTGCGACATTGAAGTGCCAGCGATGCAGGATTGTGACGCTCTATATTTATTAAAATTTACATAACTTTATATTTCAAAACATAGTGGTCTAAACTACTGTAACTATGAAAAATACAATTATTATATATGTTACAGAAGGGACTGTGTTTTCGTACAATCCACTTGACTGTCAACAAACAACTTGCATTTCTAAAAGCCAAGCACGACTGAGGTCTGATTTTTTTGGCCTACATTCCAATTTTACTTTAAAATTATGACTGAATTGAACATAATGATACAAAATGTAATGCCAGTGTCACAGTTAAAAGTAAAAGATAAGGAAAGAGAAAACAAGGGACAGGCCTGTTTATAATCACCTCTCGCCGACGTTTCTGCATGGAATTTTGTGCGCGGTCGTTCGATATCTTACACCTCTCCGATCTAGCTGGAGAACTTACCTTAGGAGGAGCCTTCAAATGTTCCTGATCAGTAGGAAAGCTAAAAAAGCTCGTCCTGACCCTCTACCGTTATTTCAATTAAATGCAAGGATAGACCATCGTTTCTGTTTACATATGGCTAACAAAGAGCCAACAACTATTATCTATTTACATACAAGAAAAGATAATACACTCAGCTAGACCGCCGCCGTGAATAGCCAGCACATAACTTGTGTTTGACATAAATTGCGTCACTAACCACAGAACCAGGAAGTAAGGATTTTTACGGGTATTTCAAATTGCGTTTTGTGGGAGGGTCTGACACCCAACTACAGTTTCGAGAAATGTGATTAATATTTCGCATTGCCTACAATGCCAAGTATGAATATTTTATTAGGAGTTTAGATGTTTATCAAGTTTAAGGTGAGATAAAATCCTATCATTGATCATACTCATATTAACAGAACGGTTTGTAGAACAGCTGATATGAAAAAAAATGTTTGGAGATAGAGAATAATCCTTTGTTTAAAGTGACATAATATCTGCTACTGATACCTGCTAATATATCATGGATGTATATCCACAATAAAATGAGTGTACAGATAATTTCAAAAGACTGCCATTCAATATAAAAATACCTGCATTAAAAAAGACATAATAATCATGTACTTTTAAAATGTATGTTTAAGTAATGTTTAATTTACTGTTTTTTAATATGCATGTATATTAGAAGGTGATTTTTTTTCTTTCGGGTCAACACTGCATGTACTGACGACCAGTCGTGATGCATGAGAAAATTTTGTATCGTCTCAGTTATTTGATGATACTACATGTCGTTACAGCAATGATTTATTGTCATATAAAGCCATTAACCATGATTAAAATCTAGTTTTGCTGCATTTTAATAGATTTCATTGAGATTGAGAACGACACTCATTAAGTTACATTTAAGAAGGTACTTATTGCATAACACGATTCAGAACTTATTTAGTTTGGTCTTCATATTTTTCAAATTTCTCAAAAGTGTTAGGAGCTCTATAGCTGAATGTTACAATATTACAAATTACTTATAAAAACAAGTGTATAACGTGCAAAATAATATAAAGCAGATGAGCTTACGCAGATAAACTGACATTAGTTAACCATCCAATTATCCCAAACTAGTTCCGATCGTGCTGCATCAAATTGTGAGAGACTTTAAAAGGCTGCATTTTAGTCAGGCAAATCTCTATAACCTCATCATTAATAAAATCTGTACTTTTAGAACAGTCGATAATTGTTAAAATTTCAAATTAAGAGAAAGGTGTCGCCCTGAATTAGTGATTCTGATATTTTTTCTTGCTCAAAATGCACGTGAGCATTCAAAAAAATAATCATTGACAATCAGTAATAGTTTATTTATATAAGCTTATATGTTTTATATTTAAATTCACCACTTTTAGTGATACAAGTCTTAAATGAATCCCTCATTTTGGATGTTTAATTTACTCTACTTGTATAGACGAGGTATTTCCTTCCGCGCAGTAACTTCTCAATGAGATTCCTGAACAAACGCTAAAATGAGCATCGTTGCTTTAGGGCATCCTCCATGTATACGTTATAGTTGTTGTTTCAGGAGATTTTGGAGTTAAAAAGCATATGTTAATCCTCACAAATGTCACCATTGCCACAAAACATACAAATAAGTAACTGGTCATCGAAATATTGTATGTACACGTTTACAAGTTGAACGTTATCAGAAAGCAAATGATAACATGTGATGGCTAGTTCACACGACTGTACGCAATGTAACCGTTGAAGTCGATATGTGCACCGACCGAGTAGAAGCAATGAAAATAGACTGATGGGATTTGCCGTCGATTCTTGACGACATTTTATTGGTGGATAATTATCAGAATTGGCTGTCCTCTTCCACAAGATTTCTACTAAACGCTGGCTTAACTCGAAAGAATTGAAATTGACTGCCTAGTCGGTATGAAACATATGCCTCGAGTAATAGATTATAAAGTTATGTTAAAAATACATCGTAGTGTTATGCACTTTAATTCACGGTCTATGACTTAAAGTACCGGCCTAAAATCGTAATGCTCTCAGTAACTGACGCTGCTGCACCATGTTGCTAATTGCAAGCACATATTTACATTGTTATTACTGGACAGCAATGACAAAAACCCAGCTTTAAAGTCTCCCTTCCACTCTCCATTAGTTAAGAAATAGTACAAATTGAATACCTTCCAATAATACATAATAAATTGCTCAGAATACAGTTTAATTAACACGGATAAGTCCGAAATAGTGAAAGAAGGAAATGTTGCAAAACCACGATGTGACACCAACTTAGAACTTTTCCAACTAACATAAAATTATGCATTGTATGTTAATTTATTGAGCCAAATGATCTTTGTCACTTCGTAACTCATTTTAACTTACCAACACTGACAAATTGTGTATCAACTAGTACTTACTGTCACGAAAACATGGTGCACACTGAACGCTACACAATTGTATACACACATTATTGTATGATATCATGTCATAAAGATATAGCACGACTGAACATAAATTTTTACATTTATTGTATCCCTATCAATAAAATTAAATAATGCTCCGGGAATTTAGAAACTGCTGCTTTCATATTGATTTTGCAACAGCTGTTAAAGATCACTTTCATCTAATAATACAACATGCCAAGATTTCCCGGCACAAACGCTGTAGGTTCGAAATAATTTTCATATGAAAAGATACCGTACTTGAGGTGTGAACTGACTGTCAATCGGTGATTGCTCTACAAATATCACGGGCGGTGACATATTCACAAACATTGTGATGTTTTGTTCTACTTGATCGGTAGTTTATTTACTCTCTGGGGAGTCATAAGCCATTAATTCGGTAACGCGGAAATTTTCCGCGTTCAGGGATTAGCCTAGATACATGGTTTGTGCCGATCAATCCCCTCATGCAAGGATAACTGAACAAGAGTCGTAGTTTTGTCTAAGGATGTGTAAGCCAACTTTACAATACTCGGAATATTTAACTTAAGTAGTGGTCATGTAATGTGCATATGCATGTACAGTGTAGACTCGGCAATAATGACATTAATCCTTCAAAGCTATATGTTGCAACATCGCATCGTCGATGAAGAGCGGAAATTGATATATGAGAAAGAATAACTCAGAGTCGTGTTTTTGTAATTTCCGCTGGTTCTTTGCCACGCAAAACGTCTTGGCATAAAAGACGAAAGTTTAACCGATCGAAAAACGGGCATCTTATTCAATCAAATTTGTCAATCGACCATCCACCTATCGACCCTGTACGTGTTTAGTGTACGAGTCAATATCTATTCCAGGTTCGCGCATTAGTGGGTGCTCCACCCTGTCAACATAGTATCGATTCCATTGATCACTATATTAGTAGATTTACAAACATAAACTATTCACGTTGAACGTCGATGGGCGCGTTGAATTACGTACATTAGTGCATGAGGTGTTTTCACCGTACGTGGTGAAAACCGATTTCACCGATTGCAGCAGTGTGTCGCTTGGCGCCGGATGCGAAACCCGATCGACGCGGACTCACAGTGTCTGCGACCTAAAAAATTACCACTACAAGTCAACATACTGGTATACAAAAGCACAATCTGCTATGCTCGATTAGAACTTATACGCTTTTATTATATTTGCTGAAGCTTGAACTGTGATCCCGACGTACTCAACCGGCAAACGTTAAACTTATGTGGCCAAGATGGCGGTCGAAAGTCCATGAGGGGATTGGCCGGCACAAACCATGTGTCTAGGCTAATCCCCTGAACGCGGAAAATTTCCGCGTTACCGAATTAATGGCTTATGACTCCCAAAAGAGCAAACAAACTACAGATCAGGTAGAACAAAAGACCACAATGTTTGTGAAAATGACACTACCCGACATCTCTGACTTGACTTACAGTTTAAGTTGCGTGCCGAAGACATGACTGACACCTTCAGTCAATGCCTCAGTCTAAAAGGAGCCTATGAAATTTGCATAAAAGTTCGTGTTGTAGAGCCTCGTTTTCGTTACGCTGACCGCCACTGCAGTGATGGATAAAATACGGCGAAAGGGTGATCTTTAAATATCGACGTGCAGCAAAACGTACAATAGCTAGAACTATAATTTTTGCTTTCAGTTGTAGCATACATACTAATGATCTGTTTTCCTAGGGTAAACTCACAAAAGTTGAGAAGATTTTATTTAAATAGCTACAAAGTGGGTGGCGAGGTCGACCCGCCAAATGCGGTTCAGTAAACTTCAACTTTTTCGTAAAACAGCTCGATAATTACCTTAGAGGTCTTAAGCCAAGCCGAAAATTTCAGAAAATATTTATCTAACTATTATCAACATTTGGTGAAATTTTCATGACCATGCGACAATGGACATGTATTTGCGGCAGTGTTGAATGTTGGCATGCAGTTACCATATCGCTGTATACGTAGATCTCTAGGGTCTATGAGTATACGAACACCCGTTACGCTACGTACACTCCACGCTGTTTACCGCGACACGGCGCGGGCGTTACACGATTAATCTTTCATTTTTTTTCAAAGTTTACTCCTATAATCGGGTCACAGATGTTATATATAAATAAAGTATTTAATTAATGTCACATTATGACCATGAATACTTAAAAAAAAAAAATAATTTTTGCTAGTTACATGAGTTATAAAATGTGCCAGTCTAGTTCGAGCACGCACGGTAATGCTAGCAGGGATGGCCGCTAGCGCGCAGCTGTTACCGCTATCATTCTAGCCGCATCTATATTCACGTACTCGTGTGCGGGATACAGGGTAGCCGTATTTATCCACGGAGATTTTTTGCGGTCGATGTTATTTCCTACAGTTTTTGTATGCTTGCTAGCTACTAGAATGCGAAAACGGAAAAAATCACTCATAAACGAAACAGCACTGCTAGTCAGTACGACGGGTGTCTACCACTATACTACGTGCACGGCCGCAGACAGTGACAAACGTAGCCCTTCTGTCACCGTAGTGTTTTTTTTCCATTTGCGCTGTCCACGACTTTACCGAGAAGCCAGCCAGGCAGATTGTGTTGGCCAGTGAGGTAACACAAGCTTGCAGTCTTGCTTCCTCGTCACAATCATTGAAACATAAATAGAACCGAAACAATCTGCCAAGTTAGCCGGTGAGGACCGAGAAAGAGCTGAAAGAGTCTACGTGTACATTCACGCTGCGCTGTAGGTCGCTATGTTAGATTTAACACATGAACGTCGCTTTATAGTCAACTTCAACGAGACGTGTTTCAAAAACGGAGGCTTAAGCCACTGAGATTTTTTCAGATCGTATGGACCTACTCAAGATACGTCCCCTCCCTACTTCTCATAGAAATTTGACTTTGGATATGCTTTTGCGGCAGTGTTTAGTGAACGGCATTTTCGGTCGCTCGAAAACCATGATAATAAGGCTAACGCAAACGAATCGATAAAACCCAAAAAAATCATCGGCGAACACTAACTAATAGTACAATTCAGCCGCTAACTGGAAACAGGACGGATGCTAAACGAAGGCTGAGATATCTGCGGAAAAAATTCTGGCGAAAAATGCCATAACCGTCACTCACTGGCTAGAGGGCGCTGTTCGAATTTGAACTAAATCCCTAATTATGCATGCAAATGAAGCACCCTCCTTTCAGACTGCCTGATGAATAGTAAACACATATTACCTGGTCATGAGGGCTATAGCGCCCGTCTATTACCCCGAGGGGCCGTGTGTTACCAGAAACACATCGCTATTCCCCGAGCCGTAGGCCGAGGGGTATAGCGATGTGTTTCTGGCAGCACACGGCCACACACCACACGCTCATGTTGTATTATGTTATAGTTGTTAATATGTTTTGATATTTTGCACCGCAACGATCAATTGTAACAAGTTTACTTGGCGATATTTCCGTAGCTTACAGTTGTACGTGGCACCACTTTCTTTCAAAGAATATCCTAAGCATACCTAGCAACAATCCTTGGTTGCACTTGAATATTTTTCGTCGATGAGCTGTTCAAGTCCTATGCTGTTGGAATGTTGGAAAATATTAGAAAATCTGTTTTAGAGAGACCTCGTAGCTCATCCCATACTCACATCACGTTCTAGTCACCTGCCATTGTTGCAAAGTTGCAGGCGACACTATGGTCACTTGACCGGGCACCAATTTTGGTCTGGACTATTTCCCTAGGGAAATAGCTTTTTAAAAATACCCTCTGACGTCAATTTTGTCGATTCAATGAGGACTAGACGTATCTATTTCTCGTCACGTGACGTATTCTAGCGAATTGCAACACCGAATGAGCATGTGGTGTGTTATAAATGTCACTATTTCACTAGCCACTTGGCGTTTTAAGTCTCAATAAAAACTATTAAATAAATAATTTGTTGTACATCTCCTTTATTGTATCACTTCTTTTCTACTATGTGCTCCGCTCTGAATGTTTGCTTCGGCTGCATATGCATTTGTTCTCACCAAATAACTAGAAGTCGGAAGGTTCTAAAGTCTACGGGCTTTTATACGCGATCACACCAAGCTACGAGATCGCACGACTCGAACTGTATTGCGGAAATGCATTTCTTCAGGTGATCCATGTTCCATTCCTACGGCGGGAATTACCACTGCCGCTGAATCAGAGTGTACGCTTTGACGTAGCTGCATGCACCAACCATGTACTGCCGGATGTGACTGCCAATCTGACGAATAGTCCCGCCCGACAAGCCAGCCGTTCGTCATGCTTGCTGAACATATTCAAGCTCGTTCAACCAATGAGAGAACTATTGATTTTATATTTACGAAGGAAAAAAATGTAAGATTTTATTTTACTACAGCTAGTACTAAATACGTTTGTTAGGAAGCGTAGCATATTTCAGCCGTACTGGAATCCGAAATTTTGAACATAAGTGTAGATTATAAATATTCAATCGAACGAGCCTGTTATGGGTCACCCACGCTAACCGGTACGCCACTACGGGCATGCACGTTTCAGACTATACTGTGGACGAACATATTAAATGTTAAAGGTTGTCAATTTCTGCTGCCAAAAAGGCTAGTCACACCTGTGGTTTTCACATTTTTTTGAGAATTTTGTATTTGCAGTGTTTTCGAGTTGACATACCCAGTATCCTGTTTTGTGTACGGAGTTGTGAAATGTCATGTTACAGATGTACGGGCGTACGCGACGGAGGGTTTGAGCACAGAGACTAGCTGTTGGCTAGCCGTAGCTTATTTCTTCGTACCGTGGTGTCGCATATATATATATATATATATATATATATATATATATATATATATATATATATATATAATATATATATATATATATATATATATATAACATCGGTTTATTGACCAAAACAATGAATTGAATCCATCTAAATCTAAAACGAGTAAAATCTTTTTTTTAATAAAGAGCCTTCTGTGCCCAATTTTCTGGCGATGTAGTCGTAAGACTTCCTCACATTGTCTTGTCAGGGGTCGCTTTACTATTTCACGCATGAAGTCGAAGGACTGAAACTTCTCCTCCAATTTGCAATTACGTATGGAAGCCACAATTAACTCAAGAGCAAATAGTGATATTTCTAGAGGAATCGTCGATTGACAGTCAGTTCACACCTCAAGTAAGGTATCTTTTCATATGGAAATGATTTCGAACCTACAGCGTTTGTGCCGGGGAATCTTGGCATGTCAGAAAACAAGCCCAGGTTATCGTGTACTACATTAGTTGCCAATTTGTGTTGCAAAACTTCTTTTGGATTGGAAGCAAAAAAGTACAAAAAATCAGATGAATTTCCAAAACTCGGACAGGAAATCTCGTAAATTTCTAAGACGTAGTCAAGTTCGACTGATATGCCGAGCGGAACTGCATCTCGTCGGTTATCGTCATAATCGATAGTACATGCACACATGGATACGTCGTACGCTCTATGTTAGTGACGATAGAACAAATTTAGAGGAAGTCAACAAAAACGGTTTATTAGGAGACTCATTGAGGAACAAAAGACACTCCATTGGAAATTATACGTGGATACCTTACCGCTTCACACCCGTGTGCCGGGGTATTGAACATTTCTTGATTTGTCATTCTAGTTTAGCATCAAAAGTCTGGCAATGGAAACGCGGCATCATTTTACAATTGGTATAGCCACAAACTGATGACGTCAAAGATGAGCATACTTAAGGGAAGGAGGTCAAAGGCCCTGTCTTCCTCTCTCACTTCATAGCAGCTGGTAGACAGATGCTGACAGAGAATGAAATGTGCATCTCTCTCCTTCAGCCGTCGCAGATTTCAACCCATTCCTTTTCCAAGGGCACATTATATCATTGTTAATTTACAAGAACGATATGAGAAATTTACCGCTGAGTCCTGGCCCAACCATTGGGTCTAACGGCTATCAGTGTTAACACTAGCTGAAATGAAAAGAGGTGCATTTAAACTGGCCAGTAAAGGATGACCGGTTGGTGAACATGCAAAACAATTCCATGCAATATGCACGGAGACGGCAACAGTGCCCTAGCTGTCCCCGAGCTCCAGACAGGAGATGAAAGGCGTAAGGATAGCGTACAATCTTGTTCAAATTTTCTACTATTCAAGGTTTTTTTGCATCGGATTTTCCTTAGCAACCGTTGCCTAGATACTTGAATCACCTCAGTACCTAAGGAAACAGTATAATTATGGATGTATAAAAAAAGTGTACAAAAATTGTACATTCATGGTTTAACTGCATTTAGTTTGTCCCAAAGTGACGGACCAGACATGGCATGTCAAATACTGATTGAATTTCAGGTCCCCGGCTTTTGTAGTCCGTGTGGACTACCATTTCATGGATTTTGGTAGCCCAAGAGAAAAGTTTGTAGTCTGTGGACGCGGGACTACGGTAATTTCAAGCCCTGGAAGTCTGTAAACACTTATCAGCGTCTTAAAAATTTTCTGCTTACAAGTAATGTATAGCGATTAAAATGCGACCGAGACCTACGCCATCGACGGTCTTCAGTGTTTACAACGCATGCATGCATAAACAATGGGGATCCTCATGCTGCAAATGCTACTCTGTCTGAATTTGCGTTCTAAACGTCACCGACGCAGATTTAATGGCCATCTGCACGAAGCGGTACCGATTCGTGGTAACTTTTCATTGGAGGTTGCACTTGAATGTAAAGAAATGTGAAAGAGGCTCCCAACCTTACTATCCAAACTGTTTGTGTTGAGTTTGTGTTTGATTCGTTTCGGATATGTGAGAAATAGGGTTCCTACATTCTTATCCGACTGTTTGTGTTACTTTAGTGTATGTTTCGTTTCGGATATGTGTAGAGAAGTTTGCATAAGTGTGTAGTATAATGCGTTGTTTGGGTGGGGAAAGCTTATGGCGTGACGCAGCCGGACCTATGGTGTTACAAAAGTTGAAAGAGTGGCCCTTTAACGCATGCGTTTCAAAACCTGAGTGTGGTTTCCCATCAGTCGCAGTGTGGATTCTTTCCCCAGTTTGTGTTTGTGAATTTTTTAAAGTGAATTCAGTGTTACTGTTCTTCAAGTAGCGAAGCCAGTATATTTGGATCGCATTGTAAATCTGTTTGGCGATCTGCATGTTTATGATGTTGCATATGTAAGTATTTTTCGCGGCATTCGTGTACGTAATCTTTTGTGTTGGCAACGACAATGCCAGGACCGCTGCCGAATGGTTTTGTGGTAATTTGTGTATTGTTTGTAAATTTATTTATCGCGACACAAACAGTTATCGAGACATTTTTTGTCCTTTTCGCGAATAGGTATATCTGGAAGTGCAAGTTTACTAGTTGCTTCAAGATAACTTTTAGGTTTTGTGTTTTCTGTTGTTCGGTGAGTTCAGTTTGATTTTTCTTTGAATTGGCGTTGTTGCCATTGTTTGTGACTCAGGATGTATTGCAGTTTGTTTTTTTACTGTATTTGTTGCCATCTCGAAGTAGTTGTTTTCTCTTTGGTTTTGTTGTTGTCGGAAAATATTTTAGGCTTTTGCTGCCTTGTGCCATTAAATCGGTGTTTGTTAGTTTGTGCGACGATAGGTTTTTGATAAAGTTCATGAAGTTGGGAAAATGGTTTAGTCTTGGTTGTCATCTTTTGTTGTCATCTTTCATCGTTCAAATTGAAAGCAATAATCAAATCTCCCTTTCACTCCAGTTGTTGCCACGATCGCGAGACACTGCTCTTGTGAGATCAGCCATGCTTTCTGTATGGTGTACCAAAGCATTATGAGGCAATCCGCGTCGGTAGAGGGCGTTTAGGACGGCCTTTTAAGTCCGCGTTTTGTCCACACGTGATTTAGGTCGCTGTTTAGGAAGGAGCATAGACTTGGTTCAAGTCTGTGATTTGTGAATGTTTGAGTGGGATGTAGGCGATGATTTGTCTTCTATTTTCATGTGAAATGTGTGAGTGGGGTGAACGCAATGAGTGGGCTGAACGCTATACAGGGGAGTTTCTCCCGGAATCACAGGTGAATCCGGTAGAAACTAATTCACTACTGCGCAGACTCAAAGGTAACGCATTTAATCGATAAGAAAACCTCTTACCTGGCCTGCCAAATTCCCAACAGGTTTGTATGAAATAGGAAACATACAAGAGAAATTATTAAAATGATTTTATTTTTGAAAATTCACCGACTTGAGCCAAGTCTTGACGGAGCATTGACCCTAGTCCTTGGCCCCAAAAGCGTCCCAGAAAGACGGCCCAGGGGCGTCCCGACTTGTTCAGATGAGGTACTCATCAGAGATGAGTCCATCTCAGTCATAACCCATCTCAGTTCTAACCCGCAAATCTGAGCGGCTCTTCAAAGGAAAGGCGGTAGGGCTAGGGGTGGACTTCCGTAGCACGACAAGACAAAATAAACACAACCACAGACGTTTTTTATCAGTCGAACATACAAACTAACTGTCATTAATACTAAACTGCGGATAGAATCACATCGCTCGAAGCAAACAAGTAAATTGGTTTGTAACATTCTGTAACAACAATGACCGACGCAGAATTGTTTGTAACAAACAACGATTACTCTACTTGAAAACATTTGCATTGTCACAGTATAATGGTGTGAATAAAGGACACGGCATGCATGTCAATTTGATTGTTTGTTAGCACATCAAACTATTATAAGTCCAGTGAAAACTACAGGTAAGCCAGTGACAAAAATAGGCTGGAGAAGCAGCGAGCGATTTACCGACGCCTTCACAGCCTGAAATTAGCTTGATAATTGACATAGACTGCTGTGTAAATGCACAGGGAAAAGTAGTTAGTCTTCCGGGGTGGGAGAGGACTGAGGATCTTTGTGGTATGGTTTATTCTATTCTATTTTAGTTTGACTGTGACAGTTCAAATAAATATTTCAACTCCAAACCGTCTGACTATTTTTTTTATGATTACAAGTAATTTTATCAATTTTGACTGTGTTATTCTAATAAAGATTGCGACACCACACCGTCTGACAGCTTTCTTTATTTAACAAGTCTTTATCTGCTCTCCAGCCTGTGCATACACCGACTTAATAGTTCCGCAAACGTTGTCAACTGGCTAATCGGCTGTCCATATCAGTGGATAAATTGATTAAGTCAACACCGCAGCTAGCCCACACGTAGTAAATTTATACTAAACGACACTACTAGAATGATTTGCCTTGTGTCTCGGCACGCCGGGTAGGAAGCAATCGCCGGGACTCTTATATCTATACAAGAATCACTTGCCTTGTTCAACGACACGTCAGTTCTGTGGAATCGCCGATATTTATGGGCGATTTCGGGACTCTAATATCTATACTAGACGATACTAGAATAACTTGCCTTGTGCTTCGGCACGTCGGGTATGTGAAATCGTGGAGACAGATCTGACCCAGCCCGACTACCGTAGTTTGACTCTAACTTCGATACTAGATTTGTCATATAGTGGGTAAATATCCGATATTTATCGTAGATATCACTACCTTACAAATCTTGCCAAGCCCGACTTCCTTCGTCAGACGCTAACTTCGTAATGAGACGATACTAGACTTGTCAAATTGAGGAAAAATATCCGAAATATAACGGATATTTCACCACTATTACAGACGTGGCCTTTCCGAGCTTACTTCAATATTGTATAGTGTACAAGCCGTAAATACCGGATATAATCATTACATTATAGAAGTGCAATGTCGCCTTGTCCTCCATATATATATATATATATATATATATATATATATATATATATATATATATATATATATATATATATATATATATATATATATATTGTGTGTGTGTGTGTGGTGTGTGTGTGTGTGTGTGTGTGTGTGTGTGTGTGTGTGTGTGTGTGTGTGTGTGTGTGTGTGTATCCCTCCCGACAGCACACTTTGAAGGTGTCTTATAATATATCTCTTCTCCTCAACACATTACATCTTTAAACAACAAAACTGCCAAATTCATTTGCACAAAAAATAAAATGTCCAACGGAAATTCCATCTTTGTACTACATAATTTGAAAAATAAAATACCTGTCCAAGAATGTTAAGTTTTTATCTTGTTGTCCTTAAACTACCCCCACCCCCGCGAAAACAAACATGATATTTCATAATTTTCAAATTTTTAATATAGGCTTAAGGCAATTTTATTTTATTCATAGCAATATTGAAATGTATTTACTACTTTAAAAATAAAGTTTCTCTTGTCCATTAAAACTTTTCCCCGCACAGAAACTTGCCTCTTTGGGTTTATAACACATAGACTAATTCTACTGTTCTCAATGTTTTGTGTTTTTTTTTTTTTTTTTTTTTTTTGTCAAATATGTTAGATCAGCCCAATGTTTTGACACCTTTCCAGAAACGTGTACCTAGTTGTTAAAGTTGCTGTTTTAACCATTGTATGACCCCTAGGCCTATGTTCTCCTCATCAGATGTTATCTATGATGTATACATCCTCTTTCCAATTAATAATTTCTAAACTACAAAAATTCAATTAAACTACTAAAAGTTTCGAGTTTGACACCTTGGCAAGCTGACTGCTTTTAACACCCATGAGTTGAGAAAAATTTACAAAACTGCCCTGACCTCCTGTCGTTGGCTTTGTGCAGTTGAGGCATCACCATGCTGGTCCGGTCGACTAGACTATTGTCTATGAAATCCTCAGCGGCGACGGAAGCGCAATGGCGGATACTTCTTCTCAATCAGTCCTTCAGCCACGCAATACCAGGCATGCAAACCGGTCTGGACCAATTGATAATTTCAGAGATACCCGTTTCCCACCATACACAGAGTTGGTTGCAAAAATCCTCGGGGGGGGGGGGAGCTAATGATACTGTATCCCGTAAAATCACGGGAGTTGATTATCCATATTCGTAAAACAACAAAATAATGGTGACAAGGTAACTGCTCATCTACCCGTCTCCCTGTAATTCTTAACTGTACGCTGCATTATACAAGCATCGGGATTACATTTTCAGGATATCTTCTTCGTGCCAACTTGAAGGAATTCAATAATGTGTGATTAATTTAACAAAGATATCTCTTTGTCAAATCCGAGACTCGCGGCTTTGATCTATTACAGTAGATCAGGTAGTCGAGGCTTTGCCACACATACGATACTGAATACGAATCAAAAGCAGTGACATCTAAGCTTAGTTTCAATGTCAAACCAGATATGAACTGAATATGCTCACGTGTTTTACAACAGGTTCATTAATAGTAGTACGCTTCACAGAACAATCAGATATATGTTATAACACTATATGTAACAGGTTTTATCAACTTCGCACAGTACTCTCAGAGTTTAGTCACTGATTGCAAAACTTTATTTAATATGCAAATGAGCTATTAATCAACTTGACACTGCTCAGTGCTTCATGCGACAATTAGACATCCATCAGATCAACATTTGTAGCACGTTTCATTCAATTTAATGCTGTAATTCTAGAGTAATATCACTAATACAAAGTTCATTAAATATGCAAATGAGCCCTTAATTAACTTGACACTGTTCAATGTTTCATAGCACATACTAATATTTATCAGGTCAATATATGTAGCACGTTTCACCAAATATGGTGCCGTAAATTCAGAGTTATCTACCTAATTACAAAGTTTATTAATTATGCAAATGAACCCTTAGTTAACTTCACACTACTAAATGTTTTACAACACAGTTAGATATCTGTCGGATCAGTATAAGCATCAGTTTTCGTCACATTTGATGCAGTTATATTAGAGTTATAGGACTAATTAAAAAACTTCATAAAATATGCAAATGAGCTATTTATTAACTTGACACTGCTCAAGGCTTCTCACTACAATTGGACATTTATTAGATCAACATATGTAGCAAGTTTCATCAAATTTAATGCTGTTAATTTGGAGTAATATCACTAATCACAAAGCTCATTAAATATGCAAATGAACCCTCAATTAACTCCAAACATCTAAATGCTTTACACCACAATTAGATATCTGTAGGATCAGTATCTGCAGCAGATTTTATCACATTGGGTGTAGTTATTATGGAGTTTTATGATTAATTACAAAACTTCAAAAAATATGCAAATGACCTATTTGTTAACTTGACACTGCCAAATGCTTGTCAGTACAATTAGATATTTATCAGATCAATATCTGTACCTGATTTCACTGACTTAGGTGCCATAATTTCAGAGTTATATACCTAATTACAACGTTCATTAAATATGCAAATGAACCCTTAATTAACTTCACACTACTAAATGCTTTACACCACAGTTAGATATCAGTCAGATTAGTATCTGCAGCAGATTTCCTCACATTTGGTGCAGTTATATCGGAGTTATATGAATAATTACAAAACTTCATAAAATATGCAGATGAGCTATTTATTATGTTGACACTGCCCAATGTTTCTAAGTATAATTAGATATATCAGATCAATATTTGTTGCAAGTATCATCAAGTTTGGTGCAGAAATTTCAGTGTTGTGTCACTAATAACAAAAGTTCATTAAATATGCAAATGAGCAGACAATTGACATGACACTCACAGTATCATCATAATGTATTGAGATTGTCATCTGTGAACAGTTCCATGAAGTTTCGTGCAGTGTTTCTTGATATATGTCGATACTGTCATTACCGTCTCCATAGGGAAACCATTGTACGAAAAATAAATTGCATAACTTCATTAATATGCAAACCACACTAACCAAAATCTAATCAGTTCTTGCAAGTAGCACATGGTACCTGTCTTCCAAATCTGACTTGAATCCGGTCGGGCGTTTTTGAGTAATCGTGTAAACAGACAGACAGACAGACACACACACACACACTGACACACACACACACGGACAGACAGACAGACATCGCTATGACATTAGCCCACGTGTTCACACACGTGAGCTAAAAATGACGTTACACTCTGAAGCTCAAACAGAGAAGTATTGAAATATGAAACGTGTTCAGGTTTAATAATAAAACTTAGAAATGTTTAATTTTGGACATTATAAAATTTAGAACTTCAAATTAAAGTTTAAGCAGTAAGGCTTGTCAGCGCAATAAGTAACGTACGTAATAAGTGGAACATTATAATACCTCACATCGCATTTCAGCGAATGTTATACAGTATGATAAGGGGAAGTTGTGAAGTGCATGGCTTTCAATTTTTAAAGGTAGGAATACACCAATGAGCAGTTTGCTGGACATGTACAACACTGGTGTAGTCGTCTGCTTATGTGAACTCATTTTGAAGCTTGTGGAGTGAATGAAATTTTCACCGCATTATTTAGTGTGACAAACGAACAATTATTTTCCCAGAAACGTCTAAAACGGGTGAACGTAGCATTGCCGAAACTAAAAGAAATAGGAAACATGTAATTTGTGCCCGTAGTCTAAATTACAAGGTTTCTGCAACCAGTGTTATAAAATTGAGTTGTGTTTATCAAAGAATTGGTATGGCCTTTCAGTAACCTAATTTATGTATATTCACATCAATTGCCTGTCACTATTTCAGTTTAATCATCTGGAGGCAAACGACTGCTTTACGTTTTCAGACGTCAGCGGAATTCGTTAAATAGATTCAGAAAGTATATTTATATCTGTCCCTGGTCATGGAAGTCAAGAAATAGGTTTATGTTAAATATTCGTGTGAATAATCCGATTATCGCACAGAGTAACACTTGAAGCATTTCATCTCAAATCCATGAATTCAACAAAGTACACGCTTTAGGTTTTTTTCGAATTCACTCACATTTCGATTTCTCAAAATTACTCTAAAAGTGAAGACACTTAGTTGCGTATTTGAGACCTGGCAGATTTCAGTACATGTTCCATGTACTCAGCTTAAGAATCAAGCTAACTACATTCATAGAACGCCACCCAGGTAATAGTTTGTAACATTTATTGACACCACTTTCTATTTCATATGGATAAAATTCAGATTGACACATAATGCCCTGATATAGATGTTTGCTAATGTAAAGTGTTTCCTTATTTCAGTTCATGCATTCGACGTAGAATAATCTTTATTGTTATATGGCCACCCTTTATTCAAAGGGTGGAAAGAATCGACGCCATGCAATTCAACCAGTAATTTCTCAATATCATTCAAAAACATCAGTCAGAGGCCGTGGAGTGAATACAAATAACTTGATTGCAATAACAAAGTACCGATTCAGGAACAGGTGAGGAACTTGTCGTTCTGTTTGTGGAATGCCAGGTCACTCAACAACAAAATACCAGCTGTATGTTCCATTATTCATGAGAAGCTGACTGACATCTTTGTGGTAACGGAATCTTGGCTGAGTGACTCAAAACAGCAATTGACTATGAATGAACTTCGTTCGTCGTTGATTGGTTATAACATCTATAACTGTCCTCGTGCATCCCGTAAAGGTGGTGGAGTGGCCGTAATTGTGCGGAAAAATCTAACCACCAATGTTTCAACAAAAACTAGTTTCTCATCTTTTGAATCAATGGATTTACGTATTCAAGTCCAGTCTGAAATGATCCACATGATTGTTGTTTATCGTCCACCCCCTTCAAGGAAAAATTGTTCAACATCCGGAGTATTTTTCAGTGAATTCACATCGTTGTTGGAATGCGGTGTCGTTTCGCCTGGAAAATTGCTCATTCTTGGTGATTTCAACTTTCATATGGAAGATGATACTGACCGCGATGTCATCAAGTTCAAATAACTTTTAGTATCATTCGACCTCGTCCAACATGTAAGTGGCCGACTCATGAGAAAGGTCACACACTAGAATCTCGTAATATCGCAGTCATCACAAAATCTCGTCAAGGACTTGGAATCGCACTGTCTCCTGCCATCTGATCACAGTTCCATCCACTTTGTGTCTAATTTGACCAGGCCTCGCACCAGAAGATCAAAGCAGTTAGTCGGAAGATATATAATATTGACTTCGATCAAGTGATGTCATGTATGGGTGACAATCCTTTCTCTTTATTGAAGGCGCATCTGTGGATATGCTGGTCCAAAATTACAATATCACTTTGTCCAGGGTATTTAACACTGTCGCCCCAGCAACAACGAAAGTTGTCAATGACAAGCCGCGTGCACCTTGGTTTTGTGACGCAATACGTAATCATCGAAAGGAAGTCAGAAAATTAGAACGTTTCTGGAAGGCAAATCCCCTAGAGATTAATAAACAAATCTTCCACGCGAAACGCTCTGCCCACAATCGTATCGTCAACAACGCCAGATCCGCCTACTATCGTTCAAAGATAGAAAAATCTGATCAACGAAGGTTATTCTCTGTTATCGATGATATCATTGGTGAGAAATCATCATCTGCCCTGATTCTGCCACACCATTGTGACCCCAAGGTTCTGGCTGAAAAGTTTTCGGACTTTTTCTGTGAAAAAGTGATGGTGCTCAGAGAGCGATTGGATTCTACGACCGGAGTACAAGTGTTTAATGACTGTGGTCCACCACTTGATAATTTCATGTGTGTTTCAGAGCAATATGTTTCTAAGTTAATCACATCAATGAATTCCAAATCTTGTAAACTTGACCCAATCCCGACTTCCTTGCTGAAAATATGCCTTCCATTGGTATCATCACGTATTACTGACATAGTAAATGAGTCGTTTAATTCTGGTGTTTTTCCACAGTGTCTTAAACATGCCATAGTTAGACCTTTGTTGAAGAAGTTTGGATTGGATCAAGATCAATTGAAAACTATCGCCCTGTATCAAATACTCCATTCATTGGCAAAGTCATTGAAAAATCATAGTAGATCAATTACACCATCATTTAGCATCGTCTCAGCTGTATTGTAAATTTCAATCTGCTTACCGCAAATTCCACAGCACAGAAACGGCTTTGGTAAAAGTACAAAATGACGTCATGCTTTCTATTGATAGTCATTCAGAAGTGATTCTCGTTCTTTTAGATTTGAGTGCTGCATTTGATACCATTGACCATGACATTCTTTTAAAAAGGCTAGAGACTCGTTTTGGCATTAAGGGACAAGCACTGGATTGGTTTGCATCATACCTAAAAGGAAGGACTCAGAGTGTAATGGTGAATGATATCGCTTCTGAACCACGTGAACTTTTATATGGAGTCCCACAAGGCAGTGTCTTAGGGCCATTATTATTTACACTTTATTGTGCCCCCCTTGAGACATACTGGAAAAACACTCGATAAGATTCATGCTGTATGCTGATGACACACAAGTTTATTTAACCTGTAAGCGGCTGATCATTCAAAATTACAGATTGAAACCTGTGTGGACGAGATCCGTGAATGGATGGCCGTTAATAAGCTTGTTTTAAATGATAATAAGACAGAATTAATTCACTTTCATTCGAAATTCAGACCTCATACACCTCTACCTGGACTACGTGTCGGAACAGATCTAATTACACCTTCATCCGTTGTCAGAGACCTTGGGTTTTATTTTGACAGTGTTGTTTTAGCTCATAATCAAATTATGCAAGTTTGTAAGTCAGCCTCGTTTGTTTTAAATCGCATAGGTCGTATCCGTAACGTCTTGGATAGCAAAACTACTGAAAGATTAATCCACGCCTTCATAACATCACGCCTAGACTACTGTAATAGCATGTACATTCATCTACCTGATTATCTCATTAACCGGTTAAACACATACAGAACTCAGCTGCTCGCTTGGTTACTCGTACTAGAAAACACGAACACATCAGACCTGTTCTTCAAGAGTTACACTGGCTTCCTGTTATCCATCGAATTGATTTCAAAGTTCTTATGCTTACATACAAATGTCTCCATGGCCAAGCTCCAACTTATTTGTCAGATCTTCTCATTGTTATTAAACCTAGTAGATTAACACGTTCTGCGAATGCTACAAAACTTGTGGAACCTCGCTATAATCAGGAGCATTATGGAAAGCGCGCTTTTTCGGTAGCTGCTCCCAGGCTGTGGAATTCCCTTGATGTTTCTATTCGAACGCACCTTCCCTGTTATTCTTTTAAAACACAACTTAAAACCCATCTCTTTAGGAAGCCTTACGGGATGCAATAATTATATTTCTCAGTGAGTTTTTTTTATCTAACTCCATTAGTGTTTTCCAATTGTGTTTTTAAAGTTGAACCTTTTAGCGTGTACAATTTTGATATTTTACCAGATTGCTTAGTTTTACATTAGCTCGAGTGTGTGTGTGTGTGCGTGTGTGTACGTGTATGTTTATGTATGCTTGTTTGTAATGTTACTTATTATTTTATGACAACTTTAATGTACTTTCATTTAATCTATAAGTGTTGTAAAGCGCATTGAGATTTTATACTATTATGTAATGCGCTATAGAAGAAATAAATATTATTATATGTATTTTCGTCGTCCTAGAATCATAATGGATATGCTTTTGCGGCAGTGTTGTAGTGAACGGCATTTTCGGTCGCCGAAAAGCATGAAAAATAAGGCTAACGCAAAACGAATCGATAAAACCCCACAAAAAATCATCGGCGAACACTAGCTAAGAGTACAATTCAGCCGCTACCTGGAAACAGGACGGATGCTAAACGAAGGCTGAGATATCTGCGGAAAAAATTCTGGCGAAAAATGCCATAACCGTCACTCACTGGCTAGAGGGCGCTGTTCGAATTTGAACTAAATCCCTAATTATGCATGCAAATGAAGCACCCTCCTTTCAGACTGCCTGATGAATAGTAAACACATATTACCTGGTCATGAGGGCTATAGCGCCCGTCTATTACCCCGAGGGGCCGTGTGTTACCAGAAACACATCGCTATTCCCCGAGCCGTAGGCCGAGGGGTATAGCGATGTGTTTCTGGCAACACACGGCCACACACCACACGCTCATGTTGTATTATGTTATAGTTGTCAATATGTTTTGATATTTTGTACCGCAACGATCAATTGTAACAAGTTTACTTGGCGATATTTCCGTAGCTTACAGTTGTACGTGGCACCACTTTCTTTCAAAGAATATCCTAAGCATACCTAGCAACAATCCTTGGTTGCACTTGAATCTTTTTCGTCGATGAGCTGTTCAAGTCCTATGCTGTTGGAATGTTGGAAAATATTAGAAAATCTGTTTTAGAGAGACCTCGTAGCTCATCCCATACTCACATCACGTTCTAGTCACCTGCCATTGTTGCAAAGTTGCAGGCGACACTATGGTCACTTGACCGGGCACTTTTCAAATTTGGTCTGAACTATTTCCCTAGGGAAATAGCTTTTCAAAAAATACCCTCTGACGTCACTTTTGTCGATTCAATGGGGACTAGACGTATCTATTTCTCGTCACGTGACGTATTCTGGCGAATTGCGACACCGAATGAGCATGTGGTGTGTTATAAATGTCACTATTTCACTAGCCACTTGGCGTTTTAAGTCTCAATAAAAACTATTAAATAAATAATTTGTTGTACATCTCCTTTATTGTATCACTTCTTTTCTACTATGTGCTCCGCTCTGAATGTTTGTTTCGGCTGCATATGCATTTGTTCTCACCAAATAACTAGAAGTCGGAAGGTTCTAAAGTCTACGGGCTTTTATACGCGATCACACCAAGCTACGAGATCGCACGACTCGAACTGTATTGCGGAAATGCATTTCTTCAGATGATCAATGTTCCATTCCTACGGCGGGAATTACCGCTGCCGCTGAATCAGAGTGTACGCCTTGAGGTAGCTGCATGCACCAATCGTGTACTGCCGGATGTGACTGCCTATCTGACGGATAGTCCCGCCCGACAACGGCGTTCGTCATGCTTGCTGAACATATTCAAGCTCGTTCAACCAATGCGAGAACCATTGATTTTATATTTACGAAGGAAAAAATGTAAGATTTTATTTTACTACAGCTAGTACTAAATACGTTTGTTAGGAAGCGTAGCATATTGCATTATTCAGCCGTAACTGGAATCCGAAATCTTGAACATAAGTGTAGATTATAAATATTCAATCGAACGAGCCTGTTATGGGTCACCCACGCTAACCGGTACGCCACTACGGGCATGCACGTTTCAGACTATACTGTTGACGAACATGTTAAATGTTAAAGGTTGTCAATTTCTGCTGCCAAAAAGGCTAGTCACACCTGTGGTTTTCACATTTTTTTGAGAATTTTGTATTTGCAGTGTTTTCGAGTTGACATACTCAGTATCCTGTTTTGTGTACGGAGTTGTGAAATGTCATGTTACAGATGTACGGGCGTACGCGACGGAGGGTTTGAGCACAGAGACTAGCTGTTGGCTAGCCGTAGCTTATTTCTTCGTACCGTGGTGTCGCTAGATGGTGGTTTATATATATATATATATATATATATATATATATATATATATATATATATATATATATATATATATATATATATAACATCGGTTTATTGACCAAAACTATGAATTGAATCCATCTAAATCTAAAATGAGTTAAACCTTTTTTTAATAAAAAGCCTTCTGTGCCCAATTTCTGGCGACGTAGTCGTAAGACTTCCTCACATTGTCTTGTCAGGGGTCGCTTTACTATTTCACGCATGAAGTCGAGGACTGAAACTTCTCCTCCATTTGTAAATAGTATGGAAGCCACATTAACTCAAGAGCAAATATTGATATTTCTAGAGGAATCGTCGATTGAAAGTCAGTTCACACATCAAGTAAGGTATCTTTCTATATGGAAATGATTACGAACCTACAGCGTTTGTGCCGGGCAATCTTGACAAGTCAGAAACAAGCCCAGGTTATCGTGTACTACATTATTTGCCAATTTGTGTTGCGAAACTTCTTTTGGATTGGAATCAAAAAAGTACAAAAAATCAGATGAATTTCCAAAACTCGGACAGGAAATCTCGTAAATTTCTAAGACGTAGTCAAGTTCGAATGATATGCCGAGTGGAACTGCATCTCGTCGGTTATCGTCATAATCGATAGTACTTGCATACATGATACGTCGTACGCTCTATTTTAGTGACGATAGAACAAATTAAATAATAATAATAATAATAACAAGGCAGTATTGCTTAAGGCAATGAGTACTTGGGCCGTGATAGAGTAATTTTGAGGACAATATATACAACTATTCAAATATGGTCTTGAATTTCCTCCTGTCAATTAGGCATTTGATTAACTGGTTATTAAACGAAGCAATGACATGACAACGGCAAAATATGTCTAGCAACTTTTGTGGAGTTTGAGGCAGGGGTTCTTTATTTATAGTGGAAATTGCTTAAACTCCTTAAATATTCAAATTACAGCAAATTTCTTTTGTTCTCGATGGTAGATGTCTAATATTTAGATGGGCATATTTAGATTTTTACCCTATAGTTATCCCTATATACCAAAAGTCGGACATCCAGCTCAGAATTAGATATGTCGCATAATTGATGAGGTACAATATGTGGTGTCATAAGGTGTCCCATCATACCATATATGAAGGGTGTAGCACTTGTGGTTACTGAGTTGTGGACAAATAATATATATATTTGAGGTCAAAGGTCATTGAGGTCACGTGACATTTTGTCAAAATAATTGTATTGCTAAGTTATTCCTATATACCAAAAATCAGACCTCTAGCTCTATTGGCTCGCTCAAAATTAGATATGCGCATAATTAATGAGGTACAATATGTGGTGTCATAAGGTGTCTTATCATACCAAATATGAAGAATGTAGCACTTGTGGTTACTGAGTTGGGGACAAATATATATATTTGAGGTCAAAGGTCATTGAGGTCACGTCACATTTTGTCATAATTGTATTGCTAAGTTATTCCTATATACCAAAAATCAGACCTCTAGCTCTATTTTGTCGATCAAATTTCAGTAAATTTACCTTACCTAGATGAAATTTTGTCTATAGCCTGAAATTTCGCCGAAGTTTGACAAAATTGCATCGATTTTTCAGGTTCATATCCGACATTTTTGAGTTTGAGTGCAGACAGAAATAAGTTTTGAGGCAACATGGCTGCGACCCCATGTTGACCCCTACCTGCGTACGATGCTATGTGCTACAGCTAACACACAGCATCGCACGCAGGGCTAGCGATAGCCCTGCGTACGATGCTGTGTGTTCCGCTACAGCTAATAGCCGGCAGATCGTCCATGTAGCCGACACGAACACGAAGTGTCTGTTCCGGCTACCAAAAAGTATGAAAAATAGTAAGAACGAGCTACAAAATCACTATCAGTTTTAAGTTGAAGGTAGAATAAGTCTGTGCCTTTGTATAAAATACTATAAAAATAGTAGAAAGTGAGCAACCAGCTGAAAGTTAGTCGAGGTGACCTTTACCGCATATCATTTGCATCTCATTGTCGGCTACATGGACTGTGTGCCTAATAGCCCCGCTCACCACAGCCCTGCAAAGACCCGTACGTAGAGTTGGTGACTTCAAATCCATTTTTGGACTTGACGTAAAAAGCCAAATTACTGCCGAAATTCAGCGTTCTTGGGCCCAAGTCGTATCCTGCCTACCTCAGCTACTCGATCGCTTCCAAAATGCCAGTCTTTTATTCTTTTTTCGTAAATAACCGTCGATGTCGGCAACTCTCTCGCTAGCCCTGCGTACGTACGCAGTGTACGCTGTGCATTCCCTGTGTGCGTTCCTAACACACAGCGTACACTGCGTACGTACGCAGGGCTAGCGAGAGAGTTGCCGACATCGACGGTTATTTACGAAAAAAGAATAAAAGACTGGAACGTAGAGTTCAGCTCGCTTAGAGTATCATAACATTCTTCGGCCTTCGTTTAGATCGACCCTAATCTCTCCCATTTAGGAAATAAATACACAAGCTACCTTGACAAAACTTCGTGCACCATCGATCCAGGACCAAACGCACTACAAATCTGTCACGGTCTTGACGTCATCTCCTTACATGGTAATCGGCATACCGTATTTTTTAGCAAAGGAGACACAGAATACGTCGGAGTATTCAGTTTCAAAACGTATACATTGTGTGATGTTGTCAAAAAAGGTAATGTTACTGCAGTAGTATAAATTACAAAACACAAAAGTTCAAATCAGTTTATTTTGGACTGGCTTTACCCAACATTTCATATTGTTTCTTATGCCAGATTTGACCACGTGCTTACTGGCGACCCCTTTACATGCAAATTTTGTGTCAAATGTGTGTTCTCCTGGAAAAACAAACGTACGATTTCTATATGAAGGAGGCGAAATTTGCCCTCAAAACTCGAAACCACCCCTTTATGGGCTGTACCTAGCTATTTTGAACGAGCTTCTCGAATCTGCAGCTCTATTTCGAAATGATGGTCTGGTTTTCTCAGCTCAAGGATAAGTGTTCTCCATCGCTGTGGGCATTACTATTCTCAACTGGGGTACAGTTTCCAGTCGTAATGTTTTTCTTGTATCCGGGATATAAAACCTTTCGTTTTCACAATTTTAGTTTGATTAAAACTAGTCCACATCTTGTCAGTGATTAAACATGTTTCAAGTTTAAATTTAAATTCTGGTCTCGAGCCCTCTTGTTCGACCAAACTGAAATTACCCCTCCCACTTTGGCTCGTCCAGTGGGTGTAGCAAGGGTCGTGCCATCGCCTAGGAAACGGAGGGTGCATTAATTGTTGCATTTCGATGCACATTTTGATTATATTCAGAAGATTTTGTGGCAAAAACTCAGATAGAGAAGCATTAATATTCACATCTCACTTATTCAAGACTGGCTGAGAGCAGCACTTCCATTCAGTTAACATCATTACGCCATTTTATGCCAAGAAAGATGAAGCCAAGACATTTTGCCCTCCCTGGTTTCAGCCAGAAATGGTTATACCTTACAGAGTTTTTTCCCACGGAATGAAAACAAATGTACTTGGGCTGAGGCCCAAGTACAATAATAATTTTATTGTCATATATATAAGCTATTGCACATACAATGAAATACATCTTGGTTTTGCAAAAACAAAAGGACAAACAGTGAGATAAAAACAGGGAATAAAAGAGCAAATACACAAAATAAAACAAACAGAATTAAAAATAAACATGTTAGAATAAAAGCGCCGACTTCAGAAGTACAAGTGTAAGAACTATGAGAGACGAGATGTGTGAGCTCTCACAGTACTCGATTTACATTCATTTAACATGCGAATTGCTGTTGGGTAAAACTGTTTAGGGACCGATTAGAACTTGACTTGATTGAACGGTAACGTTCACCAGAACGCATAAGTTGAAACAAATTGTGTGCAGGGTGGTACTGATCATTGACAATGGAGACAGACTTTTTGAGAACACGGTCCTCGTAAAGACTGTCTAGCGATGGAAGATTACAACCAATAATTTTACTGGCGGTACTGACGATCCGGTTGAGTCGTTTCCGTTCATTCATTGTGATATTGCCATACCAGACAGTGATTGCGAATGTCAAGACACTCTCAATCACTCCGCGATAGAACCTAATCAACAAGTTCTGACTAACACGAAAACTCTTCAACCTCCGCAGAAAGAATAAGCGTTGCTGGCTTTTCTTAACTATGAAATCAGTATTGGTTTCCCATTTCAAGTCAGCAGATAAGTAGACACCAAGAAATTTGAAAAATTTAACTATTTCCACTTCGGTACCATTTATAGTGAGAGGCGTATTTCTGATGGATTTTTACGAAAGTCCACTATTATTTCCTTTGTTTTCTTGACATTCAGTTCCAAGTTGTTATTGGAACACCATTTAACTGTATCGTCCACTTGTTTCCTATATGGTGATTCATCAGATTCAATAAAACCGCCAAGGGTGGTGTCATCGGCGAATTTTACTATGAAATTGTTCTCCTCAGAACTCACAGCACAATCATGTGTAAACAAAGAATAGAGTATCGGTGACAGGTTACAACCCTGGGGTGTACCGGTGTTTAGAACGATAGAGTTTGAAAAGTTACTGCCAATTTTCACGACTTGGGAGCGATTCAACAAGAAATCGAGAATCCATTTACAAATTGAGGGATTGAAATTCAAGTTGGTGAGCTTATCATATAATTTAAAAGGTGATATAGTATTAAATGCTGAACTATAGTCAATGAATAACAGCCGACAATAAATTGGAGTTTTCTTATCAATAAACTGAGAAACTTTGAAAAGTGCCCAAGATACAGCATCATCAACCGATCTATTTGTTCTATAGGCGAACTGATATGGATCTAAAGATGCAGGAATATTCGACTGAATGTATTTCCTAACAATGGTTTCTAGACATTTCATAACAGTAGATGTAAGAGCTATTGGACGATAATCATTTAAGCAAGTAACTGGAGTGCGTTTTGGTACGGGAATTATGATGGATCTTTTGAACACATTTGGAACGTGACTCGTTTTCAATGACCAGTTAAATATCACACATAAGATTTCACACAGTTCATCTTTACATGATCGTAACAGGCGAGGACAAATTCCATCTGGACCAGAAGCTTTTCTCACGTTCAATGTACTTAAAGTGCGTCGGAGGTCCCCCAAGCTTACTTCAAACGGAGGAGGCAGCGATTCACTTGTAACTGGTGGAATGTCAAAAGGACGGTCAAATCGCGCGTAAAATTCATTTAAACGATCCGGAAGGGTTTCATCATCCGTTGGAGCTGATTTTGACTTTGGTTTATACCCGGTGATTTTCTCAAAGCCTTTCCACAATTCCCGTGAGTCAGTTGCCAAAATATCATTTTCTAACTTGTCTCGATATAGACGTTTCGCATGTTTAATCGCCTTCACAACATCATATTTTGCCTTCTTCATAGCTGAACTGTCGCCAGATCTGAAAGCAGCTTCTTTCGCGCGAAGATGGGTAGCTACGGTCCGATCAAACCAGGGTTTATCATAGGGATAAGATGTTACCAACTTCCTGGGAATACATAGCTCCTCGCAAACTTGATGTAATCCATTGTGACCTCGGTACACTCATCAAGGTCAGCCGCAGTTTCAATAAACAAATCCCAATTCGTACACGCAAAACAGCCCTGAAGTCGCTGAATGGCTGCTTCTGTCCATCGAGGGACAAGGCGTTTTGTAGGTTTTTCACGTTTGAGTTGTTGTCTGTATGCGGGAACTAGATGAAATTTAGAGGAAGTCAACAAACGGTTTATTAGGAGACTCATTGAGTACAAAAGACACTCCATTGGAAATTATACGTGGATACCTTACCGCTTCACACCCGTGTGCCGGGGTATTGAACATTTCTTGATTTGTCATTCTGAGTTTAGCATCAAAAGTCTGGCAATGGAAACGCGGCATCATTTTACAATTGGTATAGCCACAAACTGATGACGTCAAAGATGAGCATACTTAAGGGAAGGAGGTCAAAGGCCATGCCTTCCTCTCTCACTTCATAGCAGCTGTTAGACAGATGCTGACAGAGAATGAAATGTGCATCTCGCTCCTTCAGCCGTCGCAGATTTCAACCCATTCCTTTTCCAAGGGCACATTATCATTGTTAATTTACAAGAACGATATGAGAAATTTACTGCTGAGTCCTGGCCCAACGGTTGGGTCTAACGGCTATCAGTGTTAACACTAGCTGAAATGAAAAGAGGTGCATTTAAACTGGCCAGTAAAGGATGACCGGTTGGTGAACATGCAAAACAATTCCATGCAATATGCACGGAGACGGCAACAGTGCCCCTAGCTGTCCCCGAGCTCCAGACAGGAGATGACAGGCGTAAGGATAGCGTACAATCTTGTCCAAATTTTCTACTATTCAAGGCTTTTTGCATCAGATTTCTGTTCTGATCAAGAATTTAAACTAACTTCGAACAAAATTTAACTTATTAATTACAATTTGGCCAAATCGGTCGATCCCGTCATCTCGTGGCGGACGGCCCGGGAGACGACCAATCAAAAGTACGCTTACCCTCTTTTGGCGAATTCAATAATGAGGTTTGTTTTATAAGGATCACGACATGACAAACTGCTAAGATAACACAATTAACACGATACAGATAAGAATTTTTGTGGTCAATAATTATGTTATCTCAACAAGTTCGTCTATCAATAAGCTACACCTACAGCACGAAAAGTGAATAAAACAAATCAAACAAATCATTGAAAACGGACAAAATGTTCCGTTACTGCTCCTGGCATTATTAGTTCTTGTCGACATTATTTACATTTTATTAGTTATTTGTCAATTGAAATGTTTATTGAGTTAATTTATGTGCTTTTGATTAGGGTGTTGAACCTGCCCTTCTAACATTTGCGTCTGTTGTTGTTTGTATCAACGCTTGGCGAATTACATGAGCTGAGGTGTTTAACAATCAATATTTGTTTTAATTTTACGTTCATCAACCCATGACTTCGACAGACCGATATGTTGATGGTGATGTTTTTGCCTTTACACCATGATCTTGTCAATACCTCAAATCATTAGTGTGAAGTTGTATTGTCACAGCTAAAATAAACTCAAAGCTTCATGCCGAAGAAAGTATTGTATTCGATGGGTCATCACTCTATCGAAAATATGATAAGCCATAATGATATTTTATCACTTTTTTTCAAATGCATGCGGAACGGGACACTGTTTGACCGTATACCTTCATTGTCATCGCTTTTTGTGCCTAAGTATTCTCTCCATGTGGGTTTTCCTTGCACGATATTTATAGCGTATAAAAATTCGCTACGCTATAGTCCGGCTGGCTCTGTGGGCCTCGCTTGCTAGAAAGACCGTTGAGGGCGCATAATCATACGGTTGAGAATAGAGCTGCAAAGCGAACGAGGGGCTGTGCAGAGAGTCTTGGGATGGACGACCATGCACATTCTGATAATCCCTCGCCTCATGCACAATGCTGAGTCAAAAAATATCTGCAGTTTTAACTTTCATGTTTATATACAAATGTTTTGACAAGCGTGTACAGATGGACTCTCAGTCGTTTGTCTCGTTGAGGTCATCTCACATTAACAAAGCTGCAACTGGAGTAGGGCATAGTTTGACAGGCGACAGTTGTAATCGCAACGGAAATGGCTGAGACCCAAGTACTCTAACTAAATGCCCTAGTGCTGGTTTTGGAAAGCTTTATACTTTGATGTTGAGCAAACTTTAGTAACTTATTTTGTTGATCAAACGGGCTATTTGCCCATATTTAAAATACTAGTTATCTAAGATAAAAAAGAATATTGTCGTAAAAATACTGATGTACCGACTTTGTTCATGTAGTGAGCAAAGGCGGAAGTGACATCGATCCGTATTGTGTCGTCAAACATCACCAGAAAACTGTTTTCAAAGGTCCCTGTTAATATGAATATAAATATCAAATTGAACCTAATTTTACAGTAGTGCCCCTTTTGTTTTATAGTTTGCAAATTTCATACAAGATATCCCTACAATTAACTAGAAAAGGAGTTCAGCCAGGATTTCAATGTTGTATCAGTTCAACAATTCCCGTGGCGCACAATTCTTTCCGATCCGTCGTGTCGGTAAAAGTCGTAAAACATGATTGTCTTTAAATCTATCAAAAGTAAAAGTAGATTCCATTCATGGAGCTCTCATATCTCACGTCCACACGGGGCGTATCGTGGTCGTGGCGCAGCAAGCATTTTACCTGCACTACCCTGAGGAGTGCAAGGCACTGAGGCCTAGGGGAAACTGATTGCATCAAAACCTGTCACGTCGACGATAGTTAAAAAGTATAAAATGCAATAATTTCTAACGTCAAGTTGCTTAGTTTCAGCACAGTCAGGGACTGTGGTTTCAGATAACTATATTGCTGAAAATGTGACCTTCCAATCCGATGTCAAGTGCCGTACCTGCCAATGACTTTGCAAACACTTGTTCCCTCTAACGCTGTGCCGAATTTATCGCTAGGAACATATGGATGGCTAGTCACATAACTGTTAGCAGATTACAGGTAGCATTGTTTACACGCGATGTTTCCTCATTTAAAAAGGTTTATATAGATATCTTAAATATACAGCTGATTAATATCAAAATTATGACAGGCGCCTGTGCAATAAAACTTACTTTTAATATCATGATCGTTAATGCTGGACCGGTTATCCAAACTTCAACCAATCCGTGTAGCCAAAAGGTCTAAATGTCCAACTTCAGGTCATTGTGCGGGGTGGCGCCAATGGTTGTTATTGCGTTTGAAGTAAAAAGCCACGCTGCTGATCGGACATGCCGTGCTTGGTCCTAGAATCCCATAATTTTGCCATGTTTCAGGTAATCATTGTCATTGAATCTTGCATATGATGTCTATGAATATATAGCGACTGAGCTGAAAATAAATTGCATAATTCTCCGGATTTTTTGTCGAAGAATGCATGTTTCAAAAATTGTTCCCTGTGAGCTTACGACCGTTTGACCCCTCTTTGTCAAGAAAGCGTGATTATTCAAATTTATTATACCGTGAAAGCGATGACCCCGCCCAGTGTATGGAACGGGCTACGTCATCAGTAATCCCCCTATTGTGCGTCCACGGTCCTGTAACTTCCCTTGTGAAAAACATGCTATTGTTTGCAAGCACCTTGATAAACGGGACAAGATCGTATTGCACTAGCACTGCATGAGTTTTGATCAAAGTGTGTGGGCCGTCTTTTGATTTGAATGTCTGAACGCGAACTCCCACCAAGGTTACATACTAACCTCCCTTAAAGCCTTGTGATCTACGATTTAGTGAAGTATTTTCACGAGTTTCCTTTCAAACTAAACTTAGTTGATGTAAATGTACTTACTGAAGGATGTGTAGAGAAGTATTAGTACTCACTGATTTGGACTGTGTGTACAAGTTTGAACTAGATATGTTGCTCTCATAAAAAGGCCACAACATGAACGGGTAGAAAAATACTCTCTTTAGTGCATCAACATGTCCGAGAGACAAACGTCCTGATTTTGTCGTTTTAAGCTTTTTCGAAAATAGCGGGAGATCAAAGACGATGTAAAAGCTATTCAATTCACCTGCTCATTCCGACACAAACAACTGTGTACTACAGTTTTTCAAAGGGTACACATCATGCAAGGTAAATGGAAACACACCTGTAAAGAGATGTGAAAATTCCCTTCACAAACAGATCAACTTCAGATGATACTTTTGAAGATTTGAGAGCAAGTGCCCTATTTCACTCCTCATCTGTACATATATAGCCATCGTGTCTACGACATCGACAAGTCACCGGCCGGCGCGCACGCGTGTATTCAGCCATCAATGGACGAAGACTTGTCAATCATCATCACGGAAGTCTTGAACAGGTTAGAATTGTCGGTCTAAAACGGTTCTCTGAACATAAACAGAAATGCTCAGCATCAACAGAGAAATCTTCAAAAAGAGTTGAAATCATACGCTTCCGTAGCCGCCCTACCCACAGCTTCGATCAATGTTGCAAGGTAGCAGCACTGTGGGTCGCCAAGCCCAGCCACGCCACTCCATCTGCTGTGCGTTTTTGGACTCCCGTCATAGTCGCCGTAGAATAGAAGCAAGGTCTATAATAATTGTGAGCGGACTTGACTTTGTGCTTACTATACTTGATCAGTTCTCCTCAATATGAGAAGTGTAGTAATGTAACGATGTCGAACTTGATTCAGAAATGCATTAGATTGTACGCTTCTAAATTTGTATTAAAATATATTACGAACACACTTAATAATGTTCTAATATTGTTTTAAACGTTGTTTATTCAATTCGCCCGTGGCGCTTCTATCGTAACTGGTTGTTATCGGTTGTGTATGCTGAGATATTACTCCCACATTGACAATAGGTTTGAGACTTCAAATGTCCAGAAAAATAGTGGTGCCAATGATATTGATTTTTGTTGTCCATGCATGAACGTCTTAAAAATTGTTTGTTTGTTTGTTTGTTTGTTTTTTCAAATAAGAGGTAGACGAAAATACTGACGGAGATAACGTACTCATTGGTGCATAAGAGATTTTACTGAATAATTACTTCACAATGGTTTTGTGTTTAAAATTGCATAAAGGGACATGAACTGTTTTGAAATGCTTTATTTCGATAGTAAATTATTATTAAAATATAAGACATTTATAAAGAGTTTTAATAACAAGATAATAAGATTACATTGATCATAAGCATCCATTAGCAAACAAAACCCGACAACACTACTGATAACATACTTCAGAGACCTAGCGTATTATATTTTAAATCCTTAGAGTGGCTCTAACTGGCCACAGTGAGTACATTCACCACCATTGTTATAATTCAACATGATCACAATAAATGCCTGATATTGTAACCTCTGCTGATTGATTTCACAGAAGGTCAAGTTGCATAGCGTTAGCAATTTTGACGCTAACTTGTTATTTTGTGGCCGCATAAAAATCTGATTATAGTTGTTGCGTTTATATTTTCTGCGCCGTTGAACGAAATGTTGCAGCCGGTGGTATTTTTTTCGTGTATTTCGCTGGAAAACGTTTCTACAGTGCATCAATGGGGACAGTGTTATTACCGAGCTTTCTAGAGCAGCGTTTAATATATAACAGTCCTTTTATCTATTGAACATACGGTGTATTTGTTAAACATCTTCAAAACCTGGCAAGGTAGCATATAACTTTCACAAGTTCGTACTTCAACGTAACTTTGTGAAAATTGTCATCATTCAATCGGTAAAAGTAAACATGGCAACTGCCTCTGATGGAAAGAGAAATTGTCCAATTTGTGAACTCGTTTTCATTATATGAATCAGATCGGATAATACGAAATCGATGACACTTTTAAAGATGTTCTACAGTCGGTGTTGGCTTTTGAAGAAATATTTCATAAACACTCCCGTGAACATAAAACACTAACATGTTCCTATGACATTGTGAAACACACAATGTGGTAGAAATTGGCGGAAGAAAAAAGTGATTTTGATTTGAGTAGCAGTGGTTGTATTTCCTGAGTTAGTTTCATTGAGTATATGTGACAGCCGTCTTGGCTCTCAGCTCAAGTTCGTTGTCATGGTTCTTGTGCATTCTCAGTTAGCCCAGTCAACATTATATTCCGATGATTTTTGGAGCGGCACTCGTGCATAAGATAGTCGTCGTACTATACGTATACATATGGTTTCTGTAAATAATGGTTTGGTTTTCTATAAGAATATTCGCTTTCAAAGCAGTCAGTATTTTACATTCGTTGAGTAGGTTGATTTGTTCCTAGGTGGGCGATTGTTGAACAAAATATGCGTCGCTGGGACTTTGCACGATCGATGTAGCGGTTTTAGGAAATGGTAACACTATATCACACGCTGATCTTGGTTGTTTTTTTATGGTTTTGCGATATAAATTAAAATTAAATCGATATTCTGGAAGGATCCTAACAGTGGCATACATACTTGGAACGCTTTAGTGTCAAGTCCGATATCATCACGGGTTTTTGTCTGTCGCCCGATAAATTCCATTTAATTTCCTTTTTGACTGAAAGATCGAACGGTGAACGGGCGCTCCGTGACCTCCCTTCTACACTATGACTGAAGAAGAAGTGTTTGATACCTGTTCTCCAAAAAATAACTTTTGGAACTGTTCACATCTTAGTATCTATTTTATTGACATTATAGCTGTTAATAAGATCGTCTACCTAGCTTATTGACACGCTTGGCAGTGATTAGCATATTCCAGCGGAACCCCTAATTTATTTCGTCGAAGTCACCCAAGCGCAAAAAATGATCTATTATCTTTAACCAGATATGAACTGAATATGCTCACGTGTTTTACAACAGGTTCATTAATTGTAGTACCCTCACAGAACACTAAGATATATTTTATCACTATATGTAGCAGCTTTTTTCAACTTCGCACAGTACTCTCAGAGTTTAATCACTAATTACAAATCTTTATTTAATATGCAAATGAGCTGTTCATTAACTTGACACTGCTCAATGCTATATGGGACAATTAGATATCCATCAGATCAACATTTGTAGTACGTTTTATTTAATGTAATGCTGTAATTTCAGAGTTATATACCTAATTACAAAGTTTATTTAATATGCAAATGAACCCTTAATTAACTTTACACTACTAAATGCTTTACAACACAGTTAGATATCCGTCAGATCAGTATTTGCAGCAGTTTTCATGACGTTTGATGCAGTTATTTCGAAGTCAAATGACTAATTATAAAAATCATGAAATATGCAAATGAGCTAATTATTAACTTGACACTGCTCAATGCTTCTCAGTACAATTGGATATTTATCAGATCAACATCTGTAGCAAGTTTCATCAAATTTAACGCTGTAATTTTGGAGTAATATCACTAATTACAAAGTTAATTAAATATGCAAATGAACCCTCAACTAATTTCACATTACTAAATGCTTTACACTCCAGTTAGATATCAGTGAGATCAGTATCTGCAGAAGATTTCATCACTTTTGCTGAAGTTATATCGGAGTTATACGACTAATTACAAAACTTCATAAAATATGCAAATGAGCTATTATTTAACTTGACACTGCCAAATGCTTCTAAGTATATTTAGATATATATCAGATCAATATTTGTTGCAAATATCATCAAGTTTCGTCCAGGAATTTCAGAGTTATCTCACTAATAACAAAAGTTATTAAATATGCAAATAAGAAGATAAGTGACATGACACTCACAGTATCATCATAGTGTACTGAGACTGTCATCTGTGAAAAGTTTCATGAATTTGGTGAAGTATTTCTTGATATATGTCTACACTGTCATTACCGTCTCCATAGAGAAACCATTGTACGGAAAAAATAATATTGCATAACTTCATTAATATGCAAGCCACACTAACCAAAATCTAATCAGTTCTTGCAAGTAGCATATGGTACCTGTGTACCAAATCTGACTTGAATCTGTTCAGGCGTTTTTGAGTTATCGTGTAAACAGACAGACAGACAGACACACACTAACATACACACACACACACGGACAGACAGACAGACATCGCTATGACATTAGCCCACGTGTTTACACACGTGAGCTAAAAACGGATGAACAAACATTTTAGTTTGTTACAATCACCAAACGATCGACAAATCGTACTGAAATCGTATATATCGTATCGAAATTATTACTTGATCTGAAAATATGGCAATATGTTGAAAACGCAGCAAAAAGAGACACACTGGAGAATATTGGCATCGGGGGACAGTGTTCATAATTTTACAGAGACGATACGAGAAACGTATATTTTGTTTAAGTAGTAGTAGTAGTATTTATTGATTTAATTTCATGAAATATATGTGACAGCCGTCTGTTCTCGCCCATCTCACGTTCGTTGTCGTGCTGAAGGTGCGTCCTTTCTTATGTCCAGCTGTTCCGATACTGTTGTGAAGCGGCACTGTGGTTGTAGGAAATGGTAACTCTATCTCACACGCTGATCATGGTCGATGTTTTATAGTGACGCAACATAATCAAGCGCTATTCTTGGAGGCCTAACTGTGGCATACATATTTGGCAAGAACCATTTAGTGTCAAGTCATATACAAATACGGATTTTAGTTTGACGCTCGTGGAATTCCAGTTGTTTTTTTTGACTGAACGAATGAGCCACTTACTGGCGCCCCGTGACCTCAGTCATGGTGAGAGGTGGTGAGGGGGTGGAGCTCATTCCCCTCACCACCTCTCACCATGACTGAAGAAGAAGTTTTTGCGATCTGTTCTCCATCAAAGTACTTTGCAACCATTAATTGCAGATAAAATCACATCGTAAACAAATCAAAGCAAACAAATGTTTGTGTGTATTCCCTTTTATGCAAAAACTGCCTGATGCAGAATTAATTCATAACAACCGTTTATTTTTACTAATAAAAACATCTCGGAGTGTCACAGAAAAATGAAGTGAATTAAGCACACGGTATACATATCATTTTTGATTCCTTGTTTGCACATGCAAGTCAGAGAAAAATAAGGCCGAAGAAGCGGTGGGCGATATTTTTTGTTTGCAAAACCAGCTAAATTTTGCACTAGTCATATTGTTACTGATGACTTGGAGTCCAGATTTCATAAACTGTTCACGATAATAGAAGCGTTACATACACCGGCAGTGTTTACTGAGCAAATTCTGAGCATTTTCACGTGCTAACAAAAACAAATCACCGGCAACACCAATATAATAGGGATGCAGTTGTACACTTATGGAGTACATTCGAGGAAACAGTCACATTGCGGCACTAAAGCAGAAGCGGTGAATCAAAGGAACAATATTTTCTTTGTCTGGCCTTATCAATATTTAGTTGAAGTTAATGTAACTCGTACTGAGTCAGGTACGGTGACGATGTCAGGTATATATTCATCTTCTAAAACTAGTGACTAAGTCATTTCTTATACTGGGAATGGGTCAAGCTTGTAATCGCAAATGTCTCAATGACAACTACTATGTAGTGATACTCTGCCATACATACTGTCTTAGTAGTATAATGCCGAGAGGAAAATTGTAACACTAGCAAAACAAATCCAGAGGAAAGCTTTTCTTGAAGGTCCGTACCATATCGAATCAGCACCCAGTTATCTAGTAAATTGCATGTTTATTCGCCTATCAGAAAATACTCTATTCATGGAGGTTACCTCACCCCAATGCACTTTGGAACAACTTCTCTTCAAAGACGAAGGTGTTTGTACGGCCGGCAGGCATCCTCCCTAAAAACACTTTACGACTGACTGTTGCGGGAATCTGGCTGAACTAGTCAGGGCATGTATGATACTTGGCGATATGAGTAGAAATACAGCGGTATGCCAATTAAAACAAAACTGCTCGTCAGTGTGCATGATATTGTTATGCAAGTGTAGTTAAGGGAGCACCCAGTACCGTTTCTTTTTGGGTTTCCGACAGATCAGCAAACCCTGTCATGTATGATGACACACGATCGCCATCCTGAACGCGTTATTGTTGATTGTAGCATGAGCCATCACACGGAAGTGACTTTCTGTTCTACAGCGAGTAGTAGATTGCATGAAATCAAAGAAACTCACGACCCAGCAGATAATCTTGCACATCAAGAGTTAAGTTAATCGCTATTTTAACGTGAATTGTCCGTCATTGCTTTCGTTATATGCAATCATCATGCCGTCAATAGCTTCAAAGTCTCGTCACTTTATTAAATCATTATTACTGCGATTTACTGTTTTTCCAATCTGTCCGTTACAATTTATCAGACGGATGCCGGTAGTCTAAGTTTGTACGAGTTTCATCTACATTTGGTAAACAACTGAACTCCACTTCTCAAGCCGGAGAAGTGATCGGATACAGGTAAAAAGCCGCGTCAAGCTTTCTCGCGACTGATACAGTCACTGACTTACCCGACCTCAACTTGGCAACTTGCGAAATTAAACGCCTTTTCAAAGTTTCGACTTTTAATATCGCGTAAATCAAGATCATTGGTTCGAACTTTAAAAAAAACAACAAATATTAAGCGTTTGTTTGTTTGTTTGTTTTTGTTTATATTTCTTTATTCAAATAAACAATTGCAGTCATTTGAAAATGTGATGCCTAAAAGAGATAAGCGAAGGAAAACGAGAGTGATTTACAAACACGGTCACCACGAGCCGACAAGTTGAATACCTCACTCTTGATTTTCTAGATGAACTTTGTCAGCAATAATATGCGTTCCTTCACCCAGCCCATAATGGATGAAAGCAACCTTTGCACGACATAATGTGTGAGGGGAAGCCGAGTACATTATGGAATGCAAAGTGTGACCTGGTAACTGTACGTGACTCCGTCGTTTTCGTTGCAACAGTAGTTCTTCGTCATGAAAGTACTCTCATGTGTCGAGGGTTCAAGCGGTGGCTGAGCCTTGATTCCGCCGACAATATTGAAACACAAGTACTTGAAATTTGCCAAGCAGATGTATTTTTCAGACTGTATTGGTATCGATGATTTTAACGAAACACTTTAAAGTGACCATGCAAACTAGGCAATCGTTAAAAGCTACTCAAACCAGCCATCCACGGACCAACAACGGCAGATGATGTCATTCACATTGCCAGATGGCATCAACAGAAAGGATTCCGGACAAAACAAAAATCTCAGTCAAAGTGCAACTACAACCGACAGTCAAAACGACCCTGGGATGTCCGGTGATCTAATGTCTCGCCGGACTACATATATTTCTGATGCATTGGTAAATCGGTGACAACTAGTTCCCGAAAAAGCCTCAGTCGCCAGTATGTTTGTCAAATGTACCTTCCAAAAACCTGTTTACATCGTTTCCCGGTCTCCAAAATACAGTATCTCTTGTCAAGTAGCCATCGAAAATTACATTTTTAGACGCAATTATTAACAAAATATAAACATTTCAGTGAAAGTGTGGAACTATGTAGACTCTTTAACAGCCGCTTCGTTCGCAGTTATGCGCCCTCAACGGTCTTTCTAACAAGCGACGCTAACCTGTGTCTATGCAATGGCCTTTTCGACGCTGTAAGTTTTTGGGTAAGACATTTTGAACCATTGACTTCCCGCCCACTGACTATAATTGCACGACGTCTCGATTTAGTATCTATTTCGGCAATTGCGTAATACAAGCCTAAGTTTGTGCTGGCGGGGTATCAACACTGATATCCCTTGTTATCTCATAGGGAACAAGTCTGTCTCGATAACATGGTCCAATGGCAGGCGAAATGGAAAAATATGGTTGGAGTTGTTCTAACCAATCAAAAAAAAAAAAACAAAAAAAACCCCGAAAATAAAATTGAAAAAACAATTATTGTGAACAGCCTCTCTCCGGCTTCGCCAAAGGCGTAGCCGGCGAGGGGCTCTGAGAGAGTCTAGGAACTATGTCGATATTGTTTATAACTGGATGTTGTACCGTTACTACTAGCGACACATGCTGATCAGCTGATACCTTACAGCTCGCTGCACAAGACATTGATGTCGATTCATGGACACTCCGTTATCTTAATGACTGGTTTATCACGTGTTTTAGCTTTTTGAATGGCATGATATTGAAAGATGACGATTCAAGTTCGATATGGACAGCAGTTTTTGTATTTCCCAATCAAATCATGAGTGTACTGCTAATTTTTTCGTGCTAGACGTACGTGTTTAGTGCGGTTTGAAGTGTGTGTTAATGTTTAATGTATACGCCTTCAGGGCCGATCACGCCGGGCTTTTTTTCAACCTACAAATTCACTGGCATTGCCAAAACTATAAAATATAATAGCAATGATGTATCCCCTTCTGGCCCATGGACCCTAGCAAACTTTGCACTTCATACTGTACTCGCCTTCGCCTCGAACATTGTGTTGTGCATATATTTGCTTTCGTCAATGAAGGTCCGGGAGGGATACATAATTGCTTAAGTTTATCCTGCTGTATAATTTAGGCAACATTGCGAAAGGCCAGTACTGGACTAATGTTGCTTTTAATTATCTACACTGACAGCGTGGTGGACACCGCCCTCTACTGGTCATGTTTATTTGTGCCCAACTTACATTTGAGGGCAGAAGTCGTCGTGGGCAGCTGTCTCCATTTCTTCCCCACCCTGCCCTCCCTTAGTTAAGAGTGCGTGTGCATTTGTTTGTGTTAATTATTAGTTCAACAACCAAGTTAGACCTGTGTATCTATTGGTTTTAAGCATAACAAGGTCATGTCTTCTACATGTCACATAAAAATGCACAGTTCTGTGACTTAAAGCATTTGCGAGACTTCTCTATTTTGTACGTTAGCTTTTCTACAGTGTCTATTATTCTCCGTTAAGGCCTGCAAGACTTTCCAGTTACCTTCATTAAAACATTACAGGCTCTTGCCTTCTGAATAAAACGTTGTGTATCTTCAGAACGGCAGTGTTTCACACAAGCGAGATCGTCTTTGTCTCGAGACTAGACGAACCGGAAGTTGACCGGGCAATTCATTTCGCATTCCAGTTTCTTCCAGTGATTGTCATTCCGAGTGTTTTTTCACAAAGGAACAAGCTATAAAACCTCTCGACCATTGTTTGCCATTTGCATAAATAAAAAAAACAGACAGACAAATAGCTAGATAGATAGATCATATGGGTGGATAGATAGATTCTCTGTGTGACAGCATGGAAGTATGGTGACAGCGACTGTGTATGAAGATACAGACAGAGAATATACATGCAGAGGGACAATGAGACGTAGAGAAACATGGAGAAAGGAAGCAATCATTGTTCGCTGTGTTCGTTCAGTGAAATTCAAAATCGACGGAGGCTACGGACTGTGAACAACAGTACTAAAATACCAACATTAATGTGGAAATGGAAATTTAAACTTCATGGTCACTGTTTTGGCGATGAAAAGATATAATTTAAAGTGACATATATCCCTTTTAAAAAATTCAGCGATGATCACAAAACTGTTTCAGCTGAGTCATTTTGAAGGCATGTCTGCACTAACATAGGATGGGGATTACGATATTGGCGTTGGTTGCCTTTCAACGACAACTCGCATGGAGTGAGAGATATCCTTGTTTTCGTGAAAATTGTCTTCAGTGACTGTCACTCTCACTGTGTTTTTACCTTAGGGGGACTTTTGTACCATTGGTAAATTGCAGTTTGTAAGCTATGTTCCAGAAAGGAACGCAGTCATCGCTTCTAGCGTTTATGCGCTTATGCTGACATAAGCATGTTTATCAAATTTGGATAAAAAGGGCTAACAACGTAAAATAGAGCTTTGCAAAAAGCATGCGAATCACTACCAGAGGAATAATTTCGACATCTTTTCATGCTCCATGAATCCATCATGAATGTCCATCAAATGTTGTTTCAAAAATTTTTGCAACGTTTTGATGCATTTTTTAGACAAAACATGATCTAACCTTTCGCGAAGGGCATTTGGCGAGAGATAGGTAGCATGGACCACGTGATCCACTGCCGTCCGCAGATAGGATTCAAAATTATGGTGAAGTCACCGTGGTTTAATGACCAGTTAGTAAATACCGCAGTTTGTCTTACCATGGAGGTACTGCTACCTCCGTGGCTTACACTTTACACCCTTTGGTGCAGCAACAACAGAGTCCGAATCATCTCAAATTCAGGTAAATCAAAGTCGAATTCAAACCTATATCTACGACTGAAACTGAACATCATTCCGTTCGAGGCCCGCAGCTCACTCATTATCACCGGCATAAAAAAAATCGGTGTCATCAAGGGACTTTCAATTTTGTATTTTTATAGTTTTTGATTCTGATGTAGCTTTATCTACACTTAGGGTATTTAAAAATTGAATTCCTTCTCAACTGCTTTATGTAAATGTTCTGCTGGGAGTGTTTTGTAGATTGTGAGACAATCACAATTATCGCCTGTGTGTTGTATGCTGAATTAGCAACCTCAGGAATGGTACAATTTTCATTACGATTTTCTTCTGACGGAAGTCCTTGTCTGATTCAAAACGTTCGATAATGCGATTGTGACTGGCGAGGCTAATCAGGATGCAATGCACTTGGGTCGAATACATAGACAATGTTTTTCTTGTGAGGTGAAGTGAGGTAACGTATACAGCTGCCGCTATGTCATAAGTACGGGCCGAAAGAAAATAGGAGTTATACTTGTAAAATATGACTTTTAGTAGCATTCAATACTTCAAGCTATAGAAGTCGAGCGAAGTCTGTACGCCACGGTGATTCAACTCGTTTTTTGGAGTGACTGTGCTTACGTCGTTCGACCATTTTCAGCTTTTGTGCCAGGTGTTGGTACAACGAAGCGTCTTTTAGTTCTATTGTACCGATGTCGCATCGCAATTGCCAAGTGGCGTCAGAATTCGAAAATACCACAAAACCATAGTCCCTCATAGAGGGACTGTGATGAAAATAATATTCAATCAAACTTCACAGGAGAAATAGTCGCCGTTTCCACACACTGCCTTGCATGCAAATGCTGTTCGAGTCGTTTGATTTTGGTATTATCGATGTGTACGTGATTCACACCTTCCGACCGGCTTAGCCTATTAACTAACACCAAAATGTCGGATTTGCATACATGGCGAGTTAGCATCGGCGAAGTTGTAATGAGTATTTGCAATGCAGAAGTATGAATTTGTCAAAATAAAAAAAATCCAAATCGGGCAAAATAGAATCGGCGATTCCGATTAACTTTTTTTTTTTTCTTTTGCCTTATCTAATGCATATACAGTATCTAAATTGGTAAAATTAAGCAAAACACGAGACAACAAAGCGAGAGGCGTGCAATTAAATGGCATAACCAAGATATCTCATGAAATTGAAAATCAAAAACCCAGAAAGGTAGAACCGCGAAAGGGTTGTTAGTTAACGTCTTTCAGAATGGTTTTCATTGAGTCACATGACTATTTGATGAATAGGAAACGTTCTGTGCTTAAGAAATACGGGCGAAGTTCAACTGTAAGTGCAGCGTACCAACCGTTTAGTCTCTGGTATTAAAATTAGTATTTTCACCTTAATATCCAAGGAAATTAGTATATTACCCACTTTCTTTCTTTTTCATCGTGTAAATCAACAAAATTCTCAATTTGATAGAATGACTCTTTTCTGTGTGAATCGAGCAAATTATTTTCATCATTAATATTCCTTCCTAATTTTACCAATATCATGTCCTAAACCACATTTACTTGTTCATTGCAAAGTTAGACAGACCTGTCCCGTGTGCCAAAAGGAATGGTTGGCGATATATTTTGCGAAACTGTGAAAACATTGTTGAAGAAGGAACCATGTGTTAGTCAGAACAGCCGAGGCAAAACCGGCGTCCACACAGACTGGGGACAGACAACGAAAGCGGCGATGTCAGGAAAGGCGATGACTTATTTTCCTAAAGTTGAACGAAATGCTCTGTCTGGTTATGCTAGTCAATCAATCGAATTTTATCTCGTTCCAAAATCGATAAAATCACGGACAATCTTTATTTCCCCGTCTATGAATAGACATTTCTAACTTATTCTCTCTTTTTTGTTGATCGATGAAAGTATTTTCGTCTTCAATATTTAGTCCTAATTTGACCGATGTAATATCCTAACCAAACTGTCTCTGATTGACCTCACTAACATGCAAAGACTTGGTCTGTAAGAAAAAGTGCATGCATAGTTGACGAGATGTTTTGCGAAACGGTTAAAAAAGTATTTGAAGCACGCCCATACTCTTCAAGTTGTGTGGGAGAGTTATTGGTATCATAGTCTTTCCAACAAAAACGGGTATAACTTTGTTATTGGTGAAGAATCAGTTGCATGAAAGCTTTTCAGACATTATATTTTTACATGTCAATCACGCTTCTCATCTGTTTTATGCCAGGCTTGTACTGTCAGGGGAAGTTTACTACACGCATGGTTTATGTAATCTGTCTACATCGGGCCTCGTCTTGCATGCAGGAACTCGAAGTTCATGACTATTTAAAGTGGGATTCAATTGAACGTAAACCGTCAAACTGCCGCAAACGCTATTCTTCCGTCACTCCATTGATTGACTCACCTTCGATACATAAAATGTTGTCATACATGTCGTTTAAATATATTGACTTTCCTTTGATAAATATAGACGTTATTATGCATGTCCTGTCTATAAAATATTTAAATTTAGTCAGCTGGAATTAGAGTCATTGCCGCCATGCTGCATCATGCAAATATACATTCAGCGAACATTGCAATTTCCGTGAAACACAGAGTTCTGACTGCCACTACAGCAACTAGGACTAAGAAAGTATCACACCGGCCGTTTGTGTCCCGCCAACAGTACTACATGTAACGGATGTCAACCCATTGCTAGATGCAGTACAGTAGATCGCGTTCCTTTTCTGTTGCTAATTAACCTCTTGATCGTGCCGTTGTAGGCAATGACCGTGATTAGGGGAGCAAACAGATTATATCGCCAACGCTCAACCAGTAACGTGCACACTAACTATGCACAACCATGCCCAATAGCCACCACTCAAACACTGATACCGGTTAATTTCGAGCCGGGTTTGAAAACATATATATCATACTTGCTCATATAAGATTAAACAAACACGCGTTAACATTGCGGCACCTGTGAAATTAAACGGACAAATATTTAATGAACGTAGATATCTCATTAAATTTGAAATCCCGATTAGTGGATCTATAACGCCTTTGAAAAATTAGAGAGATTCGAATGAGCATCGTAAATGCTCTATAACTCATATCTTGTTCTTTCAACAAAATGCAGTTGGCAGTGCAGCCTTATATAGATCCTCCCGACACCAGTTGGACAATGAAGTCACGAACAAAAGTCCTGGAGAGAATTGTAATGAGATTAGAGTCGGTTTACTGGACGGCTAAAGAAAATAGCGCCACTCACAAATACCCATCACTCATGGAATTGACTGATATTCAAGGATGTGAAAGTACCAAAGGCATGGGCGTTGGAAAGAATTCTACATATGCGTTAAAGCCTACTGCAGATGAGCTCATCATGGCGATGGTTCAATATTTTTGAAGCTGTGCTTTAATTTTTGAAGTTTTTCATTGTTACGGACGCAAGTAATTAAGCGACTTACATACCAAACACCCCATTGATAAAAAACGTCTTTTTCAAGGGCTGTATATTTTACTGATCCTGTCCACATAGCTCGCTCCATTTTGCTTATACCCCTCCCCCCCTCTCTCTCTCTCTCTCTCTCTCTCCTCTCTCTCTCTCTCTCTCTCTCTCTCTCTCTCTCTCTCTCTCTCTCTCTCTCTCTCTCTCTCCTCTCTCCTCTCTCTCTCTCTCTCTCTCACATTATATATATATATATATATATATATATATATATATATATATATATATATATATATAATATATATATATATATATATATATATATATATATATTATATATATATATATATATATATATATGTTCGACTGTGGTTTTTCAGGACACCCGCTTAAAGGAATTGACAACATCATTAATCAAGCGGGGATACCCAGAAAGCTTGGTTATAGACCAAATAAATCGGGCCAAATCAATTCCAAGAAACACCCTCCTACAATACAAAATAAAACCACACCAAACACGTATTCCTTTTGTAGTTACATTTAACCCTCGGCACCCAAACATCAAACAGATCGTTCACACTCACTTCAATATATTACAAAAATCACCCCGTTGTAAAAGTGCCATCGCTGAAACTCCAATCATAGCACACCGCCGTAGTAGAAACCTGCGAGATCTATTAGTTCACAGTGAACTACAACAGTCCAATGCACCAGCAGGTTTCTACAAATGTGGCTCAACCAGGGGCTGCAACATCTGTAAACATTCGACAAATGCCACCAGTTTCCATAGCCACTCAAATAACACAGTTCACACTATTACACAAAACATCACATGCAAGTCTAAAAACATAATATATCTTATAACCTGTAATAAATGCAAAAAACAGTACGTAGGAGAGACAAAAACAGAATTTCGATTAAGATTCAATAACCATCTGTCCACCATCCGTCGCAACTCAAACATGCCAGTAGCGCTCCATTTCAATTCAGATCAACACACAATCCAAGACGTATCAATAGTCGGCATTTTGAAAATCAATAAAATGGACGACCCGCTTCGAAAAAAGCTGGAATCCTTGTGGATTTCCAAATTAAAGACATTAACACCTGACGGCCTAAATATTCACAGCTAGCTGCTCCCATTGTCTTTATTCAAATTCCAACACTAGCGCCCTCCCAGCCACACTATAAATACACATTCAAAGATTCTCCCAATTGCCATTCAACATCTGAGCCATTCAAATAGGTAAGAAACAACTCCTGTATTTTCACCATACTGTCACTTAGTATTTTCTCCGACATGTAACTTTTGTACGAAAAATATCACTGTAACTTACTCCGTGTTGAAACTTTTTGATCTGTAGCACCTGAGGAAGTCCTACTTTTAGGACGAAACGTTGTGCTGATGTAATAAACTATTTGAACCAGAAGATTGGTACGTGTGTAATATCCTACAAACGAATTTATATATATATATATATATATATATATATATATATATATATATATATATATATATATATATATATATATATATATATATATATATATATATATATATATATATATATATATGTACATATAAATAAATATATATATATATATATATATATATATATATATATATATATATATATATATATATATATATATATATAATGTGTGAGAGAGAGACTGACAGACAGACAGACAGACAGACATACAGAGAGGGAGTGAGCAAAATGGAGCGAGCTAAGTGGACAAGATCAGTAAAACATACAGCCCGTGAAAAAGACGTTTTTATCAATGGGGTGTTTGGTATGTAAGTCGCTTAATTACTTGCGTCTGTAACAATGAAAAACTTAAAAATTTAAGCATAGCTTCATAAATATTGAACCATACAATATCAGTGCTCTACAAAGATTATTGATGTAATTATTTTGTTTCAATAGCTGCGAATATAACCATTTTCAAGAGAGCGATCTGCACGGGACTGGCAAATAATTAAAACCAGTAAAATGATATTTTTTTCTGTATAGGGGTAAGCTTCATAATGTGCCTTGCCGGATCGCGAAGCAAAATGCAAATTAGAATAAAAACAAACTGAAAGTCTTTCATTGAAAAGAACATCATTGTTGAACAGTATCTCAAGATTATAGATTATATGTTTTTACATCCCTCGCTGATGAAATTTGTATCTTAAAACAAGCGATGGGCACAATAGTGCAAAGAATGAACAGCCGGTAGATGCCGTTTTTTTTCTATTGGCGAAAGTAATGTGTGTTTCTGGCCAACAAACGGTAGTACAAAATGTTGAATTACAATAATTTAAGCAAATATTTGAAATTAGAAAAAGACAAGATCGTAGTACAGAATCTCAAAGTCTCAGTGTGAATATTTGTAATTACGAATGAAACAATAGAACAATAAAGCTAGCAATCCACAAGGTACTGTCAACCAACGCAATAGATATTGTTTATTCCTACTGTGTGCATTTTTCGTATCATTCATCACTCATTTGTAGGTTATTGTTTTCATTTTCAGCCAAAATGTAAGAAAAGAGACAGTCATTCAGAAGTCCATGGTACCCCAAAAAACGCATTCCAATCAAAATTACGCCTGCTTTTCTGGTATTTTGTTTTCAGGCTTAATTAGCAGTGCTGCTGTACATGATTAGGGCATGAACGCTTCCCTGTGTCAGCAATATTTTAATAGCATTTACACAATTGATTTCGCGTCTTAGTAAAATACTACTTATACATTTTTATGTATTTGTATATGTGTACTATGTATTCGGGAACTCTTTATCAAAATGCTAGCGTGAAACGGCGGTAATGGTGCTTTTTCGGTCTCATATCGATATATGTGAGACAGCTTGTGGCTACCGTAGTGAAGCCCATGAATTATATGACACGTACGCAGACAACGAATAAACACCCTAAAACCTTGTAGTATCTTATTCTTATTTTTTGATAATGGATGAGAGGTGACTTTATAGGTTCAAATATCAAAAAAAGAAAGACAATTGACACGAATGAATATACAAGTCAGTGTTTTGCCGTGATTTTATGATATATCAGTGAGTCACTGCATAATTGAGGATATATCTACATTTTTTCACAGAGTGGACAAACTCCTCTTCACCTGGCAGCAAAAAATGACAGTGATGCCAATACAAGACTGTTGTTGGAATCTAATGCATCCATTGCCGTACAGGATGAAGTAAGTCTGAAATGCACTTGACCATGTCGACAATTATATACAAAACTGGTACCATAATTGATATAGCCACGATTTTTAAATATATCCTATCGTAATGCCCATTCTCTAATTGTTTCCGAAAACGTCACTATAAAGGGCATTGATTATAAAACAACCATGGCGTCCTGAATAGTAATGAATTGTAGTTACTACCATCCGTTAACATATCGGACGTATGCAATTAAACAGCAAAATCATGCAACTAACTTAAATCACTCATTGATTGTGAAACCCCGTAAATGTTAATTTGTATACAATCTTCGAAAAATCGTTGACATTAGGATTGATAACGTACGTGCTGTAGTTCATATCTTATAATGTAGAGAATTTGTAAACAAACTTTGAACTGATGTTTAAATAAACTATAATTTACAGGCTCTCATTTACAAAGGTACTCTCCATAAAAGTAGATCAAAACAATGCTTCACAGTATTAATTAAATAGTGAGTTATACCATACCAACCGTAATGTTATTTGTATTGTAGATGGATGGAAGCACTCACTGTCTTTTAGAAAGGGTTGAGAATGGTAACTGATGTGTTTTCAATATCAAAACAAAGAAATTCAACGAAATTAGGAAAAAAAAGACCAGTCTCATACCATTTTTGTTCTGTGATTCCAATGAGTCTTTGATTCATTAAGGAATATCTATATTCTCTACAGAACTGGCAAATTCCTCTGATTACAACCTAGTTATAAGCTTGTAGTGTGGGATCGTGGTATACGGCGTAGAAAAATCTAATATGTGGATTGAACTGTATACACTGTTGCTGGTTTCTAATGCATGCAATTAAATTCATAAAAAGTTTTCAATATCCACAACTGGTTAATCCCGCTAATTTCGTAAACCTTGTCACAATACCGTACCAGACCAAATGTCATGGTTAATCATACTGTTGTTAAGAACGGTGACAACCGCTTGGTTGTACATCTGTTGAAACAAGCTATGGAACGTTGTTTATAAGAATTCTTGTGGATTGAGGAATGCGATGTAGTCGAGGTAAAACCTTGTCACCATTCATTAGCTTCATGCCAAATTCATTAAATACTTATAAATGATTCGCAAACATTCCTCTCCTGATAGGGTTGAGAGAATGTAGGAGGAAACAACTTCGAAAACTTTGTGTCTGACCTTGGTCGTTGTGCTATATGATTGAGTCATTGCATCATAAATGATATGTCCATATTTCTCTACAGAATGGACAAACTCCTCTTCATTTGGCAGTGGCTAATGATCGTGATACCACTACAAGATTGCTTGTTGGAATCTAAAGCTTCATTTAATGTACAAGATAATGTAAGAATGTTGTGTAATTGTCCTTATGAAAATGCTAGCATAAAACGGCGGTCATGGTGCTTTTTCTGTCTCATATTGATATATGTGAGACAGCTTGTGGCTACCGTAGTGATGCTCATAAATTATAAAAGGGTCATTATTTGTAGCTTTTGACCATTTTTTACCTCGGAAAAATCCATGTTGGAGGCACATATTTGTTGGAAAATGTTGTTTTACGAAGAAACAAACATGATTAGTGATGTTATAGCCACATAAAACTGCTAATTATTGTTCAAATGTGTTGCCCTTCCGAGCTCGTTTGTTGACGTCGGCATGCTCTGCATGCTGGGAAGAACGCAGATATGGTGATGCCGCGATCACGCGAGATGTACAAGTTCACGTTTATTGCGGGATCAAAACAACATTGCGTCGTGGATTGCCAGACATCGGCTACGCAACGTGCTCGGACAATGGACTACGACGTAGGTACAGGGCATAAGTAATGAATATTTATTTTGAAATTGCTGTAAATGGCTCGCGCAGGTGCAGAAGAATGCGTACATTGCAATCCGCTTGTCAACAGAGTTGTCTTTCTGTCCGGACAAAAATTGAACTTTTCAGTGTAAAATCACATGTTATTTAGTTGTAGGCCACGTAATGTTTCCGAATAATATGCGATTCTCTGTTATTTGACAGGCTATTCAACATGAGCCAGTGATCATTTCAATCAAACCTAACGGAAAATCGCCAGAAGATACAGCTAGTGGAAATTTGAATATGACACGTACTCTGAGAACGAATGAACAACCTAAAACCTTGTAGTATCTCGTTCTAAGTTTTGATAATGGATGAGAAAGATGACTTAATAGGTTTAAATCTCAAAAAAGGAAGTAATGTGACGCGAATCAATATACAAGTAAGTGTCTTGACATTATATTATGATATATCAGTGATTCACTGCGTAATTGAGGAAATATCTACATTTCTTCACAGAGTGGACAAACTCCTCTTCATCTGGCAGCAACAAATGACAGTGATGCCAGTACAAGACTGTTGTTGGAATCTAAAGCATCCATTGACGTACAGGATGAAGTAAGTCTGAAATGCACTTGACCATGTCGACAATGGTATACAAAACTGGTACCATAATTATTGATATAGCCATGATTTTCAATTTATTCTATCGTAATGCCCATTCTCTAAGTTGTTTCCGAAAACGTCACTATAAATAGCATTGATTATAAAACAACCATGGCGTCCTGAATAGTAGTGAATAATATTTACTACCATCCGTTAACATATCGGACGTATGCAATGAAACAGCACAATCATGCAACTAACTTAAATTACTCATTAATTGTTAAATCCCGTCAATGTTAATTTGTATACGATCTTTGAGAAATCGTTGACATTAGGATAGATAACATACGTGCTGTAGTTCATATCAGATAATGTAGAGAATTTGTTAACAAACTTTGAACTGATGTTTAAATAAACTATAATTTACAGGCTCTCATTTACAAAGGTACTCTCCATAAAAGTAGATCAACACAATGCTTGTATCACAGTATTACGTAAATAGTGAGTTATACCATACCAACGTAATGTTATTGTATTGTAGATGGATGGAAGCACTCATTGTCATTTTAGAAAGGGTTGAGAATGGTAGCATATGTGTTTTCAATTCAAAACTAAGAAATTCAACGAGATTGAGAAAAACAAGACCAGTCTCATACCATTGTTGTTCTGCAATTCCATTGAGTCATTGATTCATTAAGGAATATCTATATTTCTCTACAAAACAGGCAAATTCCTCTGATTACAACCTAGTTATAAGCTTGTAGTGTGGGATCGTGGTATACGGCGTAGAAAATCTAATATGTGATTGAACTGTACACACTGTTGCTGGTTTCTAATGCATGGAATTAAATTCATTTAAAGTTTTCAATATCCACATCTGTTTAATCCCGCTAGTTTCGTAAACCTTGTCACAATACCGTACCAGACCAAATGTTATGGTTAATTATATTGTTGTTAAGAACGGTGACAACCGCTTGGTTGTACATCTGCTGAAACAAACTATGGAATGTTGTTTATAAGAATTCTTGTGGATTGAGGAATGCGATGTAGTCGAGGTAAAACCTTGTCACCATTCAGTAGCTTGATGCCAAATTCATTAAATACTTATAAATGATTCGCAAACATTCCTCTCCTCATAGGGTTGAGAGAATGTAGGAGGAAACAACTTCGAAAACTTTGTGTCTGACCTTGGTCTTTTTGCTATATGATTGAGTCATTGCATCATTAAATATATTCATATTTCTCTACAGAATGGACAAACTCCTCTTCATTTAGCAGCGGCTAAAGATCGTGATGCCACTACAAGATTGCTTTGGAATCTAAAGCTTCCTTGATGTAAAAGATAACGTAAGAATGTTGTTTATTATCCTCATGAAAATGCTAGCGTTAAACGGCCGTAATGGTGTTTTTTCTATCCCGTATCAATATATGTGAGACAGCTTGTGGCTACCGTAGTGAAGCTCGTAAACTCTAAAGATCAATTGTTTGTAACTTTTGACCATTTTTCCTCGGAAAATGCCATTTTGGAGCTCATATTTGTTCCAAATGTTGTTTTACAAAGAAACAAGTATGATTAGTGAAGTTATAGCCACATAAAACTGCTAATTTTGTTCAAATGTGTTGCCCTTCCGAGCTCGTTTGTTGTCGTCTGGCATGCTCTACGTGCTGGGGAGAACGCAGATATGGTGACGCTGCGATCATGCGAGATGTACAAGTTCACGTTTATTGCGGGATCGAAACAACATTGCGTCGTGCATTGCCAGATATCTGCCTACGCAACGTGCTCGGACAATGGACTACGATGTAGGTACCGGGCATAAATAATGAATCTTTAATTTGAAATTGCTGTAAATGGCTTGCGCAGGTGCAGAAGAATGCCTACGTTGCAATCCGTGCGTCAACAGAGTTTGTATTTCTGTCCGGACAAAAATTGAAATTTTCCTTGGAAAATCACATGTTATTTAGTTGTAGGGCACGTAATGATTCAGAATAATATACGATTTTCTGTTATTTGACAGGCTATTCAACATGAGCAAGTGATCACTTTATTCAAAACTAACTTAAAAATCGCCAGAAGATACAGCTAATGGAACTTTAAATATGACACGTCCGCTGAGAACGAATGAACAACCTAAAACCTTGTAGTATCTCATTCTTATTTTTGATAATGGATGAGAAAGGTGACTTAATAGGTTTAAATATCAAAAAAGAAAGAAATGTGACGCGAATCAATATACAAGTCAGTGTCTTGCCATTATTTTATGATATTCAGTGAGTCACTGCATAATTGAGGATATATCTACATCTCTTCACAGAGTGGACAAACTCCTCTTCATCTGGCAGCAACAAATGACAGTGATGCCAGTACAAGACTGTTGTTGGAATCTAAAGCATCCATTGACGTACAGGATGAAGTAAGTCTGAAATGCACTTGACCATGTCGACAATGGTATACAAAACTGGTACCATAATTATTGATATAGCTATGATTTTCAATTTATTCTATCGTATTGCCCATTCTCTAAGTTGTTTCCGAAAATGTCACTATAAAGAGCATTGATTATAAAACAACTATGGCGTCCTGAGTAGTAATGAATAATAGTTACTACCATCCGTTAACATACCGGAAGTATGTAATGAAACAGCACAATCATGCAACTAACTTAAATTACTCATTAATTGTTAAATCCCGTCAATGTTAATTGTATACGATCTTTGAGAAATCGTTGACATTAGGATAGATAACATACGTGCTGTAGTTCATATCAGATAATGTAGAGAATTTGTTAACAAACTTTGAACTGATGTTTAAATAAACTATAATTTACAGGCTCTCATTTACAAAGGTACTCTCCATAAAAGTAGATCAACACAATGCTTGTATCACAGTATTACGTAAATAGTGAGTTATACCATACCAACTGTAATGTTAATTGTATTGTAGATGGATGGAAGCACTCATTGGCATTTTACAAAGGGTTGGGAATGGTAACATATGTGTTTTCAACATCAAAACAAAGAAATTCAACGAGATTGAGGGAAAAAAAAGACCAGTCTCATACCATTATTGTTCTGCAATTCCAATGAGTCATTGATTCATTAAGGAATATTTATATTTCTCTACAGAACTGGCAAATTCCTCTGATTACAACCTAGTTATAAGCTTGTAGTGTGGGATCGTGGTATACGGCGTAGAAAAATCTAATATGTGGATTGAACTGTACACACTGTTGATGGTTTCTAATGCATGCAATTAAATTCATGTAAAGTTTTAAATATCCACATCTGTTTAATCCCGCTAGTTTCGTAAACCTTGTCACAATACCGTACCAGACCAATGTTATGGTTAATTATATTGTTGTTAAGAACGGCGACAACCGCTTGGTTGTACATCTGCTGAAACAAACTATGGAATGTTGTTTATAAGAATTCTTGTGGATTTAGGAATGCGATGTAGTCGAGGTAAAACCTTGTCACGATTCATTAGCTTGATGTCTAATTCGTTAAATACTTATAAATGATTCGCAAACATTTCCTCTCCTGATAGGGTTGAGAGAATGTAGGAGGAAACAACTTCGAAAACGTTGTGCTGACCTTGTTCTTTGTGCTATATGATTGAGTCATTGCGTTATATAGAATATATCTATATTTCTCCACAGATTGGGAAAACTCCTCTTCACTTTGCAGCGGCAAACGATCGTGATGCCACTACGAGATTGCTGTTGGAATCTAAAGCTTCCTTTGATGTGAAAGATAACGTAAGAATGTTGTGTTATTGTCCTCATGAAAATGTTAGCGTGAAACGGCCGTAATGGTGTTTTTTCTGTCCCGTATCAATATATGTGAGACAGCTTGTGGCTACCGTAGTGAAGCTCATAAACTCTTAAAGGGCAATTATTTGTAACTTTTGACCATTTTTACCTCGGAAAATGCCATTTTGGGGCTCATATTTGTTGCAAAATGTTGTTTAACAAAGAAACAAGTATGATTAGTGAAGTTATAGCCACATAAAACTGCTAATTTTTGTTCAAATGTTTGCCCTTCCGAGCTCGTTTGTTGTCGTCTGGCATGCTCTACGTGCTGGGGAGAACGCAGATATGGTGACGCTGCGATCATGCGAGATGTACAAGTTCACCTTTATTGCGGTATCGAAACAACATTGCGTCGTGCATTGCCAGACATCTGCCTACGCAACGTGCTCGTACAATGGACTACGACGTAGGTACCGGGCATAAGTAATGAATTTTTAATTTGAAATTGCTGTAAATGGCTTGTGCAGGTGCAGAAGAATGCCTACGTTGCAATCCGTGCGTCAACAGAGTTTGTATTTCTGTCCGGACAAAAATTGAAATTTCCTTGGAAAATCACGTGTTATTTAGTTGTAGGGCACGTAATGATTCCGAATAATATATGATTTTCTGTTATTTGACAGGCTATTCAACATGAGCAAGTGATCACTTTATTCAAAACTAACTGAAAAATCGCCAGAAGATACAGCTAATGGAACTTTAAATATGACACGTCCGCTGAGAACGAATGAACAACCTAAAACCTTGTAGTATCTCATTCTTATTTTTGATAATGGATGAGAAAGGTGACTTAATAGGTTTAAATATCAAAAAAGAAAGAAATGTGACGCGAATCAATATACAAGTCAGTGTCTTGCCATTATTTTATGATATATCAGTGAGTCACTGCATAATTGAGGATATATCTACATCTCTTCACAGAGTGGACAAACTCCTCTTCATCTGGCAGCAACAAATGACAGTGATGCCAGTACAAGACTGTTGTTGGAATCTAAAGCATCCATTGACGTACAGGATGAAGTAAGTCTGAAATGCACTTGACCATGTCGACAATGGTATACAAAACTGGTACCATAATTATTGATATAGCCATGATTTTCAATTTATTCTATCGTATTGCCCATTCTCTAAGTTGTTTCCGAAAATGTCACTATAAAGAGCATTGATTATAAAACAACCATGGCGTCCTGAATAGTAATGAATTATAGTTACTACCATCCGTTAACATATCGGACGTATGCAATGAAACAGCACAATCATGCAACTAACTTAAATTACTCATTAATTGTTAAATCCCGTCAATGTTAATTTGTATACCATCTTTGAGAAATCGTTGACATTAGGATAGATAACGTACGTACTGTAGTTCATATCAGATAATGTAGAGAATTTGTTAACAAACTTTGAACTGATGTTTAAATAAACTATAATTTACAGGCTCTCATTTACAAAGGTACTCTCCATAAAAGTAGATCAACACAATGCTTGTATCACAGTATTACGTAAATAGTGAGTTATACCATACCAACTGTAATGTTAATTGTATTGTAGATGGATGGAAGCACTCATTGGCATTTTACAAAGGGTTGGGAATGGTAACATATGTGTTTTCAACATCAAAACAAAGAAATTCAACGAGATTGAGGGAAAAAAAGACCAGTCTCATACCATTATTGTTCTGCAATTCCAATGAGTCATTGATTCATTAAGGAATATCTATATTTCTCTACAGAACTGGCAAATTCCTCTGATTACAACCTAGTTATAAGCTTGTAGTGTGGGATCGTGGTATACGGCGTAGAAAAATCTAATATGTGGATTGAACTGTACACACTGTTGATGGTTTCTAATGCATGCAATTAAATTCATGTAAAGTTTTAAATATCCACATCTGTTTAATCCCGCTAGTTTCGTAAACCTTGTCACAATACCGTACCAGACCAATTGTTATGGTTAATTATATTGTTGTTAAGAACGGCGACAACCGCTTGGTTGTACATCTGCTGAAACAAACTATGGAACGTTGTTTATAAGAATTCTTGTGGATTTAGGAATGCGATGTAGTCGAGGTAAAACCTTGTCACGATTCATTAGCTTGATGTCTAATTCGTTAAATACTTATAAATGATTCGCAAACATTTTCTATCCTGATAGGGTTGAGAGTATGTAGGAGGAAACAACTTCGAAAACTCTGTGCTTGACCTTGTTCTTTGTGCTATATGAGTGAGTCATTGCATCATTAAATATATCCATATTTCTATACAGAATGGACAAACTCCTCTTCATTTAGCAGCGGCTAAAGATCGTGATGCCACTACAAGATTGCTGCTGGAATTTAAAGCTTCCTTTGATGTGAAAGATAACGTAAGAATGTTGTGTTATTGTCCTCATGAAAATGTTAGCGTGAAACGGCCGTAATGGTGTTTTTTCTGTCCCGTATCAATATATGTGAGACAGCTTGTGGCTACCGTAGTGAAGCTCGTAAACTGTTAAAGGGCAATTATTTGTAACTTTTGACCTTTTTTACCTCGGAAAATGCCATTTTGGGGGTCATATTTGTTGCAAAATGTTGTATTACAAAGAAACAAACATGATTAGTGATGTTATAGCCACATAAAACTGCTAATTTTTGTTCAAATGTGTTACCCTTCCGAGCTCGTTTGTTGTCATCTGGCATGCTCTGCATGCTGGGGAGAACGCAGATATATTGACGCCGCGATCACGCGAGATGTACAAGTTCACGTTTATTGCGGGATCGAAACAACATTGCGTTGTGCATTGCAAGACATCTGCCTACGCAACTTGCTCGGACAATGGACTACGACGTAGGTACCGAGCATAAGTAATGAATCTTTAATTTGAAATTGCTGTAAATGGCTTGTGCAGGTGCAGAAGAATGCCTACGTTGCAATCCGTGCGTCAACAGAGTTTGTATTTCTGTCCGGACAAAAATTGAAGTTTTCGTTGTAAAATCACATGTTATTAAGTTGTAGGGCACGTAATGATTCCGAATAATATGCGATTTTCTGTTATTTGCCAGGCTATTCAACATGAGCAAGTGATCATTTTAATCAAAACTAATGGAAAAATTGCCAGAAGATACAGCTAATGGAACTTTAAATATGACACGTCCGCTGAGAACGAATGAACAACCTAAAACCTTGTAGTATCTCATTCTTATTTTTGATAATGGATGAGAAAGGTGACTTAATAGGTTTAAATATCAAAAAAGAAAGAAATGTGACGCGAATCAATATACAAGTCAGTGTCTTGCCATTATTTTATGATATATCAGTGAGTTACTGCATAATTGAGGATATATCTACATCTCTTCACAGAGTGGACAAACTCCTCTTCATCTGGCAGCAACAAATGACAGTGATGCCAGTACAAGACTGTTGTTGGAATCTAAAGCATCCATTGACGTACAGGATGAAGTAAGTCTGAAGTTCACTTGACCATGTTGACAATTATACACAAAACTGGCGCCATAATTATTGATATAGCCATGATTTTCAATATATCCTATGGTAATGCCTATTCGCTAAGTTGTTTCCGAAAACGTCACTATAAAGAGCATTGATTATAAAACAACCATGGCGTCCTGAATAGTAATGAATTATAGTTACTACCATCCGTTAACATATCTGACTCATGCAATTAAACTCACAGTCATGCAACTAATTTAAATTACTCATTAATTGCGAAATCCTGTCAATGTTAATTTGCATACCATCTTTGAGAAATCGTTGACATTAGGATAGATAACGTACGTGCTGTAGTTCATATCATATAATGCAGAGAACTTGATAACAAACTTTGAACTGATGTTTAAATAAACTATAATTTACAGATCTCATTACAAATTACTCTTCATAAAAATATATCAACACAATGCTTGTATCACAGTATAAAGTAAATAGTTAGTTATACCATACCAACCGTAATGTTAATTGTATTGTAGATGGATGGAAGCAACTCATTGTCATTTTTGAAAGGTTGAGAATGGTAACTTATGCGTTTTTAATATCAATGCAAAGAAATACAACGAGAATGAGAAAAAAAGACCAGTCTCATACCATTTTGTTCTGCGATTCCAATGAGTCATTGATTCATTAAGGAATATCTATATTTCTCTACAGAACTGGCAAATTCCTCTGATCACAACATAGTTATAAGCTTGTAGTATGGGATCGTGGTATACAGCGTAGAAAAATCTAATATGTGGATTGAACTGTACACACTGTTGATGGTTTCTAATGCATGCAATTAAATTCATTAACAGTTTTCAATATCCACATCTGTTCAATCCCACTAGTTTCGTAAACCTTGTCACAATACCGTACCAGACCAATTGTTATGGTTAATGATATTGTTGTTAAGAACGGTCACAACCGCTTGGTTGTACATCTGTGAAACAAGCTATGGAACGTTGTTTATAAGAATTCTTGTGGATTTAGGTATGCGATGTAGTCGAGGTAAAACCTTGTTACCATTCAGTACCTTGATGCCAGATTCATTAAATACTTATAAATGATTCGCAAACATTTTCTATCCTGATAGGGTTGAGAGAATGTAGGAGGAAACAACTTCGAAAACTTTGTGTCTGACCTTGGTCGTTGTGCTATATCATGGAGTCATTGCATCATAAATGAGATATGTATATTTCTCCACAGAGTGGGCAAACTCCTCTTCACTTGGCAGCAGCAAAAGATTGTTATACCACAACAAGATTGCTGTTGGAATCTAAACCTTCCTTGATGTACAAGATAACGTAAGAATGTTGTGTAATTGTCCATATCTACAATTATTCACATAACTCGTACATAGCCACAATATTCCAAGGATAAGAATGCAATGCCCGATTTCCTACATGTACCAGACAGCATCACTATTCATCTTACTGAATTCAAATGTCAATGGCGGCATGGAATTAGAGAACACACTTACCTTCAAAAAGCATATAATGTTATATATAATTACTAACCCAGCGAAATTCATGCAAACGCCTGAACGTATCATCATGTGTACAATTAACTGGCATTACCCTGCTGTAACTTTAGAAAACGGCATGAAATTGCAATATTGAATATTGCTTATTTCAATATATGTACTGAACAGAACGAAAAATAGTTCCCACTTTACAAAAAAGTCAGGTTTTTCTCAATTCCATGTGAAAAATGGAAAAGTAGCGGCATTTGATTGCTTGTTTTTGGAAGCAGTCTGCTTTTGGAAAATAGTGGATAAGTCTTGAGATATCTGGATTGTTTGAAATAGTATATACTTTTTTCTAGTCACTTAGTTGTTTCTCATGCGTACGCTGCCATTTATGGCTGTTGGTGGGCCCGCTATATATGCGACAATCTGTTGAAGTATAGAGCTTTAATTTCTGATCTCCTCAGTTACTTCAATTTACTCTATTTTAATATTTATATTCCCAGAAAGTTGGGGTTAGTCGAGGATTAGTATTGAGCCCACAGGTTATTATTCTCTTAGGCAGTAGTGGTCCATATCGGTATACCGTACTAGCATCAAACCACAAGGCGCCGATTGCTTAAAATATAATATGTCCTAGGCTTGTGTGAGACGGTAATTGGAGAAACCCTTTCTATGCTCTCTTTTTCACTACATCCTGCCAAAACGAATTTGGTAAAGCTGTACTTTTGTTCTGATTAAATATTCTTAACCGGTAGGAAACGACAATTTCAAGCATATTAATATGATCCAATCGCTTTTGACATCCCCACATTAAACAATTTTGGGGTCGAGGGAGTTACTATCATGTCACTACCCCAAGATAATCACTTTGCAACTAGTACCTGGTATTTTGATGGCATTTTTGATACCACCAATATTGACCCGTTAAATTGCAGCCTGTTGATGTTACCTCGACCTAAGTAATAAGAATTACTTTACGATTTAATAATACTTAGTCGCGCAGAATTTATAAATGTTCGCTTACAGTGAACTGATTCCCGTATTTGCCACTTTGTAATTTTCACAAGGCGGCGAGAGTTGCCGTTCTCAACCCATGGGATCAAATATTTGTATGTATATTTAACGCCTAAATATGAATGTATCAACATTGAAATTATCTTTGATAGCCGAATTGTTGATTTGAAAGTACAGTATTAGGCCGTTCTGAATTTCCGTAGTGCATGGCTTTTTGTGCAAAAGTCTTTATTTTATTCAATTCACATTTACTGCCTTTTCCGATTTATTTAGTTTTATTACTATTTTTCATTTCTTTTATTTTATATTTCATATTAAATTTTATTCAGAATACATCTCTTGTAAAGATCAGTTTCATGTTTCAGAATAGGAATAATTTCTTTAAAACTAGACTCGTATATTGAGAAAGTATCTTTTTCTCTATGACACGTGTTGAATTGTGATGTTATTGATATTGCTCAAGACTACGTGTTTATATGTTGTAGTATATTAGTAGGTATATTTTGTAATCATTTCCTTTCGTTTTTAAAGTATTGAAGAATGCATGACAATTCATAGTGCACGGGCATATAAATCGTGTTTGCGTTTTAATCAAACAGTAACTAAACAGTTTCGTTTCGCTTCATTCAGTATGGACGCACTCCTCTTGACGTTGCCCATGACAGAAGAGTGAAATCAATGATTAAAGTAAGTTATTTCGTGATTTACATCACCCTATTGATGATTCTCTAATTCAGTAAGTTCCTGGGCTTTACAGGTGACATTTTACTCGATATCCTATGAATAAAATTAATTGGCAACATTTCAAATCGATGAAACAAACAATGATAAGCAACACGCATTTTAGAACAATAAACTAGCATAAAGCGCTTTCGTAGACGAATAATGTCGAGTTGAACTTATCAGAGCATTATAGACAAAACAGACAAGACAGCCTTCTTTTGATGTTGATGTAACAGTGAATAAAAAAGGGCAACGTCGCTAAACGCACTGTCTGCCTATTTTCGAGTTGATTTTTCAGGTAGACTTATGCTATATTAACAAACAGTTACAGACTTACATTCCGTTTGCAATATATATATATATATATATATATATATATATATATATATATATATATATAGATATATATATATATATATTATATAATATATATATATATATATATATGTTGATGTTGCAAAGCCATGCTTTTATTAGTTCCCATAAATATACTCGTTTACTCTCTAATATAAAAAAAGTATCATTTTTATATGTCAGTCGGCGAAGAAAAAGCAGAGTTTAGTGTATTGATGCAAAAACAGGAATCAAAAGAAACAGAAGCAAGCTAAATGTCTGTGGATTTGGTGGTGTTGGAAAAACAACCCTTATGAACGCACTGCAACGGGTAAGAGAGAGAGAGAGAGAGAGAGAGAGAGAGAGAGAGAGAGAGAGAGAGAGGAGAGAGAGAGAGAGAGAGAGAGAGAGAGAGAGAGAGACTGCATGAAAACCCGATAATTCAGATAAATTCACATTAATGTGTTGTCTGTATTATTGTATAATACACGTAAATTCACATGAATCCACATGAATACAGGCTTGCTGAATACAAAAAATGTATTCTTGACTGTATTCATCTGTATATGCACTCTTCAGCTAAAATACAGGCAATAATCCATGTTAATACAGTAAGTATTATAGGGTTTTTATGCAGTGAGAAAGACAGACAGACAGACAGACAGACAGACAGACAGACATAGACAGACAGAGATATCTGCCTCTGCTTACAATGTTGGTACTTTATATTGTCTATACAGTGTTAAAATGTGTTTGTGTGACGCGGGAGTAGCACATTAATACATGTGTTTGCATTTTATAATTACCTGTTCATTTTTCCTCTACACTTCATTACTCTCTACACCCCTCCAATGTTTTGCCTTTCATTTTTGTAACTCTTGTACTAGAATAAATGTTACGATCCATTGACACGTTATGTTTGTTTGACCATGTAATGTTATTCGTATAACACAGTAAGTCTATATTTCAGAATACATAACCTTGAAGGAAGAAGCTTGTTTAGTCTCCATAATCACCAGCAAAAATGTCTTTAAGTGTTGTTTCCAAACGGATGGAAATTTCAAACTTGGATTCAATATGATGTATAATTGAATGGTGTCATCAGTTGTCTACACGAATAGATTGCAATGGCCTGTACTTTAGGAAAAAAACATCTTACAAACATATAGATTTTACTGTTATTTTGGTCGCAAATAGCATCTATGAAACTTTTCCAGCCTACAATGACAATTAACACCATAATTCAAAATGAGGTTCAAGTTTGCCAATCGATCTCTCTCTTTCTTGTATTACTTACTAGGGTTTCTTGGAAGCATACATTACTCGTAGATCAGAAGAGAGAGCACCTCCTCCGGACAAAACCACACATATACCAACGCCTGGCATTGACGTCAACATTGTCAAAATACCCAAAGCTGGCAAATACAGGGTATGGGATTTGCTGGACAACCAGAATATTACGTCACTCATAATATGTTCTTGAGGGCGGACGATTCAGTGTTCTTGGTTGTGTTCAAAATAATCGATGTAATAGATTTTGATGGTACGCTAACTGAAGAGGTGAGTTCATTTAAGTTTCACTGTCTTAAAAGTAACTCTGAAGTGTAGTTCAAAATATCCGCGCTTGACATTATTTTGTGATTTCTGCACCTAATGATATACTATAACATGTACCTTTCTTCACATCGTTAATGATAGTTGTTGACGTGGCCGAGGTTCATCAAGTCTAGAATATCAGACGACCACAAATCTGACAGAAGACCAATAGTGATTTTTGTGGCCAGTGGAGCTGATATGGTGGAAAAGCGTCGAGGCAATCATGGTGAGTGAGATATACACATATCGATGTTTTCTTTAAATACGGCCATTGAAATTTATCATCCTGTTTAAAGGTTTCATAAGTGAAATATAAGAAATATTATTATTGTTTGACGATGTAACTGACCTGACTTCTTACAGCATGTACCCTTGGTATTAATATGACTACCGGCTTTTGCGATGTTCTATTGACGCGATAATAATCTTTACGGCCCTGATACGGCTTTTTCGGCCCGAGGTCGTACGGCGGAAGGGCCCGATTGTGCGAGGGCCCGTATGCCGCACGACAAAGTGTCGACCATGCGTGCGATATCAAAAAATTCATCGCCATCCGTGTCAGTTTTTTTTAATACGATGGTCGCTTCCCGTTGCGGATTGACATACATATTGACGTCACTTGTTTACCTGCAGAATTCTAGAAAGCGAAAAGCATATGCCTATAATTATGTGACCAACAGAGATCAAGGCTAAAATCGAGGTGTAAGAAGGACAAAAGCGTGATTTCGGTTTCTTGTAATTTATACTTAACAGGCACACACTTAGTATACACAGAATTTCACTAGAATTTAGAAACAAAAGCCGATGTTACCGGCGCGACTCCAATATCGCCACGCGTAACTACGATCTGAGCGAGCAGACGTTTTCCAAATCTCGCGCTGGCTTTGTGTACGAATGGAACGTTTGCAGATAGCAACGCGCGTAGTAGCCAAGAATAGAGATAGTTCAGAAATTCACGCGATTACCCATATTTGGCACCGGGCCGGGGCGTGAAACGTAAAAAATATGCACGGATCTGAGGGCGCTTTCTCCTATAGCTTTACACGGGCACGTGAATGTAAGTACATGATAACAAAATTATAGCCAGGCTGATTGATCTTATTTGCCCAAACGTCTCCAATTTTTCGGGGCAATATACGCAAGGGAGTATGAAACATTTTTAAAGTGACTTAAGTAAAAGCGTCAACCGTGTGGGCTTTATGAAACAGATTGAGTAATTTCAGGAAATATTCGACAAGTCACGAACTGTTTATTTCACAAACACCGAGTAGAAACACGGACGATCACTTTTCCATGCACTGTTCAACCAATATCGTTAAAATAAGAACGGATAGGACTTGCTTTAGATACGTTTAACGATCCTACTGGTAATTTGAGTGTATATGTGAGTGATATATGTAGTGATACTTGCAAGAAGGCGTGCAGGAGCGGGGGTCGTAACCGTACAGAATTGAGTTGTAAAAGTAATACAAAAATGCGTTCCAAGTACTGGGCGCTTCTAGTCAGCTATCCATATCTTGATTCTGACCCCCTTTTAAATCCCCCCGTCTTTGAAATTGTTTATCGACCCTTAACACATAAAATGTAACCCTATTGCTGCACCTTTTCCCTTATGTTTGATGTCATTAGTACAGTCATGTTTTTAAATGTTGCTTATATTCAATACCTCATGAGAATGAGGTATGACTTAGAGTCCGGTTGTGACCCTGTTTATGCCTGGTCGTGAGGAATATCAATATCAACAATATCTGTGCAAATAAGTCAATTCTGGGGTATTTTGCGAAATACAGCAGTTCGTTAATCATGGCCAGTCTAGCCTGGTATGCGATTTAACTGTTAAGAACTTCGTGGTATTGCTTGGTTAAAATTACACGTTCAACTGTGTCATAGAAAAGTCGATTTTGACATTACAACCTTTCAACACATGCATGAAGTTCAAATATCATGTACACACAAGGCTGGGCTTCATGTAATGCGTCTTACATTTTATGGCCAATGTGTTATTCTGGCACACTCAGAATGTGTAATCAGACATACCTTATAGAAACAGATTTCTTCTGCTATGAGTGGGTTTGTGTAGTATTCATTTAACAAATGCCAGGAAGTTGAAGATGACTATGTACAATCACCTGCCACTTTAGCTCGGCATATTTACAGAAGGGGTTTACGTTTCCTGTATTGCTGTAATTGTATATTTAACATATTTAAAAGCTTCAGACGTGACGAAGTAATTAGTGACAGGATAAAACAACTCTTGTACTAAGATTATCACCTTTTGTATTATCTTAAAAAACAAATGGCCGTATCATACTTACTTTTGTAGCAATCAAAGTCGTTGAGGAAATTCGGACAAGTACTAAAGAGATATTCGGGGAATACTTGAACATAGTGGATGAAACATTTCTGCTAAATTGCCATGATTCCCGACATAAGGATATGGACAGACTTCGTATATGTCTATCAGATTGCAAGGTAAATTGAGTCATTAACAAGCTACACTAGAGACATGATAGACGACAAGTTGAAACAATGATATTTAATATATGCAAATAAAAATAAGATATTGATTCAAAGAACTGGTTACTGAACGTTCTTGTATATTTTAGGTTTGCCTAGTATATAGCAATACACTCTGCTTGATTGTCTCAGTTGTTTATGTAGCTATACAAGTTTATCTCTGCCATACCATTTGGAGATAAAAATAGATATTTCAAAGCAATTTAAAATCTGAATTATTTACATTAATGAATATCGTAAAATTAAGTCACAGTGAATATTCATTTTGCCAAGGTCAAAATCTCGTGCAATAGGCTAATTTTGATGATTTTACTGTTTCCTTTTCAAATGTCATTTTCTCATAAGCATTGGTTATATTTCGTCCACTATTAGTTTAGCTCAAAGAAAATATTTATTCTCGATTTCGACTGTCCTCGTTGCTAGAGGGAAGAACAAATACCTAAGCTGTGTGCGAAGATTGCAGACATTAAGAACAAATGGCAAATCAACGAGAAGTTCCCAATATGGTATTGGCCTGCCTATGTGGAACAAGTGAAGCAAATAGATCCCTTGGTCGAGGAAGATTTCCTCAAAACGGCTACATCTTACCTTGACAACATCGGAGAGTAGAAACTTTTAAAAACAAATCATTTCTTTTCATACTGTGTGGAGGCATCTTCATACGTTATGTTACAAGTATCTGCATTTATCATATCACTGTATGTCAAACCAGCACGACAACGGAATAGCGACCAGTTGAGTATCTTGCCCTTGATTTATTTCCTATTTTGATCAGAGTTGATTTATGCTTTAAAAACATTCACATCTACAGCCGACATCTGACAGATATTTTCTTTACCCTGGTAACCGCTGTCCTTGTCATAGATGTTTCAGCATTAATACCTCACTAAACTGCTTCTATGAAACTGTAATTGAGTGGCAGATAGCTTGTCATCTTAAATAATTGAGGAGTGTCAAAATTTTAAATAATTCTTTTTTACATTATGTGTTGTTTGAATATCAGTTAACTTTTACTTACAGCTTCTCTTTATCAAAAATCCGAACGGCGATGACATCATAGTCCTCAATATTCAGTGGCTGTGCTCCAGAGTTTTTGGACCAATGCTAGCCACTGAAATTTTCCTTCAATACAGCAAGAAGTTACGTAAGAATAAGAAATTCTACAGTCGAAGTGACATCGACGAAGTGTTCCGCGAATGTGCCGACACTGGATTACTTCTCAACCTTTTGAAGATATTCGAGCTCGTCTTTGAAGCCGACCACAGCCCTTCGGTATCTGTTAGCGATACGATGTACATCGCACCTGCATTGTTGGTGGACAACATGCCAGAATCACAGTGGAGAATGGATCCATCAAAACAAATCTACTTCGGTCGAAGAATTCAATGTCGAGATGAAACAGATAGCTTCTCACCTGGGTTGTTTCCACTGCTGCAGACAAGACTTTACAATCATTTCCGTGACCTAGGTCAGACTCCCAGTGGAATATGGAAGAATGGTATCAAAGTTTGCCATGTGGTTGAATGTTTGGTATACATGACCAGGGGTTGGAGAGCCATTCACATCTGCGTTAGGGCCCAGAATGAAGAGAACATCGGAGACTGTCACAGCTTACGGGAGATAGTGTCTGAAAAGATCAATGACGTCCTTGAAATCTGCTGCCCCGGCAGTGATATCGAGAATCGTGTTCTCAGCGGCCGTTCATTGAAACTTCATAGAGACCCGGAGAAGACACAATTCTACCAAATGCAGAAGATTGTGGATGCAGAGATGAAAGTTGTCAACGTCTATGACGAGGAATGTGGTGAAGAGGAGGCAACTACTGATTTGCTGTGTGCCGGATATGATACCACTCTACTTCGTATCAGCGGATACGAGTGTGACGTCAAGTGGATGCTGCACGACACCTTAAATAACTTCTGCATAATAATGGACATAAAGAGAGAAGGGGCGTGTGACTATAGGGGAATGGCAGATCAAATGGGTATATCACATGGCGAAGTACTAGGATTGGAAGGACAATCAAAGACCAAAGAAATTCTATCAAAGTGGTCCGAAGAATGGGCAAAGCGAAGGCGAGGAGGAGGATCGCCAACTGAGGGCTACAAAATATATAAGAGTACTTTCAGCAATTTGATGAAAATCCTGAATGATGAAAGCTGTCGTGTAGAAGTTGCAAGGAATGACATCATTGATATGTTTAAGCGCCTTCATGTGTCACAAGGGGACCACAGCATCTCAGAAAGGGAGTGTCGTGACTAATTGAAGAGGACATTGCACAGGGCTAAACTTATGAATAATCAATAACATATATCGCAAACCAATGATGCAATAAAACATTGCACTTAGACAGAAAGGAATTGACCAGAGTAGACGATACAATAATATAGAGAGACAAACACTCATTATTTTAGCACATTCAAGACAAACTGTGAACCAATGACACCAAAGCGAATTATACATACCAAGCATACTTGCTCAAAATAGACCAGTAAGGATTTTAATCAGATGATTTTCAGATTTAAAAAGTAAAGATTCTGTTGTAAATTGAAACAATTTCTCATAATTGGAATTTTTTTTTACGGTGATCTCAAGAATGAAAAAAATAGTTCTCTAAAATTCATTTTTCGTAGTTGTCTTTTGTATCAAATGAGTATGTCTTTAGCCTAAGGCTTTTGGGGCTGTTGTTTTATGTAAGATTGGTTTTATATTCAATAAAATTTTCATATAGTGTTCAAAGGTTGTTCGAAATTTCTTAGATTGACTGTCTGAACTCGTTTGGACTACACAATATGTCCAGTTTCCACCCATGACAAAGAACACACACTGGACCTCATCATCACCAGATCGTCGGACACTTTCATTTCAACAATTACAAATGACTGGCTGCTACCCTCAGATCACGCATCTTTACACTTCAATATATATAATATCATGTCAAATGCACCGCCACCGTCTACAATTATGCGTATATCAAGAAGACTTCGCAAAGTGAATTTAGACAACCTTAAGGAAATGCTATCGTCTTCATTATCTATATTGCCTTCAGATTATGAGAGTGCTACTCGTTTAGCTGAAAACTACAATGATTTACTTCGTGCTGCGATCGAAATTCTTGCTCCTCCTGTTACCAAAGTTTTTATCAATAAGCAACGAGCCCCTTGGTACACTGTTGAGCTAATCGACGAACGAAAGAGACTTCGTAGGTTAGAAAGAAAATGAAAAAACAACAGGACTTGTCGTACATAAGGACATCTTCAAAGCTGCTTATTCTGTATGGCATTTCTGTAGCGTCACCTTATACAAATGTATAAATCTTTTTCATGAGCCACCACACCATGAGTCACGGTTATTTTAGTTTTGTTGGTTATTGCCGAGAAAAACATTCGAAGTGTCGACGGAAAATTGCATTTGTTTGAGAAAGTTACCGAGTGATCAGCAATTTTAAAGTTGCTGGCCGGTTAACAGTTAGAAATAGCTCGTGACTGAGAATATCTAAACGTACCATCCACGCACATGCACATATTTGAAAAGTAAAGAAGATGTCGGTGAATGAGATTAAACTACTCTAATTTTGGCATAGTCAAGAACAATGGGATGAGGTATGTTACAAACAATATGTCAACTGACTAACGTCGAATGACAGTAAACGTTCGTATATGTTCCTTAAGGCCTGAAATGGCTGCACAATCTTTGTTTTTTTGTTTTTGTTTGTTTTGTTTTTTTCTGGCTGACATTAAACTTTACTTTATAGCCATATCAAGCATGTAAGTGCTAATTATAATAAAAATAAATTATGCAAGAAAATAATTAAGAAGTGAGATCGATGTCGTCTGTTAGGTCGGAGATATGTGTATAAGGCAGGCTAGGTGAAATGAACACATTTTTCTTTCATGCAGGCACAGTCGTTCATGGTTCGATACATGGCGAAGGCCACTTTAAGCACATTAATACTTACAAGGGCTCTGCTGACTGCACATATTTGTCATCTAAATGGGCGACATTTGCGATGGCAACCCTCCCAATCGTTACTAGACAGAAAAACACGAGAGCATTTTGCGAAATAGTATGATCCTATTCGTCCGCGGATTATGAGATTATCAAGTTGTTATAAAACGTGCCTATCTATAAAATTCTTTGGAAGTCATTGATCGCTTACGTCGTACTTAATGTTCATAATAAATTGGACAAGTAGAATTCGGACGTCCGTCAATTCTAAATCTCTCACGCAGGATTTTTTGACTTCATCAGGCAGTCTGGTATAGGCCATCTTGTAAAACGCTCCATCTTTACTTGCTAACTGTTTGCAATTGGAATGCTATGCCTGGGAAAACAATACGAAAAGTTCTGGCATGTCGCCTTATGGTATAATTTCTATACACTTCTAGGGAAGAACAAAATAAAAAAAGGCTTCATACTTAATAATTAATTTTATTCGTATAATAAACAGATGAAAAACTCTGTACATCATCCCTCCTTGATTTTATTGCGTTTGGCCTGTATTTTTAATAGTGTGCGGTTGTTAGTGTACTCTTGAGCTACCGCGAGACACGTCACTGCGTTACATGTGATTTTACCCAAACAACAAACAACATCTGCCACACACCAGTGCCCTTGAAAAAATCCCCTGTCCTTAAAAATAAAATGATTCCCATGCCCCTTTTCTATGAACGGCTCCGTTGGCTAGCTGAACCTGATAACTTAGCTTTCTTTCAACTGTCACTAAGGGACTGGTCAGTTTATTCGGCCTGCGGGGGGCGATGGATTATTTTTTGCCGATGTCAAAAAGTGGCTGACCCCCCATTCCAACTTTCGAAAACAGGGTGACCCCCTGGGCCAAACAAAGGTATTCCGAAGGTGGAAATATTAATTGAATAGTTTGGTGGGATATATATATATATATATATATATATATATATATATATATATATATATATATATATATATATATTATATATATATATATATATATATATATATATATATATATATATATATATATATATATTTTTGGGTTTATTTTAAACATTCAGTCATTCTGTGTTTTTATGAAATTGTTGTCATGTCAGTTGTAAGATAGAAATTTTAAAGTGTCAATTCTAAAGTGTGAATACAGTATTTTAAATAAGCTGAGTGTATTCCAACTCTCTTTATGCATAAGCAGATGTCAAGAACTGTTGTAAGAAAGATGTGATTGTGAAATATTAGTGCATCTTGCTTTTTAATACTAAATTTTCATAGAGGAAAGTATCAGGAATTTATCATGTTTTTCATATGAACTGCAGATTTCATAGTGATAAGTACACTTTGCAAAACAGACTTCACTTTACAGACATCAAGATATTTCTGACAAGTATCTGTGATATATTGATTTACTGCTCCGAAAAATCTTTAACATCCAGATATCTCTGATATATACTGATATATCAATGTCATGTAGCTGAAGGGGATGTTGAAAAATATGTTTGATATTTTAAAGAAATGCGCCTAAGGGCGCGCCGAAAAATTTTAAACATATAGATATCGCAGATATATTTTTGTCTAATATCTCTCTTCGACAAATGATCACTGATGGCATCGGTGACATGGGGCCTTAGTTAGTGACCACTACCTATCCGACTTACAGATTGATATATGGCGGGTGGCACATGTGGGGCAGGATGCGCTTACTATTTTCGAAACACCTGACATCACTTCTTGGTCTTTCGGCCAGAGGTCCAAATATTTTTCTTTCATGAATTTGACTTTGTTTGTGTACCGTCTATTTACTGTCTGTTCTGTGCTGTTTTGTGTCTATGTTTACAACTATTGTCTTACAAATTTTGACCTTGTGTTATTGGATTATGGATTGGTATGATTGCAATTGAAGTTATTTGAAGTTATATTGAAGTTACGCGCCCGAAGGGCACCCGAAAAATGCAACTGAATGATGAAATTTGTGGCTGGCACAGTGCATTTTCTGCAAGTACGAGCCCGTGTCGAACTTGAAAAACGCACTCGAACCCCCGTATTGGGCATTTCAAATACAGGTGACCCCCCCATGATCCACCAACCCTCCCAGGTTAACGAAATTACCAGTCAATAACGCTGTATTGCGCCCATGGACCCCAGACCATGGAATTTTACCCGAATAACCACTGTCACCCCACAAATGGAGTGGCCAGAATTAACAAATCACACATTTGCGTAACTTTGGATTCCGAGGCAGACAACTGACGTTTAAAAACTTTTGAGCAGATACTAACAAGCTCACCCGTGGGATGGGACTGTTATAGACTTGTGACAACTGCTTCTGAGAATAAGTCTTTGACTGCTGAGAAGATTTTGCGGTCATGTAACTTGTCTTACCAATCAGATATTGTTAACTTATTGTTTATCATCAAGGAGGGGGGGGTTAGAATCTTGTTTCGCCCTACAGAAGTTTAGCTAGGTTTTGTTGATCCTTTTCCGACAACAATACCTTAAAAGTATGCTACTTGCGCGAGGCATGGGACAGAAAATTCATGCAAAACACGTGCTTTGATGCAAATACTGTATTGCTGATGCGTCACTTTTCGGTGCGGAGCTAAATCGTAGCAATCAACAGTGCCCAGTGAACGATGGCTTGAAGCAGGGGACCAGGGCGATCTTCACCGCCCCTAAAATTACAGGCTGTTTTTTTTCAGTGAAAACCGACTGTTTTGGAGAAAGCCCGAAATGTCACCACCATTATCGTTTTACCTCTTTGACACTGACAGTACTCGCACCATACACGATGAACCATTAGTTACAACATCGCTTCAACCCTTGAAAACGACAGGTTGAAATCTCATTTCACATGCATATGTGCAAATCCAAAGCCGAGCCGGCTTCATTTAGATGCAAATGAACGAAGGGTGCAGTTGCCAATCATTATATCAAACAAAGGACTGCCGACTTCTAAGAATACCTAACATTAAACTATTCCCCAATCGATCTGCGTAGCATAATATGAAAAAGTACGTTCTCTGGGAAGGAAAGCAATTCTATAATTTTAGCGTAGCATTGCGGTGTTTTTTTCCAACAGTAAAACCGTATACAGAAACAAAGCCTCTGGTTAAAAATGAGCTTACGCGGACCTTGGTGGAGGGATTGTGATCGGACACGTACAATGAGACATGCACTGATTTTCTAATTTCGTTCATGCTTTCCTCTGACTAATTTTTCTGTGATTTTTTTCCTTCTGAGTCGACCAGTAGAATCGAAAGCCATCTAGTCGATCGACACCAGTGACACACTTGTAAGATGTTATCTCGATACCTCTGATGTCCGACGCGGCGTTCTCTTCGACAAGCTTGTCCGTTCTCTCGATACCTCGACACACTTGTCCGACCTCTCAAACGAGTTATTTCTCCGGGGAATATATAGGCCATGAAATGCGGACGGGTGACCTTTTATTTCATTTTTGTACTAAATTGAACTGACTTGGCTTCAATGTTTGTCGACTACAATATTTATCATTATTGCTAAGAGAGTTTACTGGCGCAATGGTCAGCTGAGACGGTGATGTCTGATAACAGATTCGAAATGATAGCCTTTCATTGACACGTTTATACAAAGAAAACACCGTTTGGCTCACCTCATGTATAAACCATCTGGTCGCCAGATTTGAAACATTTGAAGTAATTCCTCTGCGGGAAAAGCGTACCCGTTTCGCACGATCTACATTTGTTGCATAATTTTTCATGTCGATGGCTTTTCTGCATTTTGTAAAATATGTTATCTTTCTATAATTTGTTTTTCACTTGTAGTTCTGACGTCCCGATGGTCGGACGAATTCCGATCGCATCGTTTTGATGTCATTGGAAAGTTTCAAAAATGGTGATTTTCGAAAATTCTCTGGGACATTTGAGGAAGCTATTAGGCCGATTACACCACGGCTATTATATAGCTGAATGATCCGGGCCTGACCTACAATTTGCCCACTCAGTTTTATCATGATCTGGCACTTTCTCCAATGTTTTGATAACAAACAGCTGCTTGTTTTACCTTATGAAACATGTTACAATTTTTTTCAACTGGTGCTTGACTTCAGTTGGATCGAGTAGATTTGGGCTGAAATAGTTGCAGTTGGACCAACTTCTGCACCGGGCGGCTCCCCGTAGTCCCCGGGTATGTACAGGGAGCATTCAGTGGGACCGATGTCATGAGGTGTTACCTAGTCAGTAGCATTAATGCATTGTTTTCAGAGTGCACACTCGTAGTTATAATAGAAACAACTGTATGCTTGTTTTCAAGCTCTGATTGTCGCAGTTCCAAACTTTGACAATATCCTATCTCATTTTATCAAGTTCGGGGACCCGCTAGCATATTTTTATATGCAGTGCATTAATCATTGTAATAGAATTCAACAGTATCCATAATGGATATAGAGGTGTATTTTCTATACCTGCACTTCTTACACCCCAGCAGATCTGCAATGCATTATGGTTAGGGAATCCAGCAATATCCATAGAGGATTACGAGATGTATTCCTAAAATCAACTTCTAAGAGTGTTTAACTGGATACTAATAGAATCCATTGTGTATTCTACCACTATATTCTCTAAGCTGGATAGCAGTGGATTTCCTTATGGTTTCCACTGGAGAATCCACTGAACTATACTCTAGTGGATTTTGATAGATACGGAACATTTGGCACAGTGAAGTTGCTGTAAGGATCTTTCTACTGCTTACAGCAGACTCCCGCCATCTTTCTATATGATCATTGCCTTTTGTAAAGTTATTTGTTTAACAATAATAATTATACCATACATGTAAAAGTAATGTGTGTATATTAACACATTTCCAGAAATCACTGTATGCAAGATTGATGCCCACTATAGCCTTAAACAAATCAAAGGAAAGTGCCATGGAATTTAGTCTGCTAGCCTATACACCAAATTTTCGTCTGATGGATTGTGTTCGCTAGCTTTAACATAAGCGCATTATCTGGCAAGTTTTTTCAAAATTTTCAATAACAACCGATCTATTTTCCACACCGCTTCCAATTGACGAGGAATTCACTCTTTTCTTGATAATCAGATGATGACGGCTGAGTCCCTGATTTCTCGGTAGCGAGTCCACCGTATCGCCGCAATTCAACATTAATATATTCAATTTGTAAACTATATTACAGTTGCTTATGGTTCGATTAATGTGAAGTCGCTGTATGCCTATGATCAAATAATTTTAATGAGAACACGCGCCTTTGATGAGGAAGTGACAGTGATCAAGAATAGTTTAATTGATCCGTTATTTAATTGTCTACGTTTTTGGGAAGTCGTCTAAATAATCAGATCGAGTGATTAACCTACTTATCAGAAAAAGTTATATATATATTGTTACTTTAATTTTTGATGCTGGCCGGAAGAGTGTACTCTGAATCTGTGTACTGAGAATTCACTGTCGTGAGCTCTCACTTAAAACAGCGTATGCTCAGGATAGTATAGGCAGGCATGTGTGAGGGCGCTGTTGGCAATGATTAAGAATAGGCAAATGACAAATGGTGGACATTGGCATTTCCTCAACAATTCTTCACACGGGTTATGACCTCATTTTTTCCAAGGACTGTCAAATACTTGTTCTTGCAACATTTTTTTTAACTTTTTAGTGTATATTGGTACGTTTTCAACGTGGGCGGCAATATACATTTAAATATTGTTTCAGAAGGAAAAAATAAATTAATGTTTTATATTGTTGGTGAGCATTCCTATAAATTCTAAATTATAGTACTGTTTTCGTCTTTGAATAATATTTATTCATTTGCAACTTTTAGTAAATATTTATAATAATGATCACTTTTACAAATACACGGACATCTAATCAAACCATGAGTGAACCATGTTTTCTAATACGAAAGTTTAGTGGCGGGGTTGACAATTTTCCATCCCTCCCTTTTAAATCGCACCCGTTCTCCCCTGTTCATTCTCTCCAGGCCCCAAGCATAATATGCTTAGTATTAGAATATTCACAGTGGAGGATGGATACAAGTAAATGTGGAAAGGGTATACGGCAGGCATGTCCTGATTTCAGAGCTGCAGTTATGAACTTTCCAGCAACGCCGAGAATGACTAAACGTTACCTGTAACACGTATCAAGAACAGTAAAGTCAACACTTTCAAACAATTCTCAATATGGAAAACAAATTATAACTGTACGCTGCCAAAGGATATTCACCCAGACAGTGGTGAAATGTTGTTTTTGTAAGTCAGAAGTGAAATATGTACAGTTGATGTCAAGTTTCTCGATCAATTTTGGTTTTGAATGGTCAAAGTTCAAGGGCATACTGTGGAACAATCTAAGCCAGACAATTACGGGTCCACCTGCTGCTCCTCTGCACTGGAAGTCTAGTTACATACTACTGTTACTGTTACTGTTCAAAGTCTTGTTATCAACTATTAAAAGGAATAAAAGCTGTCGAAGTGGTTTCCTAACACGTGTAAATAAACAACGACAAGGAAAAGGCACTTTTGTTGTTTGGCTGGCTGTACCATGCCCCTAACTTTTCTTATAAAATCTTGTATACTTGCGCATTATTTTTTGGTGGAGGACTTTCGATCCTGTGGTGACGCACTATATCAAGGTTTGACTAATAAATACAATGAGTGGGAGTAAGACTTTTTAACGGAAATAAAAAAAAATTTGCGTAACAAATTGTAACGAATGTTAATATGAATTCTTGACGAAGAAGCGAAGAATACAACAGACATTACCTGCAGAAACATATCAAGCCTGAATGTAAGTCGCAACATTCTCATATTTCGAATACGGTAAGTCGATAATTATTTTCATATATTTCTCCGTGTGTTGAAGATACAAATGAGATAATGACTATGACACCACAGATCGACAACAAATGGTGACAAGGTAATGACGTCGTCTTTAGCATTTAGCGAACTGAACAAAGGATAATCGGTGTGCGTCTTTTGTAAATTAAATATAATTTCTTTAAATGATTCCGCGTTGAAACTTTGAACTAGTTCTGTAATCACATGGATACGCCATATTATGTTTCATAGGATTACTTAGAGTTTGATAGGGTGCGCCACCAGAGGATCAAAAGTACTCCACCAATAAATTAATGCACAAGTATACATGAGTTCATAGAAAAGCCTAGGGGTACCTGGTAAAATCAGCAAAACAACTAAAAGGCGTTTCCTCGTCACTGTTTACTCACACGCGATAGGCAGCTCGCATTCGTCAGGTTTTGTACCTTAGTTGCATTACTTGGCTTCCATTGCAGGGTATAGAAGGATCTCTACTTGTGTGACTAGGATTTTGTCTAGCGTTAGTTGTTTATTGCCTCGTTTAACCAGTTCGAAACTAAAGATGATCACGAAAACTGACGTTTCATCTCAGACTTACTAATAGAGGAACACCGCATCATGATGATCTACTATTCACCAAGGTTCAGGTGCATGACGTGCAGTTACAGATTTTCTTTCATAATCTGAATTGTTTAGAGTGTTTGCCTTTATCCTACTTAATACACGTTACGGTTAGAGTTAAGTCATTGTTCGCATAACTAGAAAGTTCATAACTCCAGCTATGAAATCAGGACAGACCTTCCGTGTATCCTTTCCTCATCCACTTGTATTTATCCTCCACTGTGAATATTCTAATACACACCAGCATACCGGTGTGAAGCAGAGTGATAATCAAGCTTGCTTATCCTATGAAGATCTACATAAGCTGTAAGTATTATAGTCATTTCAACAACATAGTGTCAATTGAATGAGCAACAAGGCACAAGCCAGCATAAATAATTTACGAAATCTCTCTGCTAAACCGCCATGAGAAAACAATGCCGCCAGGAATTGTCCGGTTTCGCAGGCTCGTTATGTATTCAAATATATGGCATAAAATCAGCATAATGAGGCGTTAGCTGATGACGTAGGACTATCAAGTACGGTTGTCCTGGATTAGTGGGAGGAGAACTTCGTTAATTGGGATCAGCTGATGAACAAAAGCGGGCTCCAGATCCATGACGCTCTTTTGTACTCTTTGTATAAACACCAACTGCTACTTCAGTCGACCAAACGACGGTAAAATTGTAGTTCTTATTCCATTATTCTCTGATTCAACGTTTATGCTGTATAAGAATTAACAAAAATCGTAAACACAACAAAAAAGAAATGCAACATTAAAAAAACGAAAAAAAAACAAAACGATAAAACACCGTAACAGACAAAATGGCCGTGGAAATAAATCAGCCATCTTCCAAAGAAAAGCCGACAACAACATGAAATTCATCAAGAACCTTCCATCGCTCAAACTAACAAACACCGAAATAATAGCACTAGGCAAAGGCCTAAAATTCATTCCGACACCAACAAAACCAAGCAGAATAAAACTGCTTCAGGATTTCAACAAATATGGTCGCAAAGTGAGACTGCGCTACATCATGAGACACAAACAATCGCAACAACACCCATTCAAGGAAAAATCAAGCTGGACTCCCCGAACAACAAAAAACACAGAACTTGAAAGCTATCTGAAGCTGTTGAACTTGCACTTCTAGAGATATCCTTTCAAACAAGGAAACAGAACATGTCGCGTGCCCAAAGAATCGCGATAAACAAGCTTGCAAACAATATACAAATTACCATAAAAACTCTTCGACAAGGGTCGGGGTATCGTCATTGTCAACACAAAAGATTACGTACACGAATGCGAAAAGCTATTACGCAACCCTCAACTAGACAGTGACGACACAGAACAAACAGTAGACAAAATACACGAACTGTTTAACAAAATGTACGACAAGAAACACATCGACCATGATACTTATTTATAAGTATCTTGATCCAAAAAAACCATAAAAATCCGTACCCCGCAGTGGTACTTATTGCCTAAAAGTTCACAAACCGCCGCAAAAAATCTAAAAGACAAACTAGTCTAAACAAAAGTTACAAAAGTAACGAAACATAGAACAAACAACAGAACCACCGAACGGACTCACAACGAGACCCAAACATTAATATACTTGCCTCGCTACTCGAAGAGCAAGACCACTAAAATGCATGTAAATAAATTTTCACAAACACAAACTAAGGAATCTACACTGCGACTGATGAGAAACCACACTCGGGTTTCGAAACTCAAGCGTCAAAGGGCCACTCTATCAACTTTGTAACACCATAGGCCCGGCTGCGTCTCGCCATAAGCTTTCCTCACACAAACAAAACATTACCGTACACACTAATCCAAACTTCCCTACAAATATCCGAAGCGAAACAAACATTTCATTAACACAAACAATCGGATAAGAATGTAGGAACACATTTTCGAAACGAATCAAACACAAACTCGACACAAAAAACATTTTGGATAGTTAGGTGGGGAGCCTCTTTCACATTTTTACATACGAAAGATTTGGATTTTTTGTTTCACTCAAGGATTGACACTGATACTTGACTTCTTTTGTCACCAAAGTAAACAATCACTGTCTTGAGTGACAGCTTACGCTCTGCATATATGCATAGAAAATGAACACGTCATGGCTAATCCATGCATAAATGCATGTCAATTAATCGGGTTCCCCTGAAGCGGTTTGAAACCGGACACTTCCTGGCGGCAGTACTTGGCATGCCAATTCTTTACTTTTACGGGTACCTTGACAGCAGCGATCTCGCCGGTACTGAATAGAACATCCTCGAACCGATATTTTTTTTCGACTTTGCTTTAAATTCGACTTTAAACTGTGAATAATAATATGCTTATTCACAGAATGCGGGGACTTCCGTCCTCGTACATTCTTTACCATTGTATTAAACTCAGAACTCCTCCTGAACTGTGATGTACTCAGACAGAAACTACTGTATATTGTGAATAACTGTACATTATTCATTTTTCATGACAAGACGGACTGCATTCGGTATTGTTTATGATGTTTGTTGTTATCCCGTCAAAGGGTATACAGATGCTGTGACGGTTACTATCTCACAACTCGATTTGTATCGGTAAATTATAAAACGTTCAGTGTAGAATGATATTTTAAAGATTACATTTATGCACGAGTCTCTAGCTAAGAGCTCGCGTTTTTTCATCCTGTTGGATATCCACATCGCGAACATAGTACAGTTGTCTTCACGCCTTAAACAATCCTATCAATATAGTGATATTACATAATACATAATAGCATGATATGAGCGCGCCTTAATGGCAATATCACTAATTGTTGCCTGGGCAAGTGTCAGTGATGTTGATCGTAAAAGTAATAGATTTAGTTAGTCAAAGGCGATGGTAGAATCAGTATTACTATTACGAGCACCTCCAACCGGATATTTTATTGATTTTATTGCGCAGAAATGTTTCTGTGCACCAAATTTCCACATTATATGGTCATAGTTAAGAACGTCGTGACTTGCTAAAAGTTAACACTGTGAACAGTTGAATTTAAAGTTTGCCATGCTAAAAATTTAAAGTCAAACTAGTATTCGAAAAACGTCAAAGAGTTGTTTGTCTTCAGAACTTATGTCAACCTGTGTAAACTTGTTACTAATTCAGCCGCACTTTGTGTACGGCCGTGAGGCGTAAACAGATCCTTCTAAGCAACCGCGATACGGCAATTTGTTACACGCAAAAGAGAAACTGCTCGCAAAACTCGATGACTGTAAATATATATATATATATATATATATATATATATATATATATATATATATATATATATATATAGTATATATATAATTATTTATATAATTAATTAATTTAAGTACAAAGTAATGCATCTGTAACTTACGGTTTCCAGGCGCTCCATCCTCTGCGACTGAATCTTCACGTTCGCTGATAAATGGTTCAAGGGACTCATTGAAAGAGTGCCAGAACATGTCTCTGTATACGTACGTGGAACAAGCAGAAGCTCTTACGAGCTAGCGTTCCACGCTGGCACCATAATCAGAAAAAAATTGTTTACATTCCACAAAACGGTTACTACTCTGACATTTTGATGCCCCCGTCACGAATGTAAGATGTATAACAAGGTTATCACGAAAATACTGCAAAGGATGCACGAGGACTTTGGTGCAGCACATCGCCCTCCGCTTCGCGTATAATTATCAACCCATGCTTAGTTTTCTAGATAAAAATCGCCCTTTGTTTAGCGATTTTTTTCTTTAAAAAGTTACCCACTAGGGCGGTACATACCCGTACATCTTTATCCATTGGGGCGATACATACTCTTACATGTTTCTATGGGAGTATCCCGGGACTTGGCTATCCTCTTCTGTAATGTTCTGTAAATGGGATGCTAGTCATTTCCTATTCTTTAATAAACACTGACCGATTCAAGAGAAATGGGGTAATGAAATTTGCAGCACGTTTGAAGTGAGTGAAACAGTATTTAAGGTAGTATGCGCCTCGAAAGTGAAAGACAATGTTTTGCTCAAACTTTCCTGAATGAAACTTTTAACAATTAATTCTTTTTGCCGAATCAACAATAACAATGCGGGGTCACCATGAAAATTTGGAACTAGCGAAACAAATAACCCAACATTTTGCGATATTTGAAATTCAGCATGGCTATTCCCGTGTAATCTCTATGGGGAACACTAAATTTTGGATTTTCAAAAAAACTAAGACAGAGAAATATTTATTTCTCTGGCTTTTTTTTCTCCAGTTTTTAAATGAGCCTCTACAAGTGGTAGATCAGAAACGACATGTAGTTTGATAAGACATTCGATGTTATTAAATATTATTATTGAGCCCCCACAAGTGGTAGATTAGGAAAGAATTATAGAAATTTGAGAGTCCGACTATCTGTCCCCGAGTTGGCCGCAGGTTCTACTCAAACCCGATTGAACTGTCTTATCAAACTTTATATCGACTTTGTTTGTTGTTTGTCTGAGTAAACTATGGCACAATGCTCGTCAAATGCATACACCAAGATTTTGAAAAAACCCTAAACCGACAACAGTACTGTAGCTATCACTCAACGTTGCTACTATTACATCAACACAGGTAGTACGTACATATACGTATTTGCCTAAATTTGAGCAAGCAATGTTGATACATCAGTATTTTCATAGAATGTGATCAAAATATTATGAAATTAGAAACATTGAAAGAAACGTCAACACTCCAGGAAATACACAGGGACACAAGCACTTCTCAGATACAAACAACTTCTGCATGAGGAAAATGCCAAGAGGATTTGACCGGTTTAGAAGGCTTGACTACGCAGTTTCTGCGTAGTGAAGCGTCATTACGTATTCATGGTGACCCCTGGCCAGCTGTCAATATCTTTGGGGGCTTTTGTCTTTTAGCCTGCTTTGCATATGCGTCGTTGGACACGACCTGCCAATCACCCAGGTAGTCAATTAAACTATTAATTGACTGTTTACCGACCCAATTAACACTATCCAGCAGTATCAGTCATATTTTAATCGCGTGGCCCGGGTGGGCACAACGTAGGAACGCGTGTATTTCTATGTGTACGTTTCACTTGTGGTGTTGTTTGTACCATCGTGCGTTTGAAGTCCTTGTTTCACCTACAGCATTACCTTCAAGGTGACAGGCTTACTATTAATGTTCATTATCATTGCACCGAGTTCTGCCCACGGTGAAAACCACCTGTTTTGCCTACTAATTACTGCCCGTCGCTGCCCGTCCTGAATGTAGCCTATCATAGCTACAGTAATCAGTCAATATATAATACCCCGCGCCTTATACTTTTATATAAACTTGTAAAATCATAGTCCGAGCCATAAAATTGTTGACTTTCGATCCGATATACAGGTTGATCGTTGAATCGCACCGGCGCATCCATGTTTACTTGCCCCATAAGCTTACTACTCTGCAAAGGGTGGGTAGATGGAATTCCAGGGCCAAAAATGAACACCGGGGCGAAACTTTTTGTGAATCCATGTGAAAACATAAATCATTTATCAGTTTTGATATATACTCCTCAATTGTAAGTTTGATCAAAATCGAGACCACATTCAAGGGCTATGCAGACTGTCCATGTACGCACACACAGGCAACCACCTGAAGCGTCAGCGGCATAACTATCGGGTCGAAAATCGATCGGCGGTTTGGGGCCCTGGACTATGATTTTATAAGTTTATATCACAAGTAAATGTTGTGGAATATTAAGATATCGACCTATTACTGTATTAAAAAGGCCTATTTCGTGACGGGCAGTGCTAGAAGAATGATGGACAGGGACGGCAGTAATTAGTAGGACCGTTTCTTTGAATACTGTTCGATATTAAGTGACGGTCAGACTTTTTGGTGGTGCGCGTGACCGGCGGCACTGACACAAAAGGGGTTGACAAGCAGATAATTTAGGGTTTTTTTTCAGTGTTGTTACCATGGTGGAAACCATTGACGGAAAACCAGAGAAAACGGTCCCGCTCCGAGAACAGCCCCGAGACGGGGACGGCCACACTTGTGGTGTTGTTTGTACCATTGTGCGTTTGAAGCCCTCGTGTTATCTACAGTATTACCTTCAAGGTGACAGGCTTACTATAAAAGTTCAGTGATCATGGCACTGAGTGTGTTACATTTCATGATGTAAATCACGCAATGTTTTTTTTTATATATATCGCAAGGATTAATTTTCGCTTTTTTTTTTGCCCTCGCGAAGTTTGCTAAAATTTCTCGTTCTGAAAAAATTTCCGGCCACAGTATCATTGAACCCACTCATTTTTTTCTGGGTGACCTGTGACCAAATGTACGTAATAGTGAAGTCGATCATACGGGGAAATAAAGGAGTATTAAAAGCAAAGTTCTATTCGTCTATGTCCGTTCATTGTCAAAAGTCAAGGCAAAATGGTGATCCTGAATGATTTCATGGCCATTGGGCGATAGAACTTTGATTTACTCTGCAGTGCGCCTGTTGGATACACAAACATTACGACACTTTTGTCAGGGTAGGTATTAAATTTGGTCTGGCCGAGAAAAAAAAGCACACAAGACCATAGTCCGAGTTTTTAGAAAAACTAACTGGGACACGATCGGAATTCGTGAATCAAATTTTGTTGAGCTTTACAAGCTGTCTGTTCACGACTTATTGTGCACGGGCCGCGTCTTTGCCCTTGCCATCATGTCATTGAACTTGTAAATGGACACATCAATTTAAACAATTTCTTTTTATGAATGTTCTGTAAGTTCATAATCAAACACCGATCTTTGTCGGCACGCTCAACATGAGAAGAAAAACTGCCGAAGTGACGATCGGTTTCGGAGCACCCAATAAAATTTCCACAAATTAACAAGTGTGTGTCATTTATTTTGACAAGTGTGCGTAACTTTCCATCATTCTATTGTGGTCACCGTGAAGGCGTTGTCACGTAACTCGTCAACTGCCGAAACCGCGGGCGCGCCGGGGGGGGGGGTGTAACATAGTACAACAATAGAGTTATTTCTGATTGGTCAAACAATGTTTAAAACAGGTCGTAATTGTAGCAGAGATATCAGTTTGGTCAGCACAACTATATCATCAACATATACGCCAGTCACCTAGGCGACGGTAATCCGCACCACTTATCACCATCGGGAAGGTACTCCTCCCCCTATTCCACTGGCGATCCCGCCCTCAAGGCACTACGTCATTCGACCAAGCATTGTTATTGTAATTTCCTGCATAAAATTAACAGCGAGGTCAACCGGTCAAATCCTCTTGGCATTTCCTGGCATGGGTCGCGTTGTTTTATTGCAAGGGCGCCACCAGTGTTGCAACATGCATGTAATCTTCTGTCTTCCGAGCTCTGCGCCGTCTGGCATGAATGGACTCGTGCCCCGGGCGATTGCTATTTACTTAGAATTAAAAAAAAACTGAGAGTTCAAAAGAGAGCACTTCGAATCATATATCCAGGGAAGTCATACCAAGAATCTATTACAAATAAATGCAACACATTGCATCAGAGAAGAGAAAAGCTATGTCATTAAATCAGCCCAGTCTCTATCAGAAAGACCCGTCACTCCAAACAATGCGCTACTCCTAGGTGTCGTACACAAATGTTTACGAATAGTTTCAGCCCCTGCGCTCTTGAAAATTGTCAAAGATACCTTTTTTTTTCATATGTATGCGCTTTTAGAACCACCTCTTGTCTTTTTATGACTTTTAACAGATCAATTTTATGTGCATGTTTTAAACTGTGTAATTTTTTAATTGTAAGAATTCAACCTTTATGCATTTGTATGGAATCTGGTTCAAAAAGTTTAATCAATGAATACAAATATATCAATATATATATATATATATATATATATATATATATATATATATATATATATATATATATATATATATATATATATATATATATAATTTTTTGATTGAAAATTCGTACTTATCCTGTTTTTAATTCTTTTCTACCACTTTGTAATGTGTGTATCTTGAGAGACTGTCTTGCATTTGTCCATCAAATTTGTTTGCTTGGTATTGATAACGTATTGGCAACATGCCTCCAGCATATCGGCATATTGATGTCAGACGGAATTTAGAATGTATAATGATTTGTGTTGTCAGATAAGCAACTCATATTTTGTAAAAATTAATCACACAATTCGTTAAGATTCTGTTTTGTACAGTTTTATAAGTACAGATTTGAACACAAACGACATTCAATGCAAAAGGTAAGACGTTGACCATTGAATACATGTCACACACTGGTTGGGGTCATGTCAAGTGGCAAGCTTTGTTTGAGCCTTGAATAGAATGGTTTCTTTGCTATTCAGTGCGTAGGTGTATACCTGTGAGGTCGAATTCAATACACGTCTGAAACAACCCAGGTGGTCAGATGTCAGAGGTCAACTATTTTAAGAGACCATAGTGCGTAGCTGTTTACAAACCCCATAACATCGTCTATTATCAGGGATCAATGTTTGATTTTCTAATAGTCATACTACAGCTCACGAGAACCTTGTACGATGATACCAGTTTCTCCTCATTAACCTCTTCATAGAAGATGGCATGACAGGACGTAGACGAGACAAAGTGCAAACAACGACATTTCTCTATGCATGACCGACATGTCATTATTGATCTTACTGGTGTACGTGCACAGCCAGCCTACAATTATGAAAGACGTTCATGTGAAATATTGAAAATTCGTAATAAGTACCGATTTATGTAAATTAGTAAAATTTCATCTGTAAAATGTACAGAGATTGAGTCGAAACGATCATATATAAAATCAGTGAACAGGTAAACACATGCCTCATTTTAGGGTCATGCTAGATCACCCCATTGTTCCAGTTTTCAATGGAATGTGAATTGTTTTGTGGTATTCGTTATTCAAAGATTAGGGAAGTGAGTTTAAACTTAAATTTAAATTTAGCCTAAGGCTGAATCCCTTTACGTCGGTCGAGAGTTTTGTTTCTTGCTTGAGTCCTCAAACTCACAGACATAATCTAACATTTGGCCACTGAGATATATAGAATAAGCTTCAATAGTGTTAAAATTTAAGCAAACAACAAGTTAAAATTTTGTTTTGTACAGTTTTATAAGTACAGATATCAAGACAAACGTCATAAACACGATTTGAACTAATTTGAGATAATTGAATGGTGAAGTAATGTCGATTTTATCTACAAATATAGTCTCATCTGCTTTCCTTTTACATTACACACTTGTTTTTATGTCATTGAGCAATTTGTGTTATTGCAACACTCAACTATCTTGCACCTAACAATTGTGAGAAATTTTAAAAATATAAAAATCCAATTTTCCCAAATTAGTCCCAATCGTGTTCATACAAATCAACCAGGGTAGACGTCGACCATTGAATGCATGTCACGCACTGGTTGGGGTCATGTTAAGTGACCAGCTTTGTTTGCGCTTTCAATAGAATGGTTTCCACAAGTCTCTTCTATTTCGCTATTCAGAGCGTAGGTGTATACCGGTGACGTCTTCGCTATTCAGTGCGTAGGTGTATACCATGTGAGTTAAAATTCAATACATGTCTGAAACAACCCAGCAGTTATTGTTTATGGTCAGTTGAGGTCAACTGCTTTAAGAGACCACAGGGCGTTGCTGTTTACAAACCCCATAACATCGTCTACCATCAGGGATCGACGTTCGATTTTCTAATGGTCATAATACAGATAACGGGAACCTGGGACGATGATACCAGTTTCTCCTCATTCACCTTTTCATAGAAGATTGCATGACAGGACGTAGACGAGACAAAATGTGCACAGCGTCGGTTCTCTATGCATGACCGACATGCCTCCATGATCTTAGTAGTGTATGTACACAGCCTGCCTACAATGATGAAAGACGTCCATGTAAATACCGAGAATTTATAACTCTACCGTAAAGAAATAAGATCTAGTCGTAAAGTTCAAACATAAAATCAGTGTAAAAGTAAACACATGGCTCACATTGGGGTCATGTTAGGTCATCGCTTTGCTCGAAATCTCAATCGAATGTGAATTGTTGATTGCTGATATCTGGCATTCATTATTCAAAATCCAGGGGTGAATGTAAAGTTAAATTCAAAATTTATCTTAAGCTGAATGTTTTTTCAACTTTTTTATTTGGATTTTGAACTACACAAAAATCGTCTATAATTGGATGCATAAGCCGATAGAGGCCACATAAGGGCTAATTGCACTTACTTTTGAGACATAAACGAATACAAACAACCAAATAAACAAGCAAACAGAAAACATGAGCATTTTTCCTTTACAGACGAGTAAGTCCTCAATCCATGCCAAGATCAAGCTTGTGCATGTTATGTCCCCTGGTTGGTGATCGGCTGTGAGTTGTCAGACTTCTAAATACATTCGCGATTACCGTTAGCGCATTTTAGCTTAAGTAGCATTTCATGAAAATTGCTGTCCACATGTAAGCATAGTCTTGCCAATCTAGTATCGGCGCGCTGTAGAGATCAACAAATACCAGAGAAACAAATAATTTTTTTGACTATTCCTAACGAAATTTCACTTTGTTTATTTAGTTGTCAGAGGTGACGGTGAGGGCCTGAACTTGCAGGCCATGGCTACGCTTCGCCATCATCACGTGTCTTTGCTTGTTTTGAAAGTAAAAGACTTAACGCATGCGTGTTTAACTGCTCAGAAGAAGGACATTCCAGGTGAGTGGTCATTCTATTTCCTTATTAAAATCGTTCTAGACAAATGTTGCGGAATATGTCATAATTGTGCACATGCACCTGTACGTAATGTTAAGTTTAACGCACCCTCATATTCCATTTATCTATAATCTCGTAACGCTAATACACCTTGGGTATGTTGATAAAAAACTGCTCTCTCTATTTGCACTGAATTTTCCCATGCGTGTGTTCATAGTGTATGTTTTACTTTGGAAATCAGTGTTTCATCGATCTCAGTATTGCCATGTTGATAGAGGTGTTTTCCCTGTTTGTTCAGAATTTTCGAAACAATGTAAGCACAACGTATTTTAAGTTTGTTTTAAAAAAAGATCCAATGGTGAACTTTGACCTACGTTTTACATATCTGAGTCCTACATTAAAACAAGGTAGGGATCTTCTAATATCTTAGCGTATAACGACAGCCCAGCATGTTTGCTGCGACCTACGAAACCACGGAATAGAACCTTCAACTTCGAGTTTTATTCTTTTTGCATTGTCACACAGATTACGCATAAAAGTCTGTCAGTGTGTGTTTGTGTCTTTTGTGAAATTACGTTCGCAGTATTTTGAAACTCTATTTAGAAAGAAGCCCGATGAAAACGTGGCAAATGAAATAGATTTCACTAGCTGTAATCCAAATATTTCATTCAGTAAATTTTATGAGAATGGAGTCTTGGGGACACTGGCTGCTAAGGGGATTTCATTTTAAAATGGCACAGTAGGCGTAAAACACTGAACGGTTCAGTGAAGCCACCGATCTTTGAATACATGTCCCAGGCTAGGGTCACACTAAGTGACCTGTTTTGTTACTGGTTTCAATAGAAGGCGCATGAAAAATTGCAGCGCTTCTTTGTTTCGTTATCCGATGCTTAAATGTGTTTGTATTGACCTAAAGCGTCATTCCTAGCGACCCTAAATCTTGTTGGTTGTTGAAAAGATCAACACTAATTTATTCACGCTTTATATATTATTTTCGGAGTCGAACTTTGTTAGGTCTCTCGCGTTTGATTATTTATATGTCATACAATGATAAAGTATAGCTGAACTTGATATTGTTGAGAGCAAGAGAAAAGGACAACATGTATCCTGACGCAGTTAAATCTAAATTTCGCTAATCTAAATTAATTTTATCAGTGCGTACATCATTTCATAGGACTCTGTTACTAGTGAATAAAGGTAGGTCGGCAGTCGAGAGTAGTGTTCGCTTCGTCATGTACTTCATAAGTTACTCATTTTTATAAGTTATTATTTGTGTTCAGAGTCCGCAGTTAGTCCATTTATTAAAATGTTTCGATATAGAATCGCTGCATAGGTTCCATCATAGTATTCCTGTGTCGATTAATACAGGGGCATTACGGTGACACTGTTTTTTGAATTTAACACCGTGAGATTTATTTTCGAAAAATGAGAATTAGAGAAAATTAAGTATTTTCCAATTTAAATTTCATAAATCAGTACAATTGATCAGATTTTCAATATTTAGTAAACAAATAATTCAATTGCAAATACACTCACTTGGTTTTTCCAATATTTCCTATAGAAATGGCATTTTTCAAAAAGTTGCAGTAAATGACTGCTGTGTGATTTTAAATTTTCCAAGGATGAAATCTACTGAATGTTTGGCTTGTCACTGAAAACTAACTTTTAGTTGACAGAAAAAAACTGGAATAATTAAAATCCTTGAAATTTGTCTTCAAACAAAGAAATTGAAATATTTTGTCTAAAAAAACCCACAAAGTGTACGCATACACTGAAATTGATATTTTCTTTTTATTATTTTATACATATCAATGTGAGACCTTTTTTAAACTTCTAATCCAGTAAGAAACAAATACTTTGGCAAATTTTGTTGGGAGGGGAGAATGAGGGCAAAGAATTTGTTGCCTGCATTCTTTTGAAAGAGAAATGGGGGCAAAGAATTCGTTGCCGTCATTTGTTGAAGGGGAAAAATGAGGGCAAAGAATTTGTTGCCTGCATTCTTTCGAAAGATGGTGGCAATAAAGTCTTTCCCCTTGTTTCTCCCAAATTCAGTATGCTGGTATTTCAAAACTTTGGGCAAAGAAAAGCTGAATGTACAGGACCGTACAGGAATATGCTAAATTCAAGAATAAAAATTGTAGCATTTTGATTTCTATGACTAGTTGGTGGAGACAACAGATATTTTGTGGAATAAAATTGGCACATTAAAATATCCCATTGATTTTTGCTCTTTCTTATGGACATAATTCAAAAATCAGTAAATCTCATTTTACAAAAATACATCTCACGGTGTTATTTATGAAAATCCCGAACTAGGTATTGGCAAGATATGCTTCCGGGTTCATTCTATGGTGAAATGGGCTGCCAGCAACGATATCGATGTTAACAGAATAGTATATCTTAATTGTAACCCAGCGAATACAAATGGCATTTCATCAGGAAGATAATCCCAAACAAAAGTAAATTGTAGGTGTTGCCTTCTAAAAGATATTGTAGAAATTACAACTTCGCCTCACTTTGGCTGCCATATCTTGTAAGCGATGAACATTTCTTTCTAGTTTACGGTAGACTTCACGCACCGGTGCACAATGACATCATTTGACACATCAAAAGTTAAAAGATGTTTAGATCGCTGAAATAGCGACAGTTCATGTGTTATTGCTGACAACCATAGATAGGTTTCCCACACCACCACTGGAACAAGGGATGATATATATTGAAAGGGCTGAGTAAACCGCAGAGTTGGAATTTTCAATTGGGTTTTGTTGTTGGAAGAAAATGATTGTTCATTTTTTTTGCAGAAAATAAAGGTCAGCGACACTATTCCTAATATATGTTTATTTTGTAATACAGCTTAACATATATAATCTTTTGTCAGAGTTTTTAAATAATGACTATATTACAATGAAAAGCTCTTGCAATTTTACACACAAATCAATCGATTTGTCTGGCATTGCATTAAGGATGAATATAAGAAAATAGTTTCTTCAGGATGTAATAAAGGTAACACTCCAATCATATAGTAATGCTCCTACAATTATAGTTTTGTTCATGATTGCGTACATTTTATATTGTCTGTAAGACAAAGAATCAAGTCAATGATTTCAAAGCATGATTAGAGTTGGTAGTAAGGGGTGTCTTGAAATTATCGCTGTGGTTATATGGCATTCAGAGACATGGCTCTTCATGTCGGTGTTAAAATTATCGCTGTGGTTGAATTCCATTCAGAGATATGGCTCTTCATGTTAGTGTTGGATATTTTTGTCGTCAAAGTTAATTTTCATTTCGAGAGTAAACTGCTAAGATGTTATTGATTTTCCGCATTAAGCCGTAAAATAGACACAATTGGGTCTCGAGTAGCGTGTGAAACAGCCAATGATAATGCAAGGAGACTATATGGTGATTGGTTGGTTTTTTAGTACAGTGACCCTGTAACCTCAACAAATGTAATAATCTCCACAAATGTAATATCAACCACAATTGTAATAAAATCAACCACAAATGTAATAAAACAGTCAACCATTAATGTAATAACCCACAACCACAAATGTAATGAACAAATTAACCATAAACGTAATAAAACTCAACCATAAATGTAATAAACTTGAACTTGCATATGTGACCATTTGTTTATCAATGCCCTGAGTAAATAATAAATTTATTAAGACTAGTGTAATGTTATAACATACATCCTGAAACTAGGTTTCCTTTCCGAAACACAGAATAGGGTACTTTGAGAACACTATCAGAAAACGGCGAGGTACTGATCAAACCGTTAGATAATGGAAGTGGAACAGCAGTTCTAGACACTGATAATTACATAATAAGAAAGCGTCAAAATAACTCGTTAACCAGTGATACCACACAAAGTTTATGACAGATGACTCAGAACAAATAAGAGAGAAATATACAACCTTATAACAGAAATTTACGACACAAAACATGTTGACGAGAACATATATCCATATTTCAATCTAGTCAAAAAAACATTACGAACACTACCTTGGACACAGCAGAACAAAATCAGACACTGCAGACATCCTAACATCCAAGCAAAGGAACAAACTTCAAGTGGGACAACATAGGAATACCGAAAATCTATCGATTATTCCACACAATTTATCCACTGAAGATGAATTTGAGGCGACTGATTATGAAAGTGCGCCGAATTTCGAAAAAAAAAACGTTAAAGGATCGCAGTGTTATACAGTCTCCTCCTCTCTGGAGTAGAGACTGCACTGACATTCATATTACAACTGTGTCTCGCCATGGTCAATCAGTTGTGTACACAAATAGGGAAACGTAAAATATACTTTCGAATATACAAAACACACTAAACGCAAACAATTAAGATATGAATATTGTGTGGAGTTGCTTTCCTTATTACAGAGATAAATATTGAAGGGTTAAATCCTCAAAATAAACTACAAAACAGATTTATTACATTTGTGTTGACAAGTATTACATTTATGGGTGATTTTTATTACATTTATGGTTACCATTTAGGCCTATTACAATTGTGGTTGGTGTTTTTATTACATTTATGGTTGATATTTGTTACATTTATGGGCGATATTACATTTATGGGTGCACTTTATTACTATTATGGTTGATGTTACATTTATGGAGATCATTACATTTATGGAGGTTACAATTTTTACCTCCCTTAGCCCTACACAAAATATCATTTCTATATTTAGTCATAAAAAGGATGTACGTTTTATGACTTTCTTTTCCATGTTTTACAATAACATAACAGATGTGAAAGAAATACTATTTCGGAAAGGAACTTGGTTGTCCAACAATGTCAATAGGTTTAAACCACAAGTCATTTGCTATGAACAGCCAGCCAGCTGCTGTTTGAAATTTGCTGGGTTTGGTCTTAATAATCGTACAACACTACTTCAGAAGAAGATTGCATGCTCCAGGCCCTTGAAGATAGCGTGGCGAAATAGGTGAAATATATTTTATTTCTTAGTCTTGACAATAGTTCCTAAACAGCTTGTTGAAATTCAATATAAACACAGTTTACAAGTGTATAGGGCCGATAACTCACTGTATGTAAAAGAGAGCTGTAAAATAATGCCAATGTGAAACTACAAATATCGGTCAAGGGCACAAGTGCAGTTGATCTTTCAGAGCGTTTTACTTAAATGCGGTCATCGGTCGGGTGACCTCCATGTAGGTGAGTGATATGCCACTACATCACATCTAAACACAAATATGTCAGTACTGCAACCTTTCAGACATTGGTCAAGTGTTATCAAGTTGACCACAGTCTACGTGTTTGCGTTGGTAGGGTTGATTGCTGTTCACCAATGTACCCAGATATCTCAATGTAACAGATTGTCTGGTACTTGTGTCACTTCAACCATAAGAATATTACGACATGATCTCAATACTGCTTTACCTGTATTTAACATTCCAATACTTGTCTATGAACGTTACAGATTCTCATAGAGTATTCCTCTTTTTGTCTTTTCGTACGTATTCATAGCAAAACTTTTTACAATTATTTCTACAATTCAATGTTTGCAGCTATAAAGATAACTTACATTCAGGAAAAGTTCGCCATCACAAACACCGACAAGGTGAGAGAAATATCAATATCTCCCGAAGATTTGTTTGTTGCTGTTTGTATTGAAATGGGGAGACCAGAAGTTAATAATTGATTCCGTAGTATACGTTTCTTCTATCACGTGACCCCTCGAGTAACGCCATATTTTGTTTCGACAGACTGCCGGGACATCGAGAAGGTGCATGCCAGTAACGAAGTTTGATGATCTCCTGGCATTGTCTATGACATCAGCATGGCTGCCAGCAAATATAAGGATCCCCAGGTTAGCAGACTTCACAATTCTCTCCCACAATTTTACGTCTATAGTATGTAACGTGTAAAGAGTTAATTCAACTTTGCTGAGTTTACTCTACGTTTACCGGATATGCAATATTACTCTGTCAAATTTATCACATTATAAAATGATTCTGTCTAACTGGAAAGCTCAGCTGTCGCTATATGCATTTAAGTAGATATGACTAATGCTCATTCTGGCTTCTAGAAACCCATATAAAGAAAAACAGCTTTGTCTCGTGCATAAGATACATACACACATTTCTGGCAATAGTCATCGCTTTCCTAGATATATAAGGTGACAGTTAGTGGTGGACATTTTCAGTGTTGTTAAATAATGGTATTCGTTCATGCATTTAATCACGATCGTTTGATGGACCACCATGCTTCTATATGATAACAAACGGTGAAAATGTTATTCATCATAGTCCATACTGCGGCACAAGTTGTACCCTTACCTAAACCATCTTGACACGTGCCAATGAAATAATGTAAGCAATTCAACGAGTTACTCGTATCTCCGTCCATAGCTAAATATTATCTAATTAGGCGTACAAATTTGTGTATAATATCTCAGTAATTGTCATTTGACAGCACGCCGACAAAAATATAGGTGACAACGGCAAACCTGGTGCTTCTCATTGTCCATTCTTATGATTCAACGAGCTTCGTGTCAAAGCTGAAGTCTTTGACATTATTATACAGTCAGTATTTTTGTCAATATTTCTGAAATCAAGAAATATACCAAATCAAATATTTTTACTAACAAGTAGATCACACAATAGCGTTTACACCCGACAAGCAAGAGTCAGCCAAGGGTACAGAACGAACGTTAAACCTACTTTGTCAAGATACAGTCTATTTCCAAAATTATACACTGTAAATATCAATGAGTTTTGACTAATGTTCGTTTACTGTGTGACCATGGAACCATTAATGGTTTTTAATTTAAATCCCTCCTTTCGACACTATGATCACGGATCAAGGTAACAAAACCTTACAACAGGGATGCTCTGAGATGAAATCGGCCGCAAACAGTTACAATATATACGCAATATTTGAATGGCATCTGTGATCATTTGTCCCTGAAAGAGTCATATGGCATCAATGCGAATTTTATACTATTCGGTAGATCAAAATTATTATATCTCGAAGAATTTAAGAAATGGAACAAATTATAATCTCTAATCTATGGTGCATTTTTCTTGTCAAGGCTATATTCGTTTTAAAAGCTAGATGTCATTATTTATGCGTATCCATCAATTTACATGCTGTAAATGATAATATACAAATCACTAAATTTTATGGTAAAATGTAAACAAGCCCTGACGTTGACACAGAAATTTGTTTGAATTCATTTATATGTTCGTTTGTTTTTTATCATACCACATGCAATTAAAAATCTTAATACAGAAGGATGTAACTAATTGTTACAGGATCTCATTGATGCAGCAAAGCGAGGTGTATATACAGAGAGTTCAGTTATTGATAGATGATGGTTTTGATGTGAATGGTAGAGATTTTTTGTAAGTAATCTCTTTCATGGTATAGATATCTACAAAACCATTCAGTGAATCCCAAAACAAAGTTATCATATAAGAAATATATTTAGTATGTTAAGGTAGAACGCACCTCGGGGACAGACAGTCGGACTCTCAATCTTTTACAATTCTCTTCTGATATACCACATGTTGGGTTCATTTTAAAGATTGTGGTTAAAGAAAACTTTTGACCGGCTTAGGTTTTCGAAAATCGATTTTTTTTTTTATTTTTCTCCGTAGAGTTAACACAAGGATGGTGGCCATTTTGAATTTCTAATATCGGTAAATCTTGGGTAATTTGTTTCTCTAGTACCAAAATTTGCTCGGTGACCCCTTATTTTTATTCTTGATTTTGAAATAGAATGATTGAAATATTCCTTGAGGAAAGTTAGAGCAACAGTTTAAGTCTTTCACTTTCGAGGTGCATACTACCTTAAGGCCGATATCTTACATAGCAATTATCCTTATGTTCATTTAGTAAACCAATCAATTTTCATTTCTTCTTTCACTGACTTGCATGTACAACGTGATACTTGCAAATACAATTTAATGCGCAAATGAAATGGTTATTGAAGTTTCCGACAAATACACGTTTGACACTTTGAGTACATAGTCACACCGCTGTAAGAGGCCGCGGATAATTGAAACAAGCGCGCGGTAAATGCAACTTCTGCACTTAGGGGAAGGTGTTTGGCTGTATTTCGACTACAGTGCGTAAAAAGTGCAATACATGCTATTAATTTGCAACATCTCGCTATGCGTTTTTATATGTGTAGTAAAATATTACGCTAATTTGTTTGGCGTGCTTTAGGCCAGTGCAGTGAGGTACCCGCGCCACACCAGCATGTGGTTCAAATCAGTGCACGTGTAAGTAAAATCATTTTGGATACACTGTTTCAATTCAATTCATTCTATTGGTCGCGCTATTGTCGAGTCTGTGATGAAAAGGATTGATTTCAGAGGGGTATGGGGTAGTAGCCTATGCATGATATCATAGTGACGTAATTAGTAATTACCGATTGCATGGTAAGCTGATACAGAATGACACTTGGTTAGGTTTTCGCACTTCTAAACTTTCGCTTAGAGGGCGTGTGGTCGTGGTTTGAGGCCGAACGCAAGTAGTTGCGTTTGCGATGTGCTTGTTTTATCCAGGGCCCCTAAAGAGATATAAATGCTGTTAATAGACGTTGTAAAGCTTTTCTCATAAATCGCCATAGCATCTAATGATGATCTTGTCTGACACGAGTAAGCATATCTTTAAAGGGAGCCATTGAGCCCGGAAGATGATCGGACCTATATAGATACAAGCTCGGCAATTTAATTGAAAAGGCAACATTCAAATGTCATGTCAAATGAAACATTTCGTTGACTCTATCGATAAAAACCTTCAACAACTTTTGTTATACTGGTTGGTGTGGCGGGGCGCCCATGGAATTGCACGGGCATCTCAAGATTGAGTTAGCAGATTGAGGTGATTCAAGTTGAAAAAGCAATTTCAATGTATTAGGCTAAGGCTTTGTTTGTTATGTTAACTTTTTCTTTATGTTTCAAGGCCCTATCTGTGTACAAAAAGGGGAGTGGGAGAGTTCAATGGGACTAATTATTTTCATATCCGTGGTTTAAAGTACGTAAATTCACGATTGTTGTTTGGCAGAGTTGTTGCCTCACCGTGGATATAATACTGCAGGTAATTACAATGCTTGTCTGCCTGTTTTGACATTACAGAAAATAGGCGGAGTCCTATGCTAATTTTTGATCATGCACTTGCTGACTGCATTCGAGTGACACAGACCTCAAAACTGCCAATAAATTTATTGGTGAATCTGATTGGTAGCAACAACATTCTGTTGCAGGACAGAAATATTATAGACCGCGTCCACTTGTAAGGGGAGCGTAGAGAGCGCCCTCGAGCGACTGATCTTCAAGTCTAGGGCAATACTTATGTCATCGGATAAGCATGCGCCTGTCATAACCATGTAAATCGGACAGCTTTAGAGAAAACAATTGATCGCCAACAAGTTCATAAGAGCAAACATCTCTGAGATAGCGGTATATGAAAGTAGTCCCTCCTCTAAGGCTAACAGGGTTCCCTTGTTTCCAATTTTCTGCGCAATTTACAGAAAATATCATGCCTATACGAACACAGATAATCCAAAGTCTCATACACGCTTTAGAGTATTGGATATAGACTGGACTAACGGCCTCGCTCCACGAGGACAAATTCACCAGCGGTTTTGTTAGGACTAAGTAGGTTTATGCACGTAAACCCTTTTTACTTTCCTTATTGCTCAATGTACACAGATTTTGGGCAAGTCTACTTGATAATGGAGGTACAAACGAGACGAAAATAATTCAGCTGTCGTTGGATCCGCGGCTCTTGCTGCTTGTTTGCAATATAAATATGCTTTGCGAAATGAGCCCATTATGAGGCAATATCCCAGAAGGATTGGACTTTAAGTTGTGCTCGCAAAGCTGACTGTCAAAATTGAAATGGAGCAAAAACGTCGGCAGTATAGAGTCCCCAAGCTCAAAATTCGCGTTTTCAACATTCTGTCATCCAATTATATTCATTACGTTTCACTTTGTATGTTTGCACACTCGTATGCTCATAGTGGCGAGAATTCCATTATTTAAAATGATGTAGCTACTAATTGACGTAAGAATTACATTTCCGATAATCATCTGCTTAGGATGTATTGATAGTTGTACGATCAGTCGTGACACATTTGATTCATTAGCGTGAGTAATGATGAATTCCAACATACCTGTAAGAGTACTTTTCATAATTTTGTCTTAGCAGGGTCTAAAATCATGACTATAGTCTATTTGTTTTCACGAACAAGTATGTATGGATAATGACTTTACAAAATCACCGTTGACAGTATCACTATACAGTATCACATGAATATGCATGGACTGGTTGTTTACTCTAAAATTAACGATCCCATACTTATAACATAATTTTTGAATAGTTTCAAATTGACCTTGATTTTTATGTTACAGTAATTTTGTATTTATTATGAAATAAAATAAGAATGGTAAAATACTCAATGTTGACTCAGACGCTGACAGATATCGTAAATATCAATATATTGAATTCTTTATCCGAACGGGACGCTCTGAGAAAACATGACAAGTCTTGAAACCCTAAAATTAATGACTTTAAGTTTCAAGTATAGGTAGTCTAAAGTACAAAGTATGTGACAATGAATAGATCTGAATATTAATTCTTTTCATTTGTGCTCACGGAAGAGTTTCACATACATTTGATTGACCAATTGGTGGTAAAGTCAGGATGTCATTCGGAGTTAATTACATTCCGAACAGTCCGTCCAAAGATCATTCTAGATTGTTTTACTTAATTTCCATTTTCAAATTGTATATTCTGTTTCTTCTTTACTTTCGACAGACAAGTTGACACATTATCGCGAAACATCCACTTCCAATACATAGGTTGGGAAATATTATGTCTCAGTTTGCATGCATGTGTGTCTGTTATGGTTATATAACTACCGTATGATCATAAACGACCTGCAATTTTGATAGAGTATGGAGAAGATCGTCCAAGTTGTTAACATCAGGATGTACTTTAGCTTCATCAATTCCAGTGCAATTGCTATCATACTGGGGCATTTAAGTACAAACTAGCGTGCTAGGATAGAGCAACACGCATGAAACAAGGAGTGGCATATCATGAGGAATTTACCAGATAAGAGGGATATTCAGCATACAGTGTAGATTTGCAATCTGCCACCGTTAATACTCCGGTTTTACCGAACGAATTGACTGTAAGTTAACCTTGACTTTGCAAATCAAAACTTTGAACTATTTTCAAATCTGCTTTCTACTGGTGCTTTCAACGGCATTCAAGGATTTTGTTCCTGCAACAAAATTTCTATCACTGATTATCGCTACCTAAAGGTGTTCTGAAAAATGTAGTGCATCATCAATCCAAATGGATTATATATCCAACGTCAACTTGGTACAATCGATGCAGTAAAATATCTTTTATTTGATACTGTATTGTTACCCGAGGGCAAAGCAAGAGTTGTGGTAAATCAATTTGCCACCCGACGGTCAAATTTACTCATCGACTCAGAGCTACAATCGTTCGCAAACCTGTTCCTTATACAAAAAATTGAAAACGAAGTCTGTATGTTAAAACTATGTCAGTTCTTGAGCGGCTAAAATGGTCCGTGGTACAATTAGCAATATTAAAGAGAGGTCGATGAACGTGCCGTACGTATTTTGATTTCAAATTTCTGAATGTCCATAGTGAAGGTCGTAACATCTATAACTCGATCAGACACGGTAATGTTAATGAGTGATTTGTACAATGATTTGGCCAAGATTTGGCCAAATAAACCTGGTGTGAATGCTAGTACGTTGCGGTCTGATTAGAGTAATTCGAATAAGGTCACTTGAGTTCACATGTTAAGTGGTTGCTTGGCAACAAAAAAACCGTGCGTGACTACACAGGGACGCGTTATCTTTCGAATGACGAATGTTGGTACTATGAGTACCCATTTTCGAACATTATGACTCGATCTTTTACAACATTTGTTTTCCGTGTTTGCTTGTTCACAATAACATATCAATTATTAATGAATATTTACGTTTCCGTCTGATTATAAAAACAGTATTTTCAAGATTTAGTGCTTTGCCACTGTTCTTATATAAAACACCAAGGGTGGACACAAACCGGACACCTGAAAGAAAACTGCTCTGTACGTCAATCATTTCAAACGGAAACTGTCATTGGACAGGTGGCGCGTGGTTCATCGGAACGCGTACGGTCTGTACGTTACCATGTACGACTCGCGCTCGAACCTTAGTAAAAATCACTGAAATATGAAAAAAATGACCCAAAAGATATTCCACACTTCACATATTGTTAGACAGGCACTAGGTTTAATTAGTTGTACGCATATGTCTTACTTTAATGCCATGAAACAGTCGAAAACTGTGCGAGATCCATACTTCCGGGTTGAAACACTGGGACGTCGTTTGCAATGTTTGTGTTTGCACATACTTACGTCATAGGAAAGCCGGCACTTCATAGCCAATCAGCACTCGAGAAATCTATTGTGACATCGCGACCTGTAATTTGCATACAGAGCAGTTTTCCCTTCGTTCAAGCAGCGAAATTACACTCCGTTTCAAATGACAAACGCACTATTTGGTAACGTTACCGGAAAAAATTAGTTATTTGACGTAAGAAATGGCCATAACTATTGGTTTTGTTGGCATATAACCTGTTACAATGTAGATTTTCCCAAACGGTCTAGTTCGGTGTCCACCCTTGGATTTCTTATGAGTAAGAGTGTGTGTACAACTATTCATAGTACCCAAATTCGCAAGAGGTTGCAGCGTGCGCATGACACAGCTGGGAAAAATAACGCGTCCCTGTGCGTGACTACAGTTGATGTACGTGATTGTGAATAAAGATACCCGGATGTTGCCAGGCAATATTCCCCCGGACCAATTGCCAAGCGTTATCAGCAATAGCTTTCGTCGTCAAATTTAAACCTGTACTGTATCCTCACGGCTTCTCAACAAATGGCCAATATTGACAAACAAATGAAAACGAAAATCGTTTGCAAGGAAAGGAGCACATACGCTTCCATTCAGAAGTTTGTATGACCGTGACCATGCAGGCAAAAATATAGGTCACTCTTCAATTCAAACATAACGTCTAAATTTATCTTTGCAATGTTTTCGTATTTATCTCATATCTCATTGCCCGCGGCTTAGGATGAGTTGTCGAATAAAATGCATCAATTACGCCATCGGTAGCCATGTAAATCGCAGAGACTTTGGGTTTAAAACCTCAAGAAGATGGAAAATATTCAAAAGCAAGTGTCACGGTTTACTTTCACTCTCTCTGGGTTGAGGTACCGGTGTGGGATCGTAATGCTTTCAGTAACTGAAGCTTGACACCAAGTTGTCGGTTGTAAGCACAACTTCAATCTTTATTACTAAACACCGTTCTCAGCTCCGTTCCGTTCTACTCTACTTCTAAAAAGTGTACAACTTAAATAGTTTCCAAATATACATATTATAATGAATGACTCAAGCTACAATTTTAATTAAATACAGATCATGTCGGAAAATATTAAAGGACAGGAAATATTGTCAAAACAGGACGAAGTGGTCTTTCAACACCAAGTTTGAGTCAACGTCAACCTCCGGTCACTTCTAATGAGTTTAACATCTGTTAAAACAATGGGAAAAAACAAGCTGAATAACACAGCTGAACCCAACAATGTGGGAAAAAAAACAACAGCGCTACGAGAGCAGCTGACATTCCACCAAAGTGGAAAATGAACAAGCTGTAAAAACAGCAACAACCGACATTGGGGACCTGTAATGGGCTGTAAGCACAGCAACAACTTGAACAAGCCGCGTGGGAGAAGTATGTAGCAAGATTCACACATATGATTCCCATGTCCTGGTTTGATGCCACTCTGTCGACACTTCGACCACAGCTAAAACTTTAAAAAAAAATTAAAATGATGCCAATGCTCGACAAGCGCGAAGTAAAGCACAACGTACACTCGTACACTCCGATAATCCCGGCGCATACCGGCGCGTTAAAGTGTACCCCGTCACTGTAGAATACTTGTAGCGATGACCGCCATAACCCGACATGTGACCAGGAAACACAAAGGGATTTCCCGCCAAAGCCTCCCTCAAGTTGTTGTACAGGGCGTCTGCACGTGCATTGAAGTCCCGGATGTTTTCTGTACACGGCCCCGGGCACGATGCAAAACTTAGCTTACAACTAATGAAAATATCCGAACGTTGAAATGCCGATGGAAATTCTGCATGAATAAAATAAACCTATGCGCAATAGCCTCTTGTGAACCATGCACACTGCAGAGATCGTTTGTACCGATGTCGAAAATACAAAATCTGGCGAAACGTCTCTCACGTACGATGTCCTCCGAGAAAGTAACCTCCGCTGGTACCCCTCACAAACACGCTTCGAACAAACAGAAAAAATGAGTGAGTTACGGCGTGTGTATTTTCCTAGACGGCGTATGAAAGAATGCCCCAAAAGTACTACACGGAAAGGGGCATGGTTTCTTGTGAAGAAAGGAATGTTATAAATACCGTTACCGTTGTTAAAGTTCAGATAAGGTCCAGCTGCCGAAATGGCAGTCTTGCCTGGAGGACGTCTCAGGCCAAAAGAGGATGGTACAAGCCCACACGATGACCTCTTGACCCCCGCCACAGGCGGCGCTGTATGAACGTTTGCAGGAGATAAAATTCCTTACTTTTGTAACTTCTTATTTTATCATCACTCAACACAAGACAGTGACGGTTACTTCAAGGTTGTGAACGTAAACAGTCTTAGTGAGTAATAGGAAACTACAATCGTCAAGGGAATAAGCATAGGAACTCAGTGTAGTCTTGGAGGTCACTGTGAGGTTACTAGAGTTCAAGTGAATTACTACTAGTTTAAAAGTATGAAATCCTGGAAAAGGGAAAGGAAGCGAAAAGGAGGGCGTTACACTCTCCCACCTTTTTAATAACCAGCGTCCTCGCTGGTCAAAAGCAATTACCCCGCTGTACAAAGAAAGCAAAACGTTTCTGTCTAAAGAAAATACCAAAATAAAACACATTGTGATTAAAATACGAGAAAATACATAACAGGCAGTGTTGTCATCTCTTACTCAAAATATGTTCATAAAAATAATCTACGTCAAAAATGAAAATTACAAGTCTTATGATACACTGTTATAAGGTAACGTAAAATACAGAGTAAAATACTAACTTATATTATCTTGAAAAATACGTAAAAGCGTTACAATAAAGTCTAACTAAATATAAACGTTTGTTTAATCCCATTAATAATTTCTTAAATCCTAATAAAGTTACTATTAATTACAATACTGTGAATATCTGTTGAAAACTGGAAGATGGTGATGTATATAGAAGGGTGATGTAATCGTGACCCTGGAATAGTGGAAAGGCATTATCTGCTTATGGTCGCCATAGCAACGACTGCTAGGCATAACTAGACTGTAGCAACAGCAAACTTTAGTGCCAAAATCCGAGGCTCTTTCTCGCATAATCTCCATCAAAACAAAATAACAACAAAACAAAACATCAACACCGAAATATCATCAAACCAAAGACTTCAAAATAAACACCAAAAATGCGATTAACCTCAATATCGCTATCTGTATCACTTCCTCAGGCCATTCGGTCAAACAGGACCATTGTATCACATACGGATCACTAGCTCTGGCATACTTAGCCAACTGAGAGAGAAACGACAAACAATCCTCACTTCTGTACGCGTACGTCTTCATAATAACATCAAAATACAACACATCATCAAAACAGCACTTGAAAGAGAGAGCTATGCCTCGTTTGCATACAAGTCCATAATATTAGCCTATGAAAATGGGTGATTTCGAAGTACAGAAAAATAAATCCATCAAAACAGAAAAGTGTACATTCTTATTTGCGTTTCTGTCTGATTCTATGCGTGGGTGAACCTATGATCGGTACTGGATTTGTCTTCAAACTTTGTAAAGCTGCTTCATTAAGAATTTCTTCCGGTTCCCATGTATTAGTTTTGCATCGTACCCATGCCATTTTATCAAACATTCACGCTTTCCATTTAGATATCGACATTTTCGATTTTCTCTATACCGAAGTACTGATTCGTTTCATTGTAAGTCATTTCATTGTCATTAGTCCGTGTGTTACCAAGCCGGTTTGAAGGTGAATCACAAGCATCGCTGACTTTGGCTGGTCGTATTTGGTCTAGGGTTACACACATTTCAACTTCTTCAGCCATTTCTAATAAGGCCACTCTCCCGTCCAGTGTGTCTTCGAGGCATGATATTCGCACCAAACTCTAATAATGTCAAATTGCCTACCTCGGACGTCCATATCTGCAACCCGCCCTCGTCTCTCTCGGTCATGGTTCACCTCCATCCGTTCAAGTTCATCTTCGAAGCGCCGCTACATGTCAACATGGAGTTGATCGTGCTGCTGGTTACGGTGTACGTCTGCTGCTTCTGCCATCTCCTGTTCTTGTCTTCGATCGATTCTGCTACCAGATCTCAGTATCATGAAGCCGTGCTACTTCAGTTTACTCCAGATTCTCACACCAATTTGTACCCGGATTCTCCACCAATTTGTCACGGCTGTACTTTCACTCTCTCTGGGTTGAGGTACCGGTCTGGGATCGTAATGCTTTCAGTAACTGAAGCTTGACACCAAAGTTGTCGGTTGTAAGCACAACTTCAATCTTTATTACTAAACACCGTTCTCAGCTCCGTTCCGTTCTACTCTACTTCTAAAAAGTGTACAACTTAAATAGTTTCCAAATCTACATATTATAATGAATGACTCAAGCTACAATTTTAATTAAATACAGATCATGTCGGAAAATATTAAAGGACAGGAAATATTGTCAAAACAGGACGAAGTGTTCTTTCAACACCAAGTTTGAGTCAACGTCAACCTCCGGTCACTTCTAATGAGTTTAACATCTGTTAAAACAATACATCACTCAACACAAGACAGTGACGGTTACTTCAAGGTTGTGAACGTAAACAGTCTTAGTGAGTAATAGGAAACTACAATCGTCAAGGGAATAAGCATAGGAACTCAGTGTAGTCTTGGAGGTCACTGTGAGGTTACTAGAGTTCAAGTGAATTACTACAAGTTTAAAAGTATGAAATCCTGGGAAAAGGGAAAAGGAAGCGAAAAGGAGGGCGTTACACAATGACTGCCGTGTAGACGAGCTGTTACAAAACTCGTGGAAAAAGGTCACCTTGTAGAACAAAGTTGTGATTATAATCTCATCACATAGTATAAATATACACATCGGTATGAACACAATAGACTAAGTGCTGTAGAATTATTCCTTACCGGCGCCACACATTGTCTCCAATGCAATCGACGGCTTGGAGAGCGGCCGTTAGATTACAAGTAGAAATCCGATGCTCATTTACAACAATAGCTGGAATATAAAAAAATTGCAACAAAATCGCATGAACTTGCAAGAATCGCCATCTGTGTGACGTACAACAGGACAGCAGAGAAATCTAAATTACCTCGTTCTACGTCATCGACCGGAACTTTTTTGCCTGCATTGCCATCGATCTATCACGATCGATGCCGTTCTCTCGTGACATTTTTGACGAAAAGGCGATGCGATAAATTTTAAACCTGGAAACACAGAAGGCTTGTTCAACGAAATTTGGAATCGCTTAAGCTTTTGTAGCTATTCAAAGAATAGGATTGGGTTCCGTCGCATCTCGGCTATCAGACGGTTCCAGTCTAGTCGTGTGGACGGTTAAATGTACGCGGACGTTGAACCAGATAATAAACCCAAAAGCTACACCTCAATCTCAATTCAACTGTATCAATAAGTACCCTATGATCTTCGCGAAGCGACACAGAAGGCAAAAAAATCAAATCATTCGACGAAGAACGATAAATTTCCTTCATATCATAAAATTCCTTAAATTATAGATCCGAATCGAACCTGCAGCGTAGCGCTGCAGCAAAGACATCAACTGCCGGCTATACATATATAGCTATAGCCTGAACTCTGCAAAAGTTGACTCAGATATTTGATCAGAGTCCAGTAAAAATTAAGAAGTATATACGGGTGAAATATGTGTCACTGCAATCATCAAAATTAGTAAGACATAAACACTGACGACCGGGATCGAGATTGACGAGTTGACATCGGTGTTGACCGGTAGACACATACTTAGTCTGGGTCACAGCCTGGTGGATGTCATCGAATTAAACTGTTCGGGCTCTCCAAGATCGACACGTCCTAGAATAATAACTACTGTTTCGATCTTTCTGTTGTCTCCCTTTATAAATATTTTTAGAAATATTCTAAGTAACTCTGAATTTACGCTGAAGCCCCCTTTCCAGCCGACGCGACGACAGACTTCCTTTGGCGTCGATACAGCGCGAGACAATGATCGACATGTTCACGTGACTGAATCCGCATATCTGATCGGCTAAAATGGCATTCGGTGTATCAAAATGTCAAGTTGATTGGATTTATGATTGAAAGTAGCCGGTAAACATTTGCATTTCTCCATGTCGATGGGTCGTTTAACTCATAAATTAAAGCAATCCCAGGAAATAAACTCAAATATTGCGACAATATTGTTGTATTCCTCGACTATAATTTTGACCTATCGACATCAAACGAAAATTAAGAAGACTGTTCATCTAATAAATAAATATATATCATCGCATGGACCAGTGTTTTTCGCTGAGTCGCATAAATTTTCGCCTTCGACTCGAAGTTTTATGGAGTCGAAGTTTTATGACTCCGCGAAAATACTCATATAAGATGACGTCAAATAGAGAAAAATTTTATTACTTTATATATTTACGGTGACAGTATTTTACACAAGCATCCCCAAATTACGTCATAGTTTAGATGGCATACGTTTTCGTTTCTTCATGCTGAGCACTGTCGAAATCGATATCAATTTCTTTATGAGGAAGTAACATTTCATTCTGTAAACTGTTATAGAACGTAGAAAAATAATTGAACCAGAAAAATTATTTGAGAAAATTTCATAGTTGCTTGAATGGGACTATGTGCAGCAGCTCGAAATGTTTATTGTCATGTAACGTACAGGTAGAATGTAACTGTACGGAGCAATTTACAAAAATAAAGCTATTATGTAGCTGATATTTATGTCATAGCTGTCTGTGGTAAGCGCACTATGCATCATGCTTCACATCCTAGTACGAAACGCTGTTCACAGGAATTGTCGCATGATGTTTCATCTTCACAACGCCCTCAGGAGGTAATAAGAATACCATATTATAAAAGTGTACAGAATCACAATAAATAAGATCTTCAGAGCAAATGTTGATCACATATAAAAAATCTCACAATTTGAATAAATGGGAAAATAAATTAAATCTATGACAGAGAGATCGTTACTTAGCTTAAGTTGTAACTCTCATGGTATTTTGTAAATAAAGTCACCAACTTCAATTCTACCGGCATGTTTGTTTTCAACAACGTTGGCGTGGTACATCCGATGTCTGGTGGGGACTGAACTGTGGACGACTATTGATCACAAAATCAGGTTTGAGTAATTCCTAGTTAAACACTCAAGCGAATAGAGTTGTGGCATGACGTCACCATGACGTCACCAGTTCAACGGATTACCATACATTAATAGCTATTTTGACATGCGTCGGGAAAAAGTAATAGGTGAATATGACGGAACTTTTAAAATATCCGAATGGCTAGGTGACAGTTTAGCGAGTTGTGCAACAGGTTGTAAAACTGCCTCCCACATAACACATTCCCTGCAACAATCTCTGTATGTCTTTATCCTATACCCATACCAATATCACTCCATATCACTCCATCCTGTTGACGTTTACCGTCGAATATCAGCCGTGATATTTTAACATGTCGAGATATGAATAACAAACATCATCAATTTTGGATTGTTGCCGAACTACAATAGGAATTTGATTGTAAAAGAAGTTAAAAAAATGATTGCCGCTCTCCGTCTACGATGCGTCGTTGCCGACACAATAGTTTGAAAGACTTAACTATTGGAGAGAAATTACTGGTGGCGATGTTTTTTTGGGAGGGTCACTACTTTTGTGCGCAAGCATTTTGAAGAGTTATAAAATTTCACAGATGCCCTTTGGGGAGGTTACCTTTTTGCGCAACTATAAAAGGGTAAGATGTGATCTATATTATTACATAATTTACTTGCATCGAAGCGCGCGCGTACAACCGGTATTTGCACTGCGGTGCAATATCAAAAACATTATGTCATTTCTCTATGTTAATGAGTATTTACCAATTTTGACCCGGAACTATTTTTGTTTGTTTACACAAAAATTGTCGTCTTCAATATTTCATTACACTTTGGTTCTGTGCTTGTTATCGTAAAATAGATGTCATTACCGATAAAAAAACTACAACAAAGAAAGTTGCATATACTAGTCGTAGTGTGAGGATTATTTTTATAATCTAGAAGAGCAGTTTGTCGTCAGCGAAGCAAAACATTGACAACGGGCGACGTCAGCGTACCCACTGTTTCGTGTGGTTCGATACACGGCGGTCATCATGCATCGAAACACACGTAACCGTGGGCGCAGCGGAGCCAGTTAAACAATTCACATTTTCAGAGACGTTTTTGCCAGAAGTTTTTTTCACTGGAAATTCCCTGTTTACAATCCTTAAGAATATTTAGAACGTCATCTTTGCGTGTAGTTTACTCTGTGCTTGTGTGTCCTACACACTATTGATAACAGTGAGCGCTTGTGTGCCACGGTGAACTCTGAAATTTGATCGTTCGACAAGTTACATTTACTGTATCTTACTCTTAAAATTCCCGTAAAAATCTTTAAATTGTCATTTGTAATGATCATTTTAGTTCGAAGAATTTCTAGCTCAAAATGTGAAAAAATTCAAAGCGTTCCATTGTCAAGTTCTCTTCGTTTGACTATCTATGGCATGTTGCTACGTATGTGTGAGCGATCGCAAGCAGAGTTCGAGCTCCCCGACGTTCCCCTGACGTCATCCGTGATAAACAAGTAAACAATAGTTTAACCAATCAAAATAGAGGGTGTGGCGGCGTTGTCATATTACATAATACTAATAATGGCAGTCTATCAGGCAAACTATTGACACTTCCTCCACAAAACAAGATATAATTGTATATTTATATACGTTTTATAAAACTTGAAGTGTTAGGTAAATTGTGCACGTGTGTACAAGAAATTTGATTTTTTGATTTCTTTAAAATATTGATTCAAGTATCGTCCTGACGAAAAAGTCTTTGAGTAAAACTAAAGTCGGGTAGAGTATCTTAGTAACAACTGTACTGGTTCCACTTCTATTTGTTTCGTGTGAGTTAGCAGTACTATTGTGTTATGATATTATGCGGGTCATTTTTTGTATTTGACCAATGAGACTATCATGTAATATCAAACAAAAACTGATACACAGGGCACGAAAAGACTTTCAAAAATGATGTAAACAAATGCCGTCAAGGTATACAACAAAGCTATAAGACTCTTTTCAGTGTCGTTTCTTCGCCATTGTCAGTTTTCAATGAATGATTTTCTTTGAAACACGGGAATTCTCCTCCTATGTATTATTCCGAGCGCTGGTATCAAAAACACTTAACAATGTAGACGACAGGCATGTATGTCGGCAGAATACAACCAGTAATTAGTCAATGAATTAGATAAACGGTATAAATTTAAAACTCTTTAAACTCTTAAATTGTAAACTTTAATTGATTGGGTACGCGAAAAGGTATTTGACCAAGGAAGGAGCTACCATACCACCTCTCACAACCTAAGAGGAAATTCTAGCCTATTACACAGACGAAGTAAACGAATGTTATTGACTTCGATGGATGCGCAGTACCATGTTACGGACAATACAATTCTCAAGCATTGAATCTACAAATATCTATTTCCAAGATATTGAAGATGCCGACCAAGTATAACAGATACACGGACAAACAGACACGATAAATAATGATTAAGCGACTTTTTCGATGCTTACCAACCTAAGGCTTACAAAGTATAGATATTAATACATATATGACCAATGTACTCAAGAACAACTTTCAATTGCATCGTCATTATGGACCATCCAAAGCTCATTGTTTTGTTTTGTTCGCAATTTTCTTTTGTAAAATGACAAGTATGAATCAATTACTGACATTTCTAGTTTTTATTTCTTATTTGATTTGTCGCCTTAATATCAATATGCAAGCTGTGTGTTTTGTTAAAGTCCCATCACAATGAAAGCATACTCCTTGCTTACTGTGACTTTCAATTTCTCTATTTCTGTCAGTTTATACCTGTTACCATGCCGACATGATTTAGTTCTTATTGGTGAATTGCAATTTTAACATTGTTTACATTTTTGTAGAGCAATTCCACAGCATTGCATGCGGCTTCTGGAGAAGGTCATGCAGACGTCGCTGAAGTGCTGATTAAACATGGTGCAGATGTCAATGCTAAGAATGACGTAAGTAAATGTGACTCGGTTTTCGATGTTGATATCGGAATCATAATGCTTTAACAATTTCACGTATCTCTCTTCTACTTAAACCTTACAGTCACTAAATCGTATAATGCTGTGACATTTTATTGTGTCCTGGTCATACAATCCCGCTGCAATACTTCAAAATGTAAGAGAGCAAATTATGCTAAGATGGCCGACGTCTGTTCGCAAAGAGAGTGACCCACCGCTCATGTGACTTTATTCAAATAATTTAATCATTTTGCACGATGACCGATAATAGTACATCATTATTTCAAATTTGTATTTGGTCCTGTCGGTTGGTTAGCAATTTAATTTATTTATTCTACAACCATAGCGTTCGCTTCGAAAAAATATTCCGTAAAAGATTTAAGTGTCGGGTATCTTCAACGCTTATCTTCATGGACGGCATGATATGAGAGAGAGAGAGAGAGAGAGAGAGAGAGAGAGAGAGAGAGAGAGAGAGAGAGAGAGAGAGAGAGAGAGAGAGAGAGAGAGAGAGAGAGAGAGAGAGAGAGAGAGAGAGATGTTTTTGAGAAATCCAAATTTGGAATGTTTGATAGCGGATTATTTAATGCCTATGGCTTGAATTGCTCTTTATATTAACCATACATTGGTTAATCGATTTTCGCCTACATCCTAATGGTATTGCAGCTTTCAAATATTTCTGTTAGACACAAATGCATGGTATTATTGTCGGTTGTTAGGCCTCGCTGATGAACGCACCCATGCAGTACATCAGCCTGGTTTATGTCTCAATACAGCATAGTACAAAACAACGAATCGCGTACCGTATAATTATGTAATAAGCTGGGGTTAAAACTTGCGTGTGTACGCGTTGAATCGCTTCCTCAACTGGGCGTGCATTTGTTGATTTTTATCCTGAGATCACGATCGGACCTGAACAATCTATCGATCGAGTGCGACTGTTGGGTACCCGGAGGTGTGCTAGCCCGATGGTCGATCTGCGACGTTCTCTCGTTTGAAAATTCAGTGTTTGCGGTCGAAATTCTGGCAATGCGTTTCACGTACTCAAAAGCTTAGCAAAAATGCGTATCGTCGTCATTTGAATGCGTAAAGGCCACTTTCGCATTCAACCGTGAGCAAAAAATGGTTTTATGACACTTGTAATAAATGTTTACGATAAAGAGGATATTTTTAATAGTAACATGATATTTTGATGTAAGGGTATTCATACTGAAAAGAGAAACAGATTTGAATTGAATGAAAAATAAAAATACGAAACTGACCAAAATCACACATACACTGACAGTGTGCAACATGGTATTCTGAGGCACTGTAACCGTAGAGGTAACGTCTCTCGCTCAATGCTGTAGCTAACACTGTAACAGTGGTAAAAATTCATACCGGTAATCATAAAAAATGTGCCTCTAGAATTTAATAGGATTTCTGTTAGCACGCGAAGCAAAGATTTCCCTTGCTCGGTCAAAAGGAAAGTCTGCAACCGGTGGTCTTTCCATTGTAAGAAGCATCAGGTCATCTGCATGATCGTCACGTAGTTGATTACGTTGTGCTGTGAGTACGCGGTTTTGGCAACTGAATCCCCATTCACAGGGCATTGACGAAACCGGAATCACCAGAGCTATGCAGGCTAACAATCGGAACATTGGAAACAGCTCTCCATATTCGTTTAGGCCAAAGTAAGTAAATTCTTTGTGTTGCGTCCACTCTAAATGGGAAAAGGTACGCGTCTAAGCGGCTAAAAAACACACACAAGAAAATTAACACAATGCAATTTGATTGCAGCAATAACAAATTGTAACACAATTTTAGTTCAGAAAAGCTAATCGGCCATGTCCTAAAATTTCCTATTCAAATACACTGTGTGTGTCTATTTATGAAAACCTTAAAAAACCTAGGCGGGTTGGGACGCAAAACAAAGAATTTAATGACTTTGGCCTTATCAGAATACGACAAGATTCACTGAAATTGGGTCGTCCGTGGGCACGCAATGTCAGTTTCATTTGAGTAAACTCGGCTTGCAAATCGGGCCCATGTATTTGGGCTACCATTGGCACGCCATCTTCAACACGATTAGCACAAAAATGGGCAATCGGTGTCGCCAGAGACTCTGTGCCATAATCACGGATCTCAACATCACGATCTGGATATTTGCTGGCATTTAGAACTTTATCGTGGCACGTAAGTAAATCAGTATATTCACTGGGAAATCGTGCTCGAAGTCGTTCGATGAGATACGTTATGAAGTCACGCCTGGCATCTGCACAACCTTCGATATGATCGGCAGCTACATGAGTTAGAGAATGACCACGATATACATTGTTTTCAATTTCCCTCGTCAGCTTGCTCTCATGTTCGCCTAGACTGTCTGGTTCTAATAATAGCTGTAGAGACGCGATAGTTGATTGGACCATCGGTTCGATAGTAGCCAAGTTGACATCTTCTCGTTGGAATACAAGATTGCAACGATCCATGATTGGCAGTACGTCCATCAGCATATGCGTGATGGCCAAGAACGAGTATTGTTTTATCTGCTTTAAGAGACCGCTAGCAACTGGGTTGTCACGTTGTGCGGCTTCTTTGTCGAATTCCATGACAAGCGCTGGCCAGTTGTCGTAACCAACCATTATTCTTGTTGACAAATGAAGTCAGTTTTCAATAATAATATTGCTCATTTTACACATTACCAACCATTATTCTTGTTGACAAATGAAGTCAGTTTTCAATAATAATATTGCTCATTTTACACATAACAACTGCATTGTGAGGTTTAAGACTTGTATTTCATCATCCTACAAGAAGTTTAAAAGGAACTCCAGCTTCAACAAGGAACAAAAATGCTGAAAAAATATCCTCTGTCTTTTATGGTGTAAAAAAACTGGATGGCCCACCCCTTACCTTCCTGGAATTTTCATGGCCAACTCCAAGAACACTCATTTTTTTCGTGCCCCCCCCCCATTTTCTCTTCCCCCCTGCCGTTAATTTTGCTAGGGCCCTTAGTAAGATTCTACGATATCTACCGCTACTAGGCAAAATTCAGTTGAAGCGTTGGGTATGTCCGGTGCGGCTATGCGTCATTGTATTTACTTAGCGGAAGCAAATTTTTAACGTGTAGGCCGTAGTGCGGGCGCTTTTCATCTCGCTGTCACAGGTGTCGAATATAGTACATATATATATATACATGTATATGAAATGAATATACTGAACCGGACATCCATGATAACGTGATGGCAAGCGCCTTTGACTCGGGCTACAGTGAGCGAGGATCAACAACCCCGTACGGCACAAATGAAAAGCAAGCCCGAACAAAATGCACATCCACTTAGTTTTGTGAGTGGTCAATCGTACCCGGAAATGCATGAAGACAGAAAAAATCATGCTCCACCGGTGCAATTGACCTATCGTTGCAAAGCTTACAAACTCTCCGTACTACAGATGGTAAAGTTAAATTAAAATTTGTCAACAATATATTTAGCGAGAAATAAGTTACTGTAAATATACTAGGTCAAATCCTGATTTATAGAAACTGTACTTGACAAGGGAAACCATCCAAAGAAGTAATTTTCGATGTACTAATCACTTTTGTCAGTCGCCATCTCGACCTTACCGAGTCGTGATGTGCGCAAATTTAAAAATTGCCGAGTGCTAAAATTAAAGGCCCTGGGTGGAATGTAGCTGAAATGATCCGAACTGGCTGCAATCTACAAGCCTAATTTTACATGACTTATTATTCATGACATTGGAGACTGAGGTTCACTGGTCGGCCAATCCTACTATGCTGTATTTACCCATGACCTGGACTGGTTCTCGTCACAGCTCCTATTTGCAGTCGAGCGGAATTCCCTCTGGTCTCATACTGATGTGCGACCTCATCGACGTAATCAGTCGCTGCTGATTACCGCTTTAAACGCTTGTAGAGGTTGCATTTTTTTCTCTTATTTTATACTCAATACCTATACTAAATTGGTAAAGATAGAGATATTAAAGTTATTCTTCATGATAATTTAAAAAAATGTTTAACGAAAAAGTAATAAAAAAATTAACGATTCATCTCTATACTCAAATCAACATGCTTCCGTTTCCTTCGTGACAGATAGATATCCCTATTTACAATGACAAAAGAGAATGTAGTCGTGTTGATTTACAATATACAATCTAGGTTTTGGTCGGACGCTACGATCAACTACGTGCTACTGAAGCATAGCCTCGTGGACATCTTTCATTCAGAATTGTCTGCGGTTTTCTGCTTTAACTGTTCATTCCACCCTTGGATATGATGAAGGAGACTGCACGTCTTTGAAAGCTTACGCTCTAGTAATTTTAGTTGATAATAGCGTCACGGTGCTACCAAAGCCAAGATTAGATGAACCATAGACCCTAAAGCTCAAGAGTCTATGTAATGAACAGTGAGTAATTCTATGTGTTTTGGAAATGAAGGTCTTTTCTAATGCCTGACCTCCGACCTGCATTAACCTGCGTGACCAGAGGGTAAACAATGAATGCAAAATGTATGAATAGGAATACTTTCGGGAATTTGTTTAAATCTTACAACCATTGTTAAGACAGCACAGCGAAAATATGTACATTGAAAACAAATCTCAAGCAGTACGCCAATGAGAATTCAATGACATAATCATACACTAAACCAGACTACAAAAATACAAACTTGATACATGCCATTCCTACACAATTCAGACAAGAAAATGCGTTGACCCACTGTTCATTTTGAGTGTTTTGTATTGTGACATATGTAGTAATATGGGAACCGAATGGCGAGACAAAGTAAGCGCTCTGTACTCGGAGCATTTGCACTCGCAGTTGCGCTGTATTGATTCTTCGGCCGTGCCACACTTGCTAAGCGCTCGTGCGAGGACGGCCGCGGCGGCAGACTTAAGCAAACCAGAGTGCAAGTACCCTTATTACGCTCGCATTGTCTCACCATGGGGTCCAGTCGTGATTTAATATATTCGAGTTCAAAGAGTAACAGGTTATGTTGTGTCTGTTTCTTACTATTCTGTTAATGTGAAAGATTCGCCTTTAATTTCCCTGATGAGCGTCAATGTTAGTGTTTCTGATAAAAAATGGCGTTGACTGTGTTGATGATAATATTTTATAATTCTACTTTAGGTGGTGTGTATGTTTGTGTTTTTAGATTAGTTTGTCGCCGTACCTTGTATAATAACATATCAAATGAAACATGATATCTTTTGCAAGTACTCAAGACAGAGACTAATAGCACCCGTCACATTGTTCCATTTCGTATTCTATGTAGGGAAATATACAATGTTTCTAATACGTTACCAATACCATTACCGAAAAGCATGAGAAAAATGACACTAAGATAACACTTCCAAATAACATTCTTGTTTTCTACCAAGTCTTCCTGAAATTGTTCATGCTCTTTTTATCGCAACAATTAGGTTCTAGATATGATGCTACGTACTAAGCTATCTTTCATCAATTTATTTTCACAACCTTCAAGATTACCTCACAAGATCACTTAAATGGAGACAATAAGCTCTGCAAGGCCATTTAAGGCAAATTCTTTGTTTGCCGTCCTTGGATTTTTAAAAAAACCTGTCAGCAAGCAAAAGAGAAAACAACAGAAATAAAACCTCACAGGTGTATTTACACAAGCTCATTTTTGATTTGGTTTCAGTTTCTTTTGGAGAAATTATATGTTTGGAAGTACCGTTAATGTTGTGTTTGTTTTGTTTTTTTCTCTGAAACTCTACCAGCACGCGGACGGCAGACAAGGAATGTTTTCTTAAAACGCCTTAACGGGAAACCCTCCCCAAACACATTTTGGAGCAAAGAGTAACAACTCCGGAGCCCTACGATGCTGTTCATGTTAAAATGTATGACAATGCAGATGTTACTTTCTCCTTTTTCAAATGTATGCATCGTAATGCTAATTATATGTTTTACATTTACGAACAGAGAGAACGGACACCATTACATTATGCAGCGTGGTATGGTCAGCAAGCCACTACAAGATTACTGTTGCAATCTAAAGCAGTTATAGATGCAAAGGACATTGTAAGTAATATCCATTAGTTTTCAATCACAATGTCACAGGGTGTCCAGCAGCTCATTCAGAATTATATTAATGCCATAGTGAGGTGATATCGAATTTATTAAAAAAATGTTTAATGAATTAATTAACTCGGTGCTTAAATCAAGCTTACGATCGCCAGGGATCTATTAAAATAATTCTAAAGATGTGAATTAAAGTACATATAAAGTAGATGTAAATCGTTGACTTGTCGGCATTTGAATTGTTGTCAAAGATAAATTAAGGTAAGTGGGAGCATTATGCCCGAATCCTGTCAGTAACAATCTCAGTGAGGATGTGAGTTATTGGTGTGTCAGGGAGTGCGCCCCCAAACCTAGAATTGAGTAAGGTGATCAATACTATAAAGACAGTTGTACGCCGGGTTAAATTGATAGCATTATATGAGGAACCTCTGCATCGCAGAAACAAAACAAAATGCCAGAAGGTAAAACAACTGGAGAAGTAGATAAACACAAAGGGAGTGAATAATCCAAGCCAAAGCAATGGAAAGTTTATCCTCATAGGACGGAGTCAGTGGAGAGACCGGGTGTCTGATCTATCGTTCAATACGGCGAATGCTTCGAGTTGGAAATCTGACACTTGCCTGTGATGCCTTCCGACGATATTGCAGATTGTAAACAATTTTCCAGATAATAGTTAGTGTACTGTGCGATGTACTTTAATGATTGGATACCATAGATGTAGTGAATGACCCACAGCGCACTGCAAAGTTTATAAGCATATTCTCTTAAACTTTGCCGTAGACTTGGCATATCACAAGTGCTTGTTGTCATGGAGACAAACCTTACTCATACACGTACCTGACAGCAAGTCCGGCGAATACCCGTTTCCAAGGCGGCTACCTGGTAAAAAGATATATTTTGGTTTTAGCCAATAAGTACCTGCGACACTGATGGTATGGCGAAGTGGAAAATACTAGCTTGGGTTGAAATACGCTTAAAGCTGCACTCCTGAAAACGGCTCGGAGACAAATAAGAGTCAATTCGTTAGATTGTCTGCCGACTGTTCTGCAACATAAGCAAAATACACATTATTATCGTAATTAGTGGCAAATCGAACTTCTCAATTTTCAATATTTGAACCGTAGCTAAGTTATCGGGATAGAAAATGACGCGTTTGCGTTGCCGAGTCCCCCTCCCCCGCCGATAGAAAAAAGTGATCGGTTATGGTTATGTCATAAAGTGCAGCAGTAGAGATGAGGAAATTGGTTCGATATCAAGGAATAGAGATACGCCGATCGAGCATCAAAGAAAATCATGCTCTGATGTCAATTCTACATTCGGCATAAATTATCACACGCCCGTGTAGCCAGCCCTCAGTCTTTGGTAATTCACTCAGTTGATGAGCGAATGTGCAGCCATGTAGATAACATGCATGGCATGCAAAGTTTAAGCGGCCTTGAAAACAATGTCCGAGAATAGCCAGTAGGCGGTCACACTTACGAAGTGGTAGGTGTACTTTTTACGCTCCATGCCAAGTCAATAAAGGCACTCCAAGAAATAAGCTGGTCCAGCAGTCTTGTCCAGCGCAGGGGTACTTGTAGTCTTTTGGAAACCTATGGTAATATAGCCATTGTACTATCAACGTCGGTGTTGTGGCTGTCGATAGACAGGAAATCATCCAAGGACACTTAACCATCGATTTCAGGACTGTCAACGGTAAGGGAAACGTCCGGAAGACATATATGCCATATTTAGCCAGCAAAGAGCCGCCTTCCATAGCGTGTTGAATATTTCTTGGCTTGTACGATATCTGAAACCAGTCTGACTAAAAATAGTATCTGCCATACGATTTAAAGTCCCGTTAGCCGTATTTTATTTGCACCTTTTTGTTTTGGGAAAATTGCTGCGAAATAAAATGAAACATAAGTAAACACGGTCACATAAGTTTGAGGACATACAGCGTTTTTTTTTTATATTTAAAACGAACGCACAGTTTTGGTTTTAATAATTAAACAGCTTTTTGTGTAGCGACTCAAATATGGCGGCAACAAACAAGCGTACATGTCTGAAGTCACAAGCGACAAAATCCATGTGGATCATTACAAAAGTTGAAATAGTGACATTTAAATGACACAATAGCGTGGGAACGAAATCCAAAATATCATCGCGAAGATTTGATGGCATTTTTGCAAGTTTAATATGAGGGAGACACAGCATACTCAAGATATTTTAGTACTGAGATGTTAGGAGTGACGGGTAAATGAGTATGAGTTTAAAGGCGTTAACACTATCAGCTTTGCAAAGTGAGCTCCTTACGCTGCACGTTTGATGTCTTGTATAGCAACAACGATTTTAATATTAATGATAGTCAGACAAGGTCATTCTCAGATATAATCTTTGCTATTCAAGTATTTTCCCTCCTCGACTTAAATCGGACTGAAGTAATAAGCAGGGAAAATATGCTTTGTCAAAAAGGCCGACCGAGTGTAATTTTGTTAATTTATCTCCGAGTAAACATGATTTCGTTAGCCTGTGTATGTGTGTATCTATGTGACCACTACGCACACGTTGTCTTGTGTAATACGACAACGCAATCATCAATCGCTGCATCTCGAATGTGTAAGCTGTTTTGTGTTTTGTGCTGTTTTGTGTCTATGTTTACAACTATTGTCTTACAAATTTTGACCTAGTATTATTGGATTATGGATTGGTATGATTGCGATTATTATACAATGTTTCGAATATTGACACTTGTATTTTTATCGATTTAAACAGGTATATATTTTATTTCTCTATCGAAGCAGGTATATGACCGTACTGCCGTATAGACGGCATTGTCCGACCTAAAGACATAATGAGATAGAATAGTTTTGTATATAGAACTGTAAAGCTTGTATTCCAAATGAAAACAAGTAAAATATGAGCAATGATTTGTTTTTAAGTTAACTTTATTTCGAGAACCAGCTGGTAGAAATTTACAGACAGTTAAAGGACAGTAAAAAGAAGAAAACACATAAGATATCTCGACAAGATATACAGAACATCGATTTTGTTGTATATTTCTCGTTAGAAAGACGTGTAGTTTGGTCACTTTTTAAAGTCGGAATTTTGAAGTTGAAAACAGGACCGGTTCACTTTCAATCAAATGATGACTATGCGGCCAGCGACGTTATTAACAGGTAAAATCACATGGAGCTCGTGATGTTCAATATACGAGGCATGTAATAATTGCGTAAAATGCAGTATGATTACTGTAGTTTCGTAAAATATGAGAGATCTGCTTTATCAAATCAGCGTAAACATGTTACAATAACTATGTTGTTTGATATGCTAATTTTCATAAGACATCATTACAATTTCGCCGATGCTAACATGTACACCTATTGACGCCTGTTAATCAGACACGAAAAGCGCCACCTGTATGAATTCGCGGTGAAGTATAAATGAGGTTAGTTTGCTCACAGTATTAGTTAATGAGGATATTATTGATGATGAATTTTTTGGCCAGCATTATGGCAATGCGGACCGTGATATGCTCACCCTCAATCCCTCAACAAGATACGGACTATGGCTGACCCTTAACCTCCATGGGTTGACCATGGAGCTAGAAAGGACGTCTCTTGCTTGGAGGAGGGACTGTCACAGTGATAAATCGATACCGGTTTTGGCCGTGCAATGCAAAGTACATTAACACTTGACCATGTGTACCTAGACTTGTATATATCATCAGTGGTGTAAAGTATGCGTGTAAGTATGGAGCCAGATCCGTGTCTAGCTCCATGCTGTAAGACTACGACTATTTTTTTGACTGACTGCACCAGCGATGGTCTGCATAAAACAGCCCTACAGTAGAAAATTTACGCGGCAAATTTCCATGGATTTTTTGAACTATACTTGCATCTATCGTGAAGGCACACGTCCCAGCCGTAAACATCAGTAAAGCTATGTTCTCATATGAGTGACGTGTGCATGTGCGAAATTTTACTGTTGCTAAAGAGTGTCGATCGACCTTGTTCTGTATTAAATGCTCTAACACTTCTCTGAGCCATAGACCCTCGAGGGTCTATGTCCGAGCATAGCATCAATAACTTGCAGTGTTGTGAAGTAACATCCCCGGAAGGTTTTATTTGCTGACATTTTGATGCTGCATACCCTCCGCTTTTACAAAACTTAAACGTCTGTCTGGTATAAACGGCCAATGGTCACGGTTTTTTCAACATTTTGACTTCATCGTCGGCTACGCCATGGCAGATTATTTGCAACACGCATGCAGTGTTGAAAAGCAATGAAGATGAAGCGAACTAATGTACTATTGTTCAGCATATCGTTGCCGCAAAAACTACTTCTATGCAGAATATTTCAACTTTTCAAATGTCCATGGGAAAACGAGAAAATATTGTAATCAATATTTCAGATAATTTCCTGGAACTACAAGGCTATAATCACCTGACCTAATCATTACCTGTTTTTTCCGAACGATCTCATGATATTATTGTAGTGTGTCATGATCAAAGTTTCACTTTATTACAGTGCTGAAATTCTTCCAAGAAACTTAGAAATAAAGATAGATTATTTTTACCATGAATACAAGCCAACGAGTTGAAGATGTTTAGCAGGAGCAGATATTTAAACATCGTGGGTTATGAATGCGTTCTGATCAAAATAAAACGATAAGTCTCTTCACAACGGCAGTGTTTCACAAAAGCGGAGTCCTCTTTGTCTCGAGACTAGACGTACCGGAACTTGACCGGGCAATAATTCATTTCGCTTTCCAGTTTCTTCAAGTGATTGTCTGTCACTCCGAGTGTTTTTTTCACAAAGGAACGAACTGTAAAACTTATCGACCAGTATTTGCAATTTGTATAAATAAAAATATAGCATTAGATAAACAGACAGACAAATTAGTAGATAGATAGATCATCTTCATGGATACATAGATTCTTTGTGTGACAGCATGGACCACGGTCCCTCCATGGTCCCTCATGCACGGCATGCACGGTCCTCTTTTGTGGAGGGACCGTGCATGGACGTATGGTGACAGCGACTGTGTATGTAGAGTTAGAGAAGACAGAGGGACAAAGAGACGAAAAAAACAGGGGAAAAGGAAGCGATCATTGTTCACCACGTTCCTTCAGTGAAATTTAAAGTCGACAGAGGCGACGCTAAACCAACAGAACTAAAATACCAACATTGATGAGGAAATGAAAACTGGAACTTCATGGTCACTGTTTTGGCCATGAAATGATGTGATTTTAAAGTGAAATATATCCTTTTAAAAAATTCAGCGATGGTACGTCACAAAACTGTTTCAGCTGAGTCATTTTGAAGGCACGTCTGCAATTACATAATAGGGGGATTACGATATTGGCGTTGGTTGCCTTTTTAACCATAACTCGCAGTGAGAAATATCCTTGTTTTCGTGAAAATTTTCTTCCTTCAGTAACTCTCACTCTCACTGTGTTTTCAGCTTAAGGGGACTTTTCAAAAATAATGTGTACCACCGGTAAATTTCAGTTTGTAAGCTATTTACGCAGTCCTCGCAGTCCTTTCAATTTCTATTTTTATATTTATTGATTCGGATGTAGCTTTACCTATACATTGGGTATTTAAAAATTGAATTTGTTCTCCACTGCTTGATGCAAATGTTTTGCTGGGAGTGTGTGAAGACTGTGAGACAATCACAATTATCTTGCTGAATTAGCAACCTCAGGAATGGTCCAAATTTTCATTAAGATTTTCTTCTGACGAAAGTCCTTGTCTGATTAAAACGTCAGATAATACTATTGCGAGTAACAAGGTTACATCAGGATGCAATGCACTCTAGAGGAATACATAAACAATGCTTCTGAGGTGAGGTGAGGTGAGTTAAGGTATTACAGCTGCAGCTATGTCATAAGTACGGGCTGAAACAAAGTAGGAGTTATACTTGCAAAATGTGAATTTTAGTAGCAGTCAATACTACAAGCTATAGAAGTCGAGCGAAGTCTGTAAGCCACAGTCATTCAACTCTTTCGTGGAATGACCGTGCTTGGCTTTGTGTTTTGATTTTGTTTTCTTTGTGGGGAGGGCGAATCCATGGACTGTGCACGAATATAACATGCCATTGTGAAAACTGTTTAAAGAAAAATAATTGACGCTGCTAACTATGGTGCAAAAAACAATATCGCGGACAGAGACATATTTTAAGTATAATATTTGTGAAATATTTGCACTCATTCTTCCCTCCTATTTTGAAAAGAGAGACTTTTGCAAGTTCATTTGGATCACAAAGTTCTGGATCGAAATAGAAACCCAGCAATGAAAACTCTTTACGATACAATGATTTAAGTAGGCTTACAGTTTTCACAATTACTCGAAAGATTACCCGGTTCACTTTCATAACTGTATGACATGATAATCGTCGAGTCCCCTCTGATGAAGTTCCGAACATGTTAGCTTACCTTTGGCGTAGTTTCATTTCAGACAAAATCATCCACTGTGTCGGTATTTATTTTATCAAATTCACATTAACAGGAGCTGGTATCATTTAATGTATGGTCATCAAAATCTGTCAATTGGGCAACATGTTGTGTCACTACGCTGTCGAGATTTTCTCGGTTTTCCCGAATCTGTGCCAACTCTCAACCTCAAACTCACACGACTTGATGGTGAATGTGACCGCTTGGGGTGAGGTGGTTCGTAGATACCCAGAGAACAGAACGAACGGACGCACGTGTTCAGTTGACAACAGCAAACTCAACTCCGTTTTATTCCGCCAAAGTCAGAAAGTGTCAGCACACACGTGCCCGTGAAAGAGGGCGTGGTACAATACAAATATGGAAAGTCTCTTGGTGATTGACAGCAAGACAATACGCCAATAGGCAGAAGGCAATAAACATACTCTTGTTCTCAACATTACTCCGCCCGGCGAAAGTGCTGCAATTACTGAACAACTGAATTAAACTGTATCTGTAAACACAATGATAACACGATAATAAACATGACTCCTTAAAGTTTGCAAATAAAACATGGCAATCAAATGTTTTTTGACCCGTAAACGAAAGGTCAATGTTTTTGCGTCCGATTTGAAAAAACACTTTTACTGTGACATATCACCGTCAATGACTTTCTCTATAGAAGCCCTTGCGCTCTTGTTCTTGTATTATTTTGTCGTATGTACTGCGCAGATCACCGCTGAGTCTATTTACCATTGAGCGAGTGCGCGTTTCGCTGATTGAGAAGTTTATCGGGAGCGGCGGATGGTCTGTTTCCAGGAAGTTTTGCTACATACCGGTTGCCATGGGATTCTATTTTTGTACTGCGGTAGAGCTCGTAGTCAGCTGCACTCTCTGTAGCTTGTGGGTCGTCCCTAATACCGATCGATTCCAATTCCCAAAATGAGTTCATATCAGTTTCTTCTTGTTTGAGATTAGTAGCGACGTGGAGGACAGTGTTCGTCTTTGTACTGTCGGAGTGAACTGGACCTGACAGAAGGTATCCCAGTTTAGATTTAACAGCGGTGGGACCATTTCCGCGAATAATCTTGTCTTCAATCAGCTGCCAGTAACAATCTGCTCCAAGGAGTATAGCTATTTCAAATGTGTCAGTGTCCGAGCGTGGATGAGCGAAATGTAGCCCTTTCAAATGTGGCAAATCCAGTACTGATTGATTTATCAGATTTCGCATGGGAGCAGATATTTTGGGGACGATCAATGCGGTTATGTCTACTTTTGTCCCGGATGTAGTATGTAGCGAGAAAGTAACTTGACTCAGACACCTTGTTTGACATGTTTTGTCTCCGAACGCGGCAAGTTCAATTATCTGCGAGCTATCTATCGCCAATTGTAACTTTTCCACCACGTCCTGTGTGATGAACGATCTCGTCGCGCCTTCATCGAAGAGAATCGTTGCTAATGTGGTTACCGACCGACTTGAAACTTGAGCGACTGCAGTTTTTAGTAATACAGCCCCGACATTGGATGAGGTCGCGAGGGTAACGTCACCGACACCTGTACCTGTCGCTACTGATTTCGCGTGGACTTCTGCGGGTGCGGGTTTTACTGAATTTGGTTTTGTGTCCGTTTTGGAGGTGGGTTGCGACGGTGAACATAACGATGTGTGATGTTTTCTCTTACAGTTTCTACAGCGGTATTTCGATTTGCAATCAGAAGCTTTATGGTTTCCTAGGCAATTGAAGCAGAGGCGGTCATGCTTGACAATTTCTAAGCGTTGCTCTGGCGAGTTGACCTTGATACAGTTCAGCGGTTTATGTGTAGCTTCCTTGCAGAAGGCGCATTTTCGCGGTGGCGGCGGGTTTGTCTCACTTCTGGTTAAGAATGCGGCGGTTGCGCGGGGTTGAGAATCTCCATGGTTGGATGAACCTTTCAAATAGTTCAAATAGCGGCTGTCCGGCTAGACTCGCATCTATTTCCCTAGATATAGCTTCTCTCAGTTCCTGAAGTGACCATTCTCGCGATGTACCATGATCTCTTGTTATGAGTTCGCGGATTCTGCTCGGTAGTTTTTCCATGATGATTGGTACGAGGCGGTCACCGTACGATGATTCATCTTTTCCCAACGATTGTAATCCTCGGATGTAAGTTTCAGTGGCGTCGTAGAATTCACGTAAACTGGCAAGATCACCATTCGGTCTTGGTAGTTCCCACAAGGCCTTCATGTAGGCAGCCTTTACCATGTGGGGTTGGCCGTAGCGTTTAACCAACAACTCATTTGAGTAATTTGCGGCGGTGAGGGAAAGTCCTTCTATTGCCCTGGCAGCTTCATCCGATAGTTGGGCTCGCAAATACTGAAATTTCTGAATATTGTCCAGTGACGGATCGTTGTGTACAGCGGCTTGAAAACTATCAAAAAAGCTCTGCCATTTCAGAATGTCTCCGGAAAATTTGGCTAAAGCTAGTTTGGGTAGCTGTACGTTCTTGACATGTTTGTAGTTTTGTAACATTGCAGACGTTGGCTTGAATTCTTCAGCTGATGGATCGAGTTTTTGTGTACTCTTGGTAAATTTGTCGGACAGTCTGTTCAAGTGTCTTTCGCAAACGACTAACCTTTGTTTATTAGCGCCATGGTAGTCATCTGCTTCGACGATTACGGTTTCTAAATCGGCATCTTCTGTCTTGTCGATCAGATTTTGGTCTAGAACTTGTAGTTGCTGAAGCTTGGCGGAAGCCAACTCTAGCTTCGCTTGGATCTTGTCTAACTTTGCTTCATTCAGCCCATCTTCCGCTGTCTCCATGAATTCGTCTAGTTGGTTCAGTATTTTGGTCATTTGACCGCGGTGTGCTCTTCTACTGAGTTTTATTCGTTCTGGCGTATCCATCTCGTCTCAGAGTACCTGTATCCTGGTCTCGGCACCAAAATGTGACCGCTTGGGGTGAGGTGGTTCGTAGATACCCAGAGAACAGAACGAACGGACGCACGTGTTCAGTTGACAACAGCAAACTCAACTCCGCTTTATTCCGCCAAAGTCAGAAAGTGTCAGCACACACGTACCCATGAAAGAGGGCGTGGTACAATACAAATATGGAAAGTCTCTTGGTGATTGACAGCAAGACAATACGCCAATAGGCAGAAGGCAATAAACATACTCTTGTTCTCAACAGTCAAAGTGTAAGAGTTGTCTTGAACCTGCTCTGGACTATAAGTTACCTATGATTCCTTAATTTCGATCATCTTTGTTGAATCAACCCGGAGTCCTGAGTCCGATTTTTCAGATTCGAGTTTGGCGGGAAGCCTATTGTAATACGTTATTTGCATATATGTTAATAAGAATGCCAAGGCAAAGCAAGAACGATCGACCGGATGTCTACCAAACTCCACAAAATAAATTGTATCTTTTACCAGACGTGTTAACCGACAACATAAAATCAACTTGCCAAAACACTGCTAATGCATTAAACAACCGCGTGGAATTTCGCATCAACCAAGCTAACCGCCAATCTCCATTAACGTCACCACTGTCTTTGAATAAATCTATCTTAGATTTCATTATATCTCCAATCAAGTCCCTCGTAAGTAGATTTAGTAACTATGATTCTGACACAGGAACATCAGAAGAAGATCCTGAATCTGTGTCCATTTAGCGTCTACAATGGTGTAACCTTCAACCTTCAAAACAAGGCAAGAAAAGCGCAAATCAAAAAAGAAGAGTCGTGCTGTGAGAACTCCGTCTACGACTACAATGTCGTCTAATACTGAGATCCACTGCTTTGAAAATTGCAGTTTTAATAGATCTGGGAAAGGTGAGATGATTCGGTGCAGTCTGTTTCAAATAGTTTCACCTAGTATGTCTGGACATTGACGCGACGAATCCAGTCGCTACTTCTGGCCATGCAATGAATGTAGGAATATCCGATAGAATATTGCTTTGCTGATGAGTAAGATTTCTGATATTCAGGACAGAACAGCATACTTTCGATAACTTTACTCAGCATCTATACAAGAAAATGTAACAATAAATGAAGAACTCACAATCCTACAGAAAGCTAATGCCGAACTGAAAGCACCCTTGGGAGCAGCAACGATCCCGTCCAGTCACCAACCGGTTAAGGACCAAAGAACAACAACGACAACGGCGACACAAACTGATGATCATAACTTCTTAGTACATAACACAGTAGTATTGCCGAAGCAAGCTATTTATCGGTGACTCTCTACTTTGCTATATATCACTAAAGAATAGTGACACTGCAGTACACTCATACCAGTCGCTACCGTCAATGACATAACTGATCACTTATCATCTGTCACTCCTGACATCGAGTATAACGAAATACTTTTACAGATCGGTAAGCTTACTAATGACAGCAACAAGATGAATGCAACATATACATCACAGCGGAATACTACAATTTGCTGTTAATTGCCAAAGCCATGCCGAATGACCGAGTGACTGTTTTCAGTATTCCATCACAAACAGACATTCCTAATATTCAAACTAAAATTGACGATCTGAACAAAGACCTTGCCGTCCTTTGTCAGCTTGAAGATGTTAACTTCATCAACAACGATAGCATATTCAAATTTCATGACAACACCATCGATTCATCATCTCTACATCGTGATGGACTTCACGAGTGTAAAAGGCATTCGGATAATGCTTGAAAACGCCCATCTTGGGCAGATTTTCAAGACTGACAAATACCATCATCGCAGCAATAAGTTTTTGCTTTGACAAAAACACTCAACTATCGTACATCTCAGAAACCATCTGTTAGAAATCATTATTTTGGTAATCAGCATTCTGGTATTCGTCGTAACTGGCTATTCTCCCGAGGCACTCATGTCGAATATACTACCTAGAACTGTAATTTTCATCAAAGTGTCAAAAGATGTTTCTACTGCGGTGTCCATGGGCATGTATCAACTCAGTGTCCACGTAGATCGGAAATCGTTCAGCAACCTCAGTTTGACAGCCATGTGAAGTGTTACGATTGTGGTGAAGAAGGGCACGTAAGCAGAGTCTGCAGGCACGATAAGCTGATTTCATGTTGGAACTGCGGCACCCTAGGACACAAATCAAAGTACTCTACCAGAAAATAGGAGTCAGACCAAGAAGAGGGCGCCGTCAATCTTGCTACGGACAACTTGACCGCCAATACTTCACAGATGTCAATCGACAAGCCCAATGATCCCCTCCATGAACTGAGAATTGCAAAGGTTTACGCATTTGCCATTGGAACATCCAAAATGGTGCCTAACTAACAAGGTAGATGAACTACAAGTATTTTGTCACAAAACAAATAAACCTTTTGATTTACCTTTTTAGTGAGTTGATAAAAACGTATCAAGACACTGATTTCTCTGATTCCTGGGTATGAAATCTGCCGAAAGTACGTTCCCTGGAATAAGTGGTGGTCTTCTTGTGTATTTAAATGCTGATATTTCCTTCATACGTAGATCAGATCTTGAATCTTACAGTGTCAATATAATTATTTGATGATTGTTATAAGAAATGTGTGGTCCGCTCGTTGTAGCGAGTGTTTATAGAGCACCCTCTTTTGCCCGTTCTACAGATATTGAAATTAAGTGTATTTACCTTGAAGGCAATGGAATGAAGAGAGAGAGAGAGAGAGAGAGAGAGAGAGAGAGAGAGAGAGAGAGAGAGAGAGAGAGAGAGAAGAGAGAGAGAGAGAGAGAGAAAGAGAGAGAGAGAGAGAGAGAGAGAGAGAGAGAGAAGGAGATGAGAGACATGATGATGCCCGTTTTTTTTAATCTGAGTGTTTAATAATCTGCATTCTGCTTGAAGATATACATGTCATTGGATGAAATAAAGATGGTTGCATGTCCGTTATTATTTTAGGACTCTGTGTAGTTTAATTATTATGTCATACTGGCCATGGCCCAATCGGAGCGTATTAATAATGCACGGTGCTTTCTCGCCGCGACGCATTTATTACTCATTTGGTTTCGTCGCTCGCATATATATTTTTCGCACTGAACGTACTCTACATTTGCATATCTCTTTTACACAACAGAACGTATTAATATGCATACCGTGCGTTGTGAACCTGATCGTAATGCCATAGTTTGTCAAACTGAACATACTCATCATTAGCATTTATTCAGGAATATATTCGATCAGCAGACAATAAAATATTTGTTATATTTTTTTAATATTTGTTTGTTTGTTTGTTTGTTTATTTTTTGTTTGTTTGTTTTCCGCAGCACAACGTACACCATTAGCTTGATGTTTTCTCGTATCACAACGTTAGCATATAGAGTTTCCGCGTATGCTTTACATTGCCAGCGTATACATTCGGATAATGTGCTGGCAGAGATTCAACGTCCGCAAGTGACGATAAGTTTTCAGCAAGGACAGTTTAGTGCGGGCATCTAAGCTTAGACATTCCATGTCCGTATGCAGGTAATGGGGAAGCAAGCATTTCGCCTGCATAAAAACAATGTTTTTCTGAATCAAAGTTTCCACGTCTTCATGCGGCTGATGAGAAAACTGAGATTTCACGTCAACACGAGGGTTGGATTTTCTCTTAATTCAAAATAAAACATTCACCGCCATTGTCATAATTCAACATTGCAATCAATGCCTCATACTGCGGCTTGATTTCATAGAAGGTCAAGTTCCATGGCGCATGCCATGTTGACGTCACTGATATGTTGTCGCCACAAATAAAAAAATCATGGCTTGAGTTATAGTCATTGCATTTAATGATGATTTGCTGCTGAAAGATTTTTTGATTCAGGGATGATCTTTTTCAGTATATTTCGTCGGAATAACTTTTTCTACAATTCATTTCTTTCGGGTAAAGAGTTGTTGCACAGGGGTCCTGACCGGCAGTCCACATAAGTTTTTTTTCTTGTAAACATATTTGGTATCTTCACAGCCAGGCCGGGAGAATATAACATTCACAAGTTAGTATGTTGGACGAAACTTTGTTCAAATTGTCATCATTCAATCGGTAAAAGTAAACTTGGCAACTGTCAGAGATGGAAATGCAAATTGTCCAATATTGTGACGTCATCGTTTTCATCGCATGAATTCGATATCATACATTTTGACAGTCGGTGTCGGCTTTTTAAGTGATATTTTGAAAATGTATTTTATAAACACTCCTGTATACCTGAGACATTTGTTCCTATTTGGGTATTTTGAAACAAACGAGATCACAGAAATTTTAAATCTGCTGCTTAGAATTTTTTTTTGTAGTATTGGTGTTTTTAGCTATTTCCATAGAATCTATATTACAGCCGTCTTTTCCCGCTCACCTCAAGTTCTTGTCGTGTTGTGGATGCGTTCTCATTTATGACAGAAATTTAAAATTTGCTGCTTGGAAGAATTTTTTGTAGTGTTGGTGTTTTTAGCTACTTTCATCGAATCTATGTGACAGCCGTCTTTTCCCGCCCATCTCAAGTTATTGTTGTGTTGTGCATGCATTCTCATTGATGTCCAGCTATTCCGATGATTTTGTGAAGCGGCAGTCCGGCTAAAAATAGCCCTTTTACGTACAGTACAAACGATTTCCACAAATAATGGTTTGGTTTCTTGCTCTGAATATTTCAAAGCAGTATTTTACATCTGTTTGTCAGACTTGATTTACCGATTTGGCGATCGTAGAAACAAAATAGCGTCGGACTTCGCATGTAGCGGTTGTAGGAAATGGTGACTCTATATCATCACGCTGATCGTGGTCAGGTGTTCTGTAGTGTCCCATATAAATCGAGCGGCTTTCTGAGAGGATCCTGACTTGGCGACAGTGCTCTTGTGTGAAGTCTAAAAACTTTTTTTAACTATGCATTTTCTTAGGGGAAAGAGTTGTTGCCAAAGGGTACCGACCTAATATACATATAACAATCATATTTTCGTGTGGACATATTTGTAGCTCATCCTAAAACCAGGCTTGGATAATCAGTGAAGGTAAAACAAGAAAACAACTGTGAACGGTGAAAAAAAAACAATTGTCCAATATTCTGACTTTATTGTATTCGTTACTTGAATACAATGCGATTATAATGTTCTTAGAAATGTTTGACAGTCGGTATTGGATTTTCAATTGATATTTTAAGAAGTATATCATAAACACTCATGTGAACATAATACTCTGATTCATATTTGAACGTCAGAAACAGACGAGATGATATTTACGTGTAAAATATTTTTTTAGTAGTAGTAGTATTTCTTGATTTAATTTCATCCAATATATGTGACAGATGTCTGTTCTCGCCCATCTCACGTTCGTTGTCGTGCTGACGGTGCGTCCTCTCTTATGTCCAGCTGTTCCGATGATTTTGTGAAGCGGCACTGTGGTTTTAGGAATGGTAACTCTATATCACACGCTGATCATGGTCGATGTTTTATAGTGACACGACATAATCAAGCCCTATTCTTGAAGGCCTAACTGTGGCATACATATTTGGCAAGAACGATTTCGTGTCAAGCCATATACAAATACGGATTTTGGTTTGACGCTCGTGGAATTCCAGTTGTTTTGGACTGAACGAATGAGCCACTTACTGCGCTCCGTGACCTCAGTCATGGTGAGAGGTGGTGAGGGGGTTGAGCTTCATCCCCTCACCATGACTGAAGAAGAAGTTTTTAAGATCTGTTCTCCAGCAAATGATTTTGCAACCATTAATTGCAGATAAAATCACATCGCAAACAAATCAAAGAAAAAAATGTTGTTGTGTATTCCCTTTTATGCAAAAACTGCCTGACGCAGAATTAATTCATAACAACCGTTTATTTTATACAATTAAACATATCTCGGAAAGACACAGTAACATGATGTGAATTAAGCACATGGTGTACATATCGTTTTTGATTTCTTTTTTGCACATGCAAGTCAGATAAAAATAAGGCCAAAGAATCGGTGGGCGATATTTTTTTAACCAGCTAAATTTTCCACTAGGCATATTGTTACTGATGACCTTTGAGTCCAGATTTCATAAACTGTTCATGATAATAGAAGCGTTACATAAACTGACAGTGTTTACTGAGCAAATTCTGAGCAGTTTCACGTGCTAACATAACAAATCACCGGCAACACCAATATAATAGGGATGCAGCTGTACTCTTATGAGTAAATTCGAGGAAACAGTCACATTTTGGCACTAAAGCAAAAGCTGTGATTCCAAGGAACAATACTTTTTTTCTGTCTGGCCTTATCAATGTTTAGTTTAAGTTAATGTAACTCGTACTGAGTCAGGTACGGTGACGATGTCAGGTATATATTCATCTTCTAAAACTAGTGACTAAGTCATTTCTTACAAGGAATGGGCCAAGCTTGTAATCGCAGACGTCTCAATGACAACTACTATGTACTGATACTTTGCCATGCATACTGTCTTAGAAGTATAATGCCGAGAAGAAAATTGTAACACTAGCAAAAAATCCACAGGAAAGCTTTTCTTGAAGGTCTGTACCATATTGAGTCAGACCCAGTTATCTAGTAAATTGTATGTGTATTCGCCTATCAGAGAGTACCTTGTTCATAGAGGTTACCTTGCCCCAATGCACTGTCGAACAACTTCTGTTCAAAGACAAAGGTGTTTGTACGGCCGGCAGCACCCTCCTAGACTCTCCACAGTCGCTGTGCCTTGTTTTGTGCGCGCCAAATTTAGGCCTGCATTCGAAGGCTGCGCTGTGCAGCTGTCTGTGAGCACGCGCTGCCAGACACAGCAACTGTCGGTTCTTGCAAGTATATGAATATTCATAAGGTTGTGACTTCAAAGAAACACCTATCTAACTGGGCGGAGAGAATTTGTACTAGTAGCTAGTAACCTATATACGCGGTATGGTTTTATTTTTCATTTTTAATTTTATTGGCTATGGTACGTGTCGTTGTTGTTTCGATTAACAGATGTGTGGAGTTCTACAAAGTACCCGGATCAGGCAGAAATCCGACCGGTCGCTTGCAAGAACGTCCAGACCCTGGGATTCGCGTCGCGTCTCTGGAGGGCGCGCGGTTCCAACTGACTGACACTGGAAGAACGCGAATCGCAGGGTCTCTGCCAGACATGCACCCTCCCTCAAACACTTTACGGCGGACTGTTGCGGGAATGTGGCTGAGCTAGTCAGGGCATGTATGATACTGGGCGATATGGGTACAGTGGTATGCCAATTAAAACAAAAGTGCCTCGTCAGTGTGCATGATATTGTTTATCAAGTGTAATATAGGGAGCACCCAGTACTGTTTCTTTTTAGGTTTTCGACAGGTCAGCAAACCCTGTCATGTATGAGGATTCACGGTCGCCATCCTGAAAGCGTTATTGTTGATTATAGCCTGAGCCATCACACCAGAAGTGCCTTTCTGTTTTACTGCGATTAGTAGATTGTCATGAAATAAAAAAATCACGATCCCGCAGATAATCTTGCACATCAAGAGTCAAATTAATCGCTAGTTAGATGAATTGTCAGTGATTGCTTTCGTCATGTGCAATCATCATGCCATCAATAGCTTCAAAGTCTCGGCACTTTATTAAATCATTATTACTGCGATTTACTGTTTTTCCAATCTGTCCGTTACAATTTATCAGACGGATGCCGGTAGTCTAAGTTTGTACGAGTTTCATCTACATTTGGTAAACAACTGAACTCCACTTCTCAAGCCGGAGTAGAAATTTGATACAGGTATGAAAGTTGTCGTTAACAAGCCGCGCCAAGCTCTCTCGCGACTGATACTGTCACTGACTTGCCCGCCCTCAACTTAGACAACTGTACGAAATTATACGCCAATTCAAGGTTTTGACTTTTAATATTGCGTATATAAAGATCATTGGTTCGAACTTTAACAAAACTAACAACTATTGACCGTTTGTTTGTTTATTTGATTGTTTGATTATATTTATTTATTCAAATGAAAAATTGCAGTCATTTGAAAATGTGATGCCTAAAAGAGATAAGCGAAGGAAAACGAGAGTGATTTACAAACACGGTCACCACGAGCCGACAAGTTGAATACCTCACTCTTGATTTTCTAGATGAACTTTGTCAGCAATAATGTAGGCGTTACTTCTCCCATCCCACAATGGACGAAAGCGAACTTTGCACGACATAATGTGTGAGGGGAAGCCCAGTACATTATTGAATAACTGGTAACTGTACGTGACTCCGTCGTTTTCGCTGAAACAGGTCTACGGCCTGAAAGTACTCTCATGTGTCGAGAGTTCAAGCGGCCTCTGAGTCTTGGTATACAAATACGAACGACCGACAAAGCTTAACCACAAGCACTTGAAATTAGTCAGCCAGATGTATTTTTCCAGACTCTATGGGTATGAGTTATTATAACCGAACACTTTAAAGTGACCATGTAAACTAAGAATCGTTTAAAAGCTACTCAAACCAGCCATCCACGGACCAACAACGGCAGATGATGTCATTAACATTGCCAGATGGCATCAACAGAAAGGATTCCGGAGCCAATAAAATATCGGTCCAAGTGCAACTACAACCGACATCATAACGACCTTGGGATCTCCGTTGATCTAATGTCTCGCCGGCTACCTATTTTACTGATGCATCTTTAAATTGGCGACAACTTTCATGGTCGGTTTTGACTAGTTCCCGACAAAGCCTCGCAAGTATGTTTGTCAAATGTACCTTCAAAACACCTGATTACATCGTTAGCCGGTCGACAAAAATAAATAGCTATTGTCAAGAAGCCATCGAAAATTAAATTTAGAGACGCAATCATTAATGAAATTTAAACATTTCAATAATAGTGTGGAACTCTGTTGATATTGTTTATAACTGGATGTTGTACTGTGACTACTAGCGACACATGCTGATCAGCTTATACCATATAGCTCGCTGCACAAGGCATTGATGTCGATGCATGGACACTCCGTTTTCTTGATGACTGTCATATCAAGTGTTTTAGCTTTTTAAATGGCATATATTGAAAGAAGACGATTCAAGTTCGAAATGGACGGCAGACATATACAATTACTTTTCGTTTCCTTCAAAATAGTTTTTGTATTTCCCAATCAAACCATGAGTGTACTGCTCATTTTTTCGGGCTAGACGTGCGTGTACAGGTAGTTGGAGTGTGTGTAAATGTATAATGTATACACATTCAGGGCCAATTACGCCGGATGACGTTCAAGGGCTTCAATATAAGTTAATGTTTTGTTTTAAAATTTGTTTTCTACATCTACAAATTCACTGGCATTGCAAAACTATAAAATAATAGCAATGATGTGGGAAGCTGTCTCCGTTTCTTCCCCACCCTGCTCTCTCATAGTTAAGATGCGGGTGCATTATGTTTGTGGTAATTATTAGTTCAACAACCAAGTTAGACCTATGCATCTATTGGTTTTCAGCTAAACAAGGTCATGTCTTCTGCATGTCACATAAAAATGCACAGTTCTGTGACCTAAAGCATTTGCAAGACTTCTCTACTTTGTACGTCAGCTTTCTACAGTGTTTATTATTCTCCTTTAAGGCTGCCAGACTTTCCAGTTACCTTCATTAAAACATACAGGCTCTTGCCTACTGACTGGCGAACTCGTGCCCTTGTCAGTTACTAGTATTTCACTTCATAATTAAACTTTATATTATTCACTTTTCTGCAGAATGGCGATACACATTGCACGATGCAGCAAGGAAGGGCAAAGGGAAGACGACCAAATTATTGTTGGGACACAAAGCATCTGTAGACATACAGAACAAAGTTAAGCGATGTGGTACTGTATATATTGTAATGCTATAAACACGATTGGAACTAATTGAGATAATTGCATTTTCGTATTTTGCAAATTTCTCAAAAGTGTTAGGTGCCATACACCTTAATGTTGCAATATCTCAATATACTCATAAAAACAAGTCTGTAATATAAAAAGAAAAGCAGATGAGATAACATTTGTAGATTAAATCGGCATTACTTCGCCATCCAATTATCCCAAATTAATTCCAATCGCGTTTATAGTACAATGTGGCATTACTAGGCTTCAACTGAGACTTTAATCATTAAAATCATTAAATTTAGCATCAAGAAACCCGTCCCGTCTCCATCGCAACCACCGGGAGGGACCTATTTGCTCATTCCCGTGTTTTGAGGGCATACTCGCGTAGATTAAACTATATTAACTATAATGGGTTTGCAAAAACCGAGTAATGATTATATAACGAAATTCATAGATATGATAAGTATGATTTTAGCAATGTATTTTTTCAAGTTGGTAAACACGATGGGAGGCAAGGGACTTGATACACAGGATCAAATTCATCCCGTTCACCTTTGATGACATTCACTGGCGGATCGAATGTTTATGTGTTTGTAATTACGGTCAAGATTAGCGTGCACAGGAGATTGAAAACAGGCCAATCTATTGACATGCAAACAACAGATTATACGTAACTGAAGATAACGGCGAGACAAGTAAAACGTTCAGAAACAATGTTTCGTGGAGCCACGATGCTTATACCAATAACAGATGTACTTCAACAGTAATGACAAAGGTACAGTCAATCCTCGACGCCGCTGCAACTGGCGTTATTATTTTAGTACGTGTGTAACGGCTGTGGTATGACTTGATCAATTAATCCGCTGATACGGACAGCGGATTAGCAAGTTGGCAATGTTTTTGGAGCAATTATAGTGGTGTATACACAAGTAGGAGAGGAGATAAGGACTTGTCGGCAATATATAAAGAAGACGGTGTGGAGTCGAAATCTTTATTTGGAATACCAAAGTCAAAATTAATAATATTACTCGTAGTAATAAAAAAGCAGTCAGACGTTCAGAGTTGAACTCTTTATTTGAAATATCACAGTCAAATTAATAAAATCAAATAAGGTAAACTTTGCACAAAAACCCATCCCTCCCCACCCCAGGGGACTCTTCTTTTGCCCTGTGAGCAATTGAGCAACACACGATGTCGTTTAGGTCCTCATATTTTTTAAACGGCAAGACGATAATAATAATATTTAAGTGACAGTTCTGTGGAAGAAACGATCGGAAAAAGCGACGTGTCTTGGTACGACGTCTACGCAGAACGAGCTATGGCTCGAGTGACATGCTACAAGCGACACAGGCGCTCGAGCCGGGCAGTCTGCTAAATAGATCGCTTTTCGCCTCGATTTGTCGATCCCATTGTCGATATGCCCGCCACTGCAACCTAAATGAGTGTGTAGGTTGCAGTGGCGGGCATATCGACTACGGGATCGATATATCGAGCCGAAAATAGATATACTACCCAGTTGAAGAGCGCCTGTGCTTGAGAGTCTGCCTTTCCTACAGCACTTCTTGGACGTACGAGCCCCCAGTCACCTTAGAGTTCACCCTGTACTATGCTATGGTCTGTCAACCTTATTTTGCCTGAATTTTGTGATCGTCTCTTCATGAGCATGATTGTCAGTTAAAATTTATCTCTTCATTTGTTTTAATATTTGATGAAATCAGCCCACAAACTTTGGGTAACTCTAGTATACTTAATTAAAATCGTCAAAGATGCGTTACAATCACAGGTTTAAAGTTTACTAAGTCTGCATTGTTTTACTGTCAGTGCGATTGGTGGGCATAGTAATGATGTCAAAAGTTGTCAGACGGTTGACGTCAAAAAACACCCGACATGTTTTATCAATTTAATGTAGCTATACTTAAGGTGGCTGGCTATTGTAGTGCTAGATGTAGTAATCCTACAGTAATAGGATGTAGTAATGTATAGTAATCCCTTGTCCACGCTCGCCTCACGCTCACCCAAGCTTCTCTGCCAACATCAGTATCTAGTTGTCAACAAAGGAAAATTTAGTGAACTTAATTAAACTTACATTGTCCCTCTCTATCCGGTTTTTAACAACAGCTTTCCTTTCGCAACCTACTTTAATTTGTAAATCTCAAATGTCCCATGGACCTGGTAATGTGTTACCCTGAATGAAAATGATTATTGGACCAGTTTAATGTCATATTCCCTTCAATCTTGACATTGTATTTTTAAAGTAATCTTTAAAAAGACCATGGGATTATTCTTTTAATGGACTTCTATATGAAATATGAAGACCTGATTTAATTTACTGACAAATGTAAATCGGTGAATCTTTAACGTTTATAGGATGGTGAAACAGCAGTTTCCATTGCCGAAGGAAAGTTTCTGACGGATGAAGAAAGTCAAAATATAGCAAGATTATTTCTGGAATGTCACTATGACAGGGACAAAGTAACTGAGGCAAGTACTGAATTCATTCTCTCTCTCTCTCTCTCTCTCTCTCTCTCTCTCTCTCTCTCTCTCTCTCTCTCTCTCTCTCTCTCTCTCTCTCTCTCTCTCTCTGCATTTATAAGGAGAAACACAATGTAATGAACAGAAGACATAATATGTATAAAAACTAAGTCATGCAGATGAATGAAGTTTCGAGACTTTTATTTCATTATATTGAGTCAACTTATCAAAACACGAATAACAGCATCTCAATCATAAATGTGTGTGTATTTATCGCTATCCATATTGTAATTTCTCAGTTAAAAATGTACCGTCTATGTCTGTTTCCACGCTTGCATGTAATACCTCTAATCTAGAATATAGATCGAAAAGTTGCCGAACAGGTATATGTTACCCACATTGTACTTAACAGTAAAAGTCTATAATGAGGAGAACATTTTCCGTTTTAACATTTTTTTTGTCTGTGATCTTTTAAAAGGACGCCACAAAAGTCACCAAGACAATTTAAAAATGTTATTTTATTACCGGTTTTTAACAAAATATTCACGCTTTACATTATTCTGAAACTGCGTCTTTGAAATTGTGATAAATAATGAGTGTGTAAGAAATACAAATATCCACAGATATTGTCATGTTCATATTCGATATTTGACAGCACCGAGTGACGAGCGTACCAACCCATGTTTGATTGTAGGAGAGTGCGCATAATTATAAAACGATATTGTATCAAAGTATTTATCACTCAACCTCACGAATACTTTTGCTGCTTCAACTCACAGCATCTACACATGAATGTGGTTGTTATGCCACGTGAACGACATATCTACAAGTGCAGCCTTACATCTGAAAGCATTTTGTGCTAATGCAGTCACATCTCGAGTTTTATTAGCCACAAAATAACTACTTTTAAAACATTTAAATATAAAAAGTAATAATGGTTTCATCAGAATGTGAATTAATACATTTTATACCATTGGGTGATATAGGAATTAAACCGCATGCAACTTAAACAGAGCCTTTAAATGACCAAGTCGAGATTTGGACGTATAAAAATCTAGAAATTGGACTACTTGGCTTTGAAAGATTGTCCTTCAAAGTATATAAAACTGCAGCTAAATTGATAAGATAGCATTGCACAAACACAATAAAAGATGCACAATCATACTGTACCCAAAGAATCAGCCAGTGAAACCACGAGATATTTTGTTTAACTGCCTGCCTTTAACAAAATTTCAATGTGACAACAGCGCCGCCTTTCGCCAGACAATGGTACAACTTCGCCAATGTATTCAGTTCATATTAAAATAAAACTCTTTTTATTACATTGTCAAGTTTATATATGAATTTATCTGAATATAATAATGTTATTCCCGAACGATTTATGAAACTTATACATTTTTTTATATATTTTACAACTACAGACTGTCCTTGAAAACATCCACGATAGGAACATTAAGCTTGAGTTGCTCAACTATCACAAGGTAATAATATAAGGATGTCAAAACCAGATCTCCAATTACCAGGAAATAATGTTTGATATTTTATTGGCATGTCAAGTCACACTTTAGTGAGAATGTTATTCAGACAATGTCTATATACCTTGACATATATGCTACAGTTAATATCCGCACATTGGTATCTTATTAGGTTTAATTAATTTGATAAATTACTTGTCTGCTTTGTATATCCTTTATTGACGACATTTAATTCCATGGGCTTCAGCACCGAGATGATGACTTCAAATAATCATATTCAAATTTGGAAGACATTCAATAATCATGTTTTATCTAATGATCCCCTGGTTAACAATGTTTTCCTATTTTGTATACATATTTTATTTTCAAAGGCTAAGTCTAATAGGTTAGCATTTATTTAAATTTACTATCGCTTCTTAGATGTATCGCCAACAACAAGAGTTTAACGCTCTCATGAACGAACCAGGTAAAAAACGTAATATCATGAAAATCTTACTGTGTGGATACGGTGGTAATGGAAAGACAACACTCAAACATGCGTTGCAGCGGGTAGGTGCTATGATATGTTTAATAATACAATGCCACGTAACGTTAAAAAAGATACAACTAGTCCCTAGTGGTCCAAAGAGTGAGTCACTATTCTCTTTTGAAACAGTATTTAAAAAACAGCCAAGTCAAATGACAATACGCTTAGATCATCCGCAGCTTTGAACAATAGTGGAATAAGTAATGCATGACGAGAAGCCAGCATGAGTAACGAGCCTCTCAGCAATATTTTCTATTCTAACAGCGTACGAACTTAAAAAATTCATTAATAACAATGATTCAAGTAACACCATGGAAGTAGTACGATATTACACGGACACTGTTGCTTTTTCTTGTGAAGAAATTGGTACCACTATTCCCGCTGTGGAGAGTCACCAAGTAAACTTCTTATAATGTACCATTTAAGTGCCCATACATCAAAGCCTGTGAAATGAAAATATAGAATAGCATGAATATGTAGTGCGTAAAACATTTATAACTTTGTCTCTTTTTGGCGATAGTGCCCGTTTTTCACCCCTTGTGGTCTTTGTGGTATGAAACATACAGGGAATGTGTCTTTGGTAACGCACTTCCCGTTGGGGTGTTAAACGGGTGCAATACCTCTAATGAATAGGCAAGAGATGTTTACTTTAGATCATCACTAAGAGTCGGCACAAAACATCAACTTTATTGCTCTCAAATGTCTCATAAGCGGTTGGATTATTTAATTTGTACATGGATATCATATTTAGCGACTCTCCAAAAGGTAATATCGTTCCCACGTAGAAACTACAAAGAAATCAACAAGCCTGACTAAAACAGGTTAATATTTAATTGTAATTTTACTTTGTTGCAGTGTCTTTATTACATAAGTGCATTTTGCTTCCTTACAAGCTCGTTGATAACAGAATAGTCGAAATCATTATATTTCTTACTAAGCATAAAAGAAGTTAAATGTAACGCCAAAAAATGTTGACATTCTCTTCTCAGCGTTTCTCTTGGGTACAGAGCAATGTTATCTAGTTTAGAGTGCATGGGAATAATTTTGATGCACAAGTCACACATTTTATGTGTAAAATACAGCTTAAAAGCAGGGACTCTTAAAACTTTGAAAACATTTTTTTGATAAATAGAATAAGAGTACTGGCTCAGGTAACTGCCACCTTTCACAAAAATGCACCAGTAAGTACATTACAAAACCTGTAGTTGCATCACTATCTCATATGCGTTTACAGAGCTTCATTGAAGCAAAACTCTTGCAACGCTCAAAAGAAAAAGCTCCATCATCAGAGAAGGAAGAGTACGAACCAACGCCTGGTATAGACATGGCCACGGTTAACATCTCCAAGGCTGGAAAATTCGGCATCTGGGACTTTGCAGGACAAACAGAGTACTATGTAACACACAACATGTTTCTCTCTGCTGAAAATTCCATCTTCGCTGTTGTCTTCAAAATCACTGATACACCTGAGAAGCAAAAAAACGAGGTGAGTCCTGTTCGGATGAATTTCTTAATAACAAACATTGTGGTAAAAAGACATCGGCAGTGGATGTTGTTGTTTGTTAATTTGTTTGTTTGTTTGACAATGTCTGTCTGTCATGTTAGGAATGAATTTGTGAGCGAGTTTGGGAAAAAAACTTGAGGTAAATACAGCGTTGTAACTTGATCGTCCATTGCATTGTCCATTTTATTGCAGCACAAATAAATTTTTCAAGGGTATTTACATCTTCCACTAGTGTATTTTCTTTACGGGCTTGTTTAAATGTAACTAGTAAATCTAATCTACACAAAAAGTTCTTTCTTGGGAGTATATTTTACTTTGTATCCAACATTTACACAGAAGGCGACCATTTTTTGTGATATAGTCGGATTTGAGTGGCTCGTTTATTTCTATACTCTATATATTTTGCTTGTTTGTTATTTAAAAGCGTCAACAGGAAACTTGTAGTATAGCGATTCTGTCATAACGCACTTATGACTAGGACCGTACTCTTAGAAGTGTAGACGTCATAAAAACACAGTATGTACCTTAACAACGAATGGTGCCAACCAACTATTATTCATATCAATTATCACAATATTGCCGCTTTTACTCGTTTGAATTGTAGAAAAAGTTCCATATTTCCTTCTTTACCATGACTAATTAAATTCAAAACTTTTGTGCTTGGCCTAAAGCATCGTTCACGGATATGACGAGGCTGAACTTAATAAATGGTCTGTTTACATAACTCACAGTATTGCTGAGACCGGTATTTTCTAACTTATGGTTCCAGACATGAAAAATCGTAACAAAATGGCTGCCATGCGGCCATATTTGATTGTATCGTGAAACAAATTGACGTGTATATATATGACACAGGTGATATGGTACATTGTACCGGCTTTGAAAGAAACCGATCAACAAACGTCAGAGGAGAGCTTTTTGACGGTTACATGGACGCACGCACGCCGCACGGTCATTGCCAAAACCACAAGTCCCCCGGACTACGTCGGTGGCGACTAACAAGCTAGAGTAAGAAGTACATGTTCTTTGCTCTAATTAACTCATACTGTACTTGATATCTATCAAAGGTAATCTCATGGCTCTCTTTCATCAAGGCGATCATTATGAAAACTATTGCAAAGGGGCAGTTTAAACCAACTGTAATTCTGGTTGCGAGCAGGGCAGATCAACTGAAAAAGGGAACTCGCAAGCAAGGTAAGTTTAGTAATTATCAACAATACGATGTCTTGCATTTTACATAAAGCATATGATCTTTACAAGAGTCGTTTTGCAGTTAAACTGAACAATGACTTTCAATGTTGTGTATAAATTACCTTTATTCATCAGAACTATGCATCCGTAAAGATCAAATATATGTGACACCTCCAATAGACATACATTGTACCACATTTAATCTGATTCACGTCCTTCAAATTAGAGTAGGAATTGTACAATGTTAATAACCATTGATTTCATTGCAGAAAAAAAATTCAGAAACACACTTCAATATCAATGTTTTTTGAAAATCATGGCTATTTTGTTTAAACAGACTCATAAAGGACTGCCTGAATCCTATTACCAAATAAAACCAACTCCATTGACTAATAATGAATAATACAGTCTTTTCATTAAGCTTTACAATATTTCACTTTTACCTCGTGATACCTCTGGCGATAACTCACTTAAGAGCTATTTCATCGACTTAACATTTGATTTATAGCTGACGCTCTGTACAGAGAAATACAGCTGGAAGCTAAAAAAATGTTTGGTGAATATCTGAATATCCTTGACGAGACGTTCATACTGAATTGTCATGACTCACAACACAGAGATATGAACAGACTGCGGACATGCATTAAACTTACAAAGGTGTGGTATCGATAAAAATGGCAATATAATTATTTAAAATGTGATACGTTCAATCTTGATGGGTTTTGGGGTGACATTAAATCTTAAGCAAGCAAATAATGTATTTGAAAGTGTTAATCGAAGCCCCAGTTAAGCTAACCTTTTACATCTTTTTATATTTTTGTTTAAAATGGCATCCTGAATATGTGAAAGAAGACCATAAATGATACTGAATTGCATACCCAGCCCGCCTAAAAACGTGAACTATTTACATTTAAAGAAGTGAAAATGCCTTTTTGTCTGGACCAGAAGTCAGGCTTTGTTAACACACGAAATGAAACGTAATCCCACCTCTGCGCATGCTCAACCACATCTAAGCAAGTTTTACCGTGGCGTCTATAGAAACCTATGCCCTTCCAATCAGTCTAGTTAATCCAAACTTGTGACTCAGCTAAAAAGGAAATATGGGGCAGTTATACATACATAAGTGTTTACAGATTGTTCCGACTCTAATAAGCTGTCCCAACGTCATAAATAGCTAAACTAAATATGGCGGCAGTCGATTGTAGAGCTTATGCACTGCATGACACGTTGTCGCCGATCAAGTTCTGTTGACACACAAAAGTTGCATGAATTGAGAGAGAAAAACATATAGAGATAAACTTTCAGTGCCCCACCGTTGTAATCATTGAACTAGTCGTTTCTTCCATTATGAAGTATATGAAAATTTCGTTGATAATAATTTACAGGACTGATTCTTCTCCGTCTACTTAAAGCCCCAGTATTTGTAACTTTTAACCTTTGTATGTTCGAAATTACATATTATTCTCTTACATCCATCGTGAAATGTTGTTCAGTAAAGAAATAAGCCAAATTTGTGCTCCTGTAGTGACATACAAACGCTAAATATTGCCCGATCGAGTTGGATTGCCGCGCGGGTTTGTTGACAATTTGTAGGCTGTGCACGTGATCGAGAACGCCGATACTGATGACATCATCGAGCCTGCAACATTCTGGGGCCTTGCCATGCCACGCCACACTGCCCGGATAATCGCCCATGGTCGCCGGCTGAATGACCTGCGAATGGTTTTATTTTGTTCTTCTCCGTTCAAATACATACTGCTACTGTGTTTCAGAGGATACAGAACTTTGGCAGAGGAGGCTAACATTCTATTCTGGTACCGTGTGCGTTATATACGGATTATTCAAACTGCAGTCGGCAGTGCACCGATGCGCACCCTGCAGTTGGTCACTTAGAACTCCGGGTACCGATGTAAAATCAAGACGACACTATATACACTTGGCTCACTTCTGTAGGCAAATAGCTATCAAAATTGAGTAACTTGAAGTAATAAATTTCAGCTGATTGTCGCTTTAGCGGCAAGGTGATTGCGAAATCGAAGCAACATAGTTTGGCAATGTAGGCTGTCGAATGCAGTGAACGCGATGGCCTTTGGCAGCAAGTAAGGGAACCGTCAGTATTTACGACCTGGGAGTCATTAAAAAATTGAAAGTGATAAGGGGTGCTCAAAATGTTTTTTCTTTGTCTTACTCTGTCCTCAATGACATAATGATTAGTTTATATGATTTTACTCTGATACATATTAAATAAAAAGAAAATAAATACTCTAACAGTACAAATAAATATCAACTAGATGAAGCAAGGCAAAAAACTACAAGTAGGTGCTACTACTAGCAATACTTATTATGAAAGAGAAGATAGTGACGATGAGAATGATATCGTTGTTCATGTACGCAATGGCACCAGCGACATTAAAGATGAGGATCAACAGTGGTGATGATGATGTCACACAGTAGTTTTCTGCAGTCGTTACCAGGGTTGGAAGGAGAGGCTGGGTCATGGAGAAATGTTCTCGACAGATATCACTATAAGTGCACAGGATCTAGGACAAAACTGAACTGTTGTGAATTCATCCTTTATATTATCATAGAAATGTATAGTTTAGTTGACTTGAGTTCAACAACCATTTGGACATTTAACCATACCATAATGACATGCTACCCATCCAAATTTAACAATACTATATGGTCGGAGACTGCTTATTAGGTGAGCTTTTATATTTTCATATTATTACATGGGCTAAGGTAAGCCAAACTTTCTCTTAGAGAGGGGGTTACTCAAAGTTATCATGGTTGGCTGGGGTGCGACTCAAAATTTCGGAGTTTCTAATGTAATTCCTCCGACCCCCAGATTGTAAATAATGACGGCTCCCTAAACAGCTGTGAACGCCTGAGTCAGAACGATCGGGACCAGTATACGCACTGCTGTATCTCAGCAAAAATTTAGAAAAAAAAAAACAATAGAGCTACTGCTAAGAAATTTACAGACTCTTGGCTCTTGATGCATCAGTTACTGAGCTTTTATACTGGTAAAAAGGCATTCTGAATACAGCGGTAAATTTCCTCCCAAACGAGAAAGGATAACACGCGGGCATTCTGCAATGGACGCTGTCAATTTTACCTTGCTGCAGGCCCCACACCAATCTCGGCCCGGCCCTGCTGCACTTGTACAGTCTACTACCTCCATGTAGTACAGCCTTACAGGTCTAGTAGTTGGCCAAACACACAAAAAACAACGTCGCTGTGTAAATTCCGTAGGTCAGAACCGTTGATCATAAATTTTCAGAACCAGTGATGTTTAAAACTTTTGTATTGATCACTTCATTTAGGTTTATGTGAATGACTTTCTCATCGAGCTGCGTCTATAATTGTCCCGGGCATTGTCCATGCAAATTTGGGGCCTGCCTTAGCTCCCTCCGATCGTCTGTAGACAACAGCCTGAGCAAATTGTACCGTTGTGAAAGTCAGATATGTATCATGAATTTTATACAAAAATATAAACAGCAGAATCAAACCAAGAGTTAGTTTGCTGTCGGGCGGGTGCGCAGGGGACGACGTTGCAGTGAGGCCGGGATCTCTCTTGTGTTCGAACTTCCATCGCATCGCAGCTACCCTTTACTTGTTGTACTACTGTAGTCCTTGTGAGGATTAGATAACCGTTACGTTCGATATTATTTTGAAATACTTTTGAATTTAATAAGTAAGACTTTTGTACTGCATTCAAGATATAATTTTTCCTTTCTGAACGTTGCAATTACGCCGTACGGCAACGATATGCGAAGTTGATAGGCTGTGTTGCCTGCAGCGTAGCCTGGCCATACACAAAACTTCGTTTGAGTAGACGGAGCAGAATCAGTCCCGTCATTTATTTTCAACGAAATTTTCATTATACTCCATAATGGAAGAAACGACTAGTTCAATGATTACAATGGTGAAGTGTTGAATTTTTATTCATATATGTTTTTCTCTCTCAATTCATTCAGCAAACTTGATCTCCGTACCGTCGGTCACAACGTGCAATGCCTTGCATGAAGCTTACAATCGACTGCCTCCGTCGTTAGTTTAGCTGTTCAAGACGTTTGTTTGCACGGCTCATTATAGTCGGAACAATCTGTAAACACTTACATATTTATATCTTTCCGGTATTTCACCCAACTTTCGCGCGTTTTTAGCTTAGTCTCCAGTTTCGATGGACCAGACCTTTTCGAAGAGCGTATAGTTTCTACGGACGCCACAGTAAAACTTGCGTAGATGTGGTTGAGCATGCGCGGTGGTCTGATTACGTTTCGTTTCGTGTGTCAACAAAGCTGACTTCTGGTCCGGACAAGAAGTCATTTTTCAATCCTTTTACTGTTAATCGTGAGGCGGGCTGGGCATGCAAACCATGCGATTCAGTATTAATTATGGTCTACTTTCACATACTGAGGATGTCATTTTAATCAAAAATATGAAAAAAAATGTTAAAAGTTACAAATACTGGGGCTTTAAAGAAATTTAGGACTGCCTCTCGGTTACGGTGTACGATACGCTATCAGCATATGCAACACGTACAATCCATCAACTTTGCATATCGTTGTAGCATAAACGCTCAGAAAGGAACAAATTATATATTTAATACAGTACAAAAGTCTTACTTAGTAAATTAAAGTACTTCCCGATCATATCGAACCTAACCGGTATCTTCATCACGAGGGACTATCGTAGTACAATTACAAGCGAGTTGCGATGGAGCTCCCAGGCATGGTAGGAGTTTGAACACATGAGAGAGATCCCGGCCTCACTGCAAAGTCGTTCTCTTGTGCACCCTACCAAATAGCATTGTCACCTCTTGATTTGATCACACAAATTTGGCTTACTGGTGCCAAATTAACAAATTGTAGAATAACAGATCACCCGATAACCAGTATCCATCCATAAAGTATTGATCAATCTTTTACGGTAACCATGGCAGTATGGTATGGTTAAATTTCGAAATGGTTATTGAATGGTTATTAAAATATAAATTTCAGTGATAATGTAAAAGATGAATTCACAATAGGTCAGTTTGTTCTTAGATCCTGTGCACTAATAAAGGTATATGTCGAGAGCTTTTCTCCGTGACCCACCCTCTCCTTCCACCTCTGGTCACAACTGTCGAAAACTACTGTGTGACATCGATATCATTAATGCCACTGTCGATCCTATCGTCACTGTCGCTGGTGTCATTGAGGACATGAACAACATTATCATTCTAATCATCACTATCTTCTGCTTCATGACCACTATTGATGGTAGTGGCAACTAATTACAGTTTTTTTCCTGATTTCACGAAGTTAAAATGTATTGTTCTGTTAAAATATTTATTTGCTTTATGTTTAACATGTATAAGAGTAAAATATACACTCTGAATTACTCATTGTGTCATAGAGGTCAAAACAAGTGAGATAAAGGAAACAAACGTTTTGAACACCCCTTTATAGCTTTCAATTTTTGATTGACCAAGGTCGTAAATACTGACGGTTTCCTTGCTAGCTGCCCAAGACCATCGCGTTCATATTTCGTTAGCTGTGTTAGATACAGTAGCCTGCAAAAATGTTGCTTAGATTTCTCAATCACCTTACAATAAAGAGACAATCACCTGAATTTTATTTGTTTGAAACTAGCTTTAAATCAGTGTTCAGACTGAACATTCCAGTGGTGCATAGGTCTCCGCAAAACCCAATCCCAATTATACTCGAGGGGAAGTACATACTACGCATCGAACTCAATGAATATAGTACCGCCGGCAAATGACGCTTCGCCAAGCGGAGTTTACATAATTATCAATTCGGGTTACAATATAACAAGAAGAGTTGTATTCTAGGCTGTCAGCAATCTGGGTTGTCCCGGCCTATCCTGATATGGTCTAGGTAAACTAACTACACAACATGATTTATTTCCACGTTATTTTTCTCGAAAATGGATATTCAATTCACATTGTGCCTTCAGTCGTGGTTTAGGTAGGACTTTGTTGTGACTGATGAACGACGGGATTTTAGAGTCTAACAGGTGTTTAGTTGAATTTTATTTAAATGTTATTAATTTATCTTAGAAATGGAAGCTTCTTACTGGACAAAATGCTTGGTATGCGCTTAGCAATATTTTTGTATATTGACGTATATGGAACACAATATTTATCGCATATGCAACGTACACCTTTATATATGGAACATTCCAATTTCTATGCAGATCATAAATATACGTAATGCAGATCTTTGCACACTGAGTGTACACTGTAGATTTGCATTTTATTAGTATACGTACATGTATACTTAACGTATTTGACACATATACAGAATCAGTATATGTGTATATATTGTTGTATATCAAGCATTTGTGCCCGTGGTTGTTAGGATGATCTCATCCACGTATCCTTGCAAAAATCGATTTTATTGAACAAGGTTTTACCTTTAACACTGCAGAACAAAGAATTTGTACCAAAGATATGTGAAAAAATTAGAGATGAAAAACCAGGATGGATTGTTAGCACATTTCCAGTCATCAAATGGAATTCATATGTACAGAAAGTGAAAGCGATGAAAGCCTCTGCCGATGAAGAAGAGATTGGATCCATTAGCGATGAAGAACCATTGAAGAGAGTCACGAAATTCCTACAGTACTTAGGCGAGGTAAAAGATTTACATTGCCAATTTAAATAATATTTGTAATGTAGTGGGAGTGAATGCATGTTATATTGCAAAAGCATTTTGAATAGTCTTTCATGGCAATAGAGTCGCTCGGTTAGTAAAATAAACAATGTAAAATATGATGGAAGTCAGTCATCAAACAAAATGCAGAAAAAAAGAAGTTTTCAACGAAATAACCTGAAAAGTCGTAGTAAAAGTCGATTTCACAGAAAAGCCCAATTGTCAATAAGGAATGGGATAGAGTTGTAGTGCTGTATTACCCCTATTTGTAACAATCAACCCTATTTGTAACAAAATTACACCAACTTGAAACAAAACCTAATTTTCTACAAAACTGGCCGTATTTGATGAAATCTTGATGAAATGTACATATTAGTATGTTTTGGGGCAATTTTTATTTTTCCTTGTCGAAACTCATTTTTCCGAAAATGCTCGTTAGATTAACTTTCGTTGTGCAGGTTGCCTAGTATAAGAGGCCTATTCGTAAGATATAATCAAGTTGTGCAGATAGGTTTGTTTCGGGGCAATTTTCCCCAATTTCGGTCAAAAATGTTAAAAATCTTGTTTTCTGACAGAAATCATACTAAACCTATATTGGGTTAACTTTTGTTACAAATTGGGTTGATTGTTACAAATAGGGTTGACGTGTCAACCCTATTTGTAACAATCAACCCTATTTGTAACAATCAACCCTATTTGTAACAAAATTTAACCAACTTGAAACAAAACCTAATTTTCTACAAAACTTGGCCGTATTTGATGAAATCTTGATGAAATATACATATTAGTATGTTTTGGGGCAATTTTTATTTTTTCCTTGTCGAAACTTATTTTTCCGAAAATGCTCGTTAGATTAACTTTCGTTGTGCAGGTTGCCTAGTATAAGAGGCCTACTCGTAACATATAATCGAGTTGTGCAGATACATGCCAAAGGTTTTTTCGGGGCAATTTTCCCCAATTTCGGTCGAAAATGTTAAAAATCTTGTTTTCTGACCGAAATCATACTAAACCTATATTGGGTTAACTTTTGTTACAAATTGGGTTGATTGTTACAAATAGGGTTGACGTGCAACCCTATTTGTAACAATCAACCCTATTTGTAAGAAACAACCCTATTTGTAACAAAATTTAATAATTTTATAACAAAACCTAATTTTCAAAAAACTTGGCCGTATTTGATGAAATCTTGATGAAATATGCGTATTTAGGTCTATATTTTGGGGAAATATGTCGTTTTTGAAAAAAATATGTTTTCTAAAATTGCGAGGTGGTTTGTTTTGAAATTTGGTATACAGGTTCTGGAGATAATTCTTTCAAGACGTATTGAATTGTGCTGATCTATGCACGACTATTTTTTGGCAATTTCGCCATTTTTGCTAAAAAAGCAGGTCAAAAATCTTCTTCTTAGAATCTACTCGTCCAATTGCTTTGACATTTTGTATGAAGGTTCCTTGTGGTGACGTTTTACCTAATTTTCAGATAATTCATCACAGATACGGCCTTGGCATTTGTTTGGATTCATTTGAACCCTCAATGCGGCTGCTTTAATTTATACACTTGTTTTTATTGTAGGCTCTTGTTGGTTGTTTCGGCAAAAGGGTTTTAATTGCTTCCCACTTATCAAGTTCTTCCAAATATTTTGACGGGCTTTCTTTTTTATCCTTTGTTTTGATATGTGTTGAGCCTCTAAATGTTGTTGTGAAGATCAAGTCATTTATGTTGTGAATGTTTGATTGTTTGTTTTTCTATTTACTTTTTGAGTATGGTTTCTGTTTGGTTTATGTTGCCGTGCATATTTTGTCTATCAATTTGCTTGTGAAGAATTCTACTTTTTCTTGAAATCGATTGGGTATTGCATGTAAGCGAGTATCTAAGAATTTCGTCTTTGATGGGTCCCTTAAAGGTTGTTTTTGGGTGATCCTCTGAGCAGGCATTGGAACGTTCGGTTGGTTTTGCATTTGTTTTAATATCAAGAATGATTTCTTAGTTTTGCTTTGAGCCCTGAAATATTTCAACGTCGGAGTATGTTGTTTTTTTAGGTATTTCTCAACTGTAAATTTAAATGTTGAATGCATTTCCAGTGTCAGTAGTGTCATGAAGTCTACCACCATTTTAATATCGAAATTGAATATTCGTCAGTTTGTATAACCTGCTGTGGGAGATTTTCACTGACAATTAACTGGAGACAGAGACACAAGGGTAATTTCCCACTCGATGTTGCTGCCGAGCGCTGATGGATAAGTAACCCTATGACCTTTGATGAAGGGATGAGTCAAGTGCATGGCATATTTCGTATCATAAACCTCAAGAGGTAGACTATCATAAACGATGTTATCATACATGCTATGCCTGTATTGCCATTTTTCTATTGTTCAGGCGGTACTGATATGAACCCGTATTTTAACTAGTGAAAATACGAATTATATTTTCACTGTAACCGAACTACTTACAGCGACGCGTAGGCGTGACCTTCGCTGGTATGAATGACCTTCGTTGGTATATGTTCCTATCAAACAGCTGAGCGAATAAGACAAATGACAATCAGAAACGTCATCATGATTATGGTCAAAATTCTGTTGTTTGCAGTCACTTCATGGGCATTGCAACTAGGCACAAGTACAGTTGTACCAAAAACATACAAACAAACGTATTGAAAATTTGTATCATTTGCCGACGCCTGTCATCGTTCACGGCCGGTCCCGTGGCGGTGCAGTGTTTTCCGTCGTCTACGCTGCTGAAGATATCGGTTGACAGTGCATCATGATAGAACCGCTTTACGACAAGTTTCTGTTGATGATCACGAGCTTAAGTATCTGGTCGGTGAATTACATCGTTTACAGCCGTAAATGAGCCACAAATATCCAACCGGGCTGAAAATACTCGCGACAGACAAGGTTGAAGGTGCACATAATATTTCCGATTTGTAGTGTCAGTGAGATTCACAGGTCATGATCGTGTCTGGTGGCACCAATGCGGTGCGGTTTCAGATACAATGTAAGATCTAGGGAAAGTCAAACTTTCGCTTAGGTTGTTAAAGGAAGTTTAGTTCTAATTAGGCAAGCCAGGAACGAAAATATACGAGCAAGACGACGGATATACCTTTGAAATGTTTTATTCATCAAGAATGAGTTACGACACTACAGCTTTAACAGTGTACTCACTTCATGTTTTCCCTAATCAGCTTACTCAGAAGATACATTCGGCATATTTGACGTCTGGGGACATGTATAATTCTTCGAGATAAAGTGACTGGTACAGGTATTATATCCATTGTGCATTCATAGATGTCGCAGAGCTGCTTGCTCCATGCTCTCAGCTAGCTGTTCATACTCGATCGAGTTTGAAATCGATGGCTGGCGTGGCACGAGTATTTTGACCCGATTTTGGCGGCCTCATAACTTTCACGCAGGGATGAGATTATGTATCAAAATACGAAAACACACCCATTTTACGAACTCCGCCTATGTTTTACATCCACTGTCATTTAAATTATTAAAAAATAAATCTTCAAATTGTGAAAACCTGTGTCGACATCGTAATATTTAAATTGTTCGCTTTAAAAGTGCTCCATAAACCTTCCTTTGAAGTGGAATGGCCTATAGCGGAATAATATCAAGAAGTGATACAGTTTTCATCACTCCTTAGCAACCAATTTTTTGTAAGTACAGCCCGGAGGAAGAAAGGTCGATTTCAAGTTGATTTCGTTGCTAATTTCGGAGCGTCTGTGGGAAAACAGTCATAACCAAAACATACATGTATGTATTCGAGTGATGTGTCCGTATTTTGACTCGTTGCTGCGCAACTCGTCAAATACGGACACATCACTCGAATACGACGCGGTATCGCCCAAACTTCGTGTAATAACCCCTAATTATTATCTGCATCGGCCGCCCACTTTTTAGATTCGGAGATTTTCGTCTGAATACTCTTCAGAATCACGTTTCATCTCTACTTTTATGTTCATAGGGATCACGATAACTTTCAATAACATTATGATTACTCACTTCCAGAAGTATCTGTCCCTCGAATTCTAAAACAATGCACTTGATTATATTTTTTATGATATTCTAAACTACTCGGTTATTTGGGTGACCGATACTATAAGGTCAAATACCAGATCGAAGGTATCTGGAACATAAACGACTCCACTATCTAGCTTTGGACACCATATGTGTAGTGTCTCACCTATCTGTGCCTGGCTTGGATTATGAGTAACTACATGATGGGTCCTTTCTGCCTTAATTCCATGTGGTTTTCGGCTGCTGAAGCTTGATAAAATTATCGATTTTACGGCATTGCCATTGCTGTACGGCATTATTATTGAGGTAATATTGAGAAAAATACGACTGAAGGAGGAAAATATCGAACTCAAGGCCGACGTGATTGAAAGTGTTTTATAATTTAAAGTTTGATGATGATTTAAGTTACTATGAAGCATCCTTTACAGAGGCCGACCAAAGTCTCGGTGGCCTGCAGATGGATAGGAAAGGCAAAAGAAAAAAGTTGTCGTGTTCCGATAACCCGACCTACCCTATTTTTTTGCCTTCGACCCAAAACTTTTAGCGCAACGTAAACATGGAAGTAACAAAAAGACAGAAAACCCCCGTAAAATCACGTGATCGTCACCTGATATTTGATTTTTGCTTGGGACGTCGACGTCTTTTATGTATTAGTCCTTTAATATATATGATACGCTTTTTCTGGAAATGTTGTGGTAAGTATTAGATCGCCCTGGACCCCTGAAAAGTGCATATTTAAAAGAAAATATAGGGGAAAAAAACCAGCCGACCTACCTGCCCTGTTTTGAAACCATGTTATTGGAAGAGCAAAATTTTTTTTTTGGTTTTACGAATTACAAATAGCGTTAACTTTTGATACAAATAGGGTTAGTATGACTTCTGTCAGTAAAGAAGATTTGTTTTGCATTTTTGACCAAAATTAGTGACTGATGCCGCCCACCAAATTTTGGCATGTATCTGAAAAACATGATTACCTGTTAGATGGAGGCCTTTATCCCTAAAAACCTGCGAGCCGAATATTTTATCTAATGAGTAGTTAAATGAGTTTCGACATGGAAAAAACAAAGAAAATTGCCCCCGAAAATACTAATATGTATATTTCATCAAGATTTCATCAAATACGGCCGAGTTTTTTTGAAAATTAGCTTTTGTCACAAATTGGTTAAACTTTGTTACAAATACGGTTGATTGTTACAAATAGGGTTAATTGTTACAAATAGGGTTGACACGTCAACCCTATTTGTAACAATCAACCCAATTTGTAACAAAATTTAACCCAATATAGGTTTGTATGATTTCGGTCAGAAAACAAGAGTTTTTAACATTTTTGACCGAATTGATGAAAATTGCCCCGAAACAAACTTTTGGCATGTATCTGCACAACTTGATTATATTTCGTGAGTAAGCCTCTTATCCCTAGCAACCTGCACAAAGAAATTTATCTACTAAGTAGTTTAAGAAAAAATGAGTTACGACAAGGAAAAGACAAAGAAAATTGCCCCCGAACATACTAATATGTATATTTCATCAAGATTTCATCAAATACGGCCAAGTTTTTTTGAAAATTAGCTTTTTTCACAAATTGGTTAAACTTTGTTACAAATAGGGTTGATTGTTACAAATAGGGTTGATTGTTACAAATAGGTTGACACGTCAACCCTATTTGTAACAATCAACCCAATTTGTTACAAACTTTAACCCCATATAGGTTTAGTAAGATTTCGGTCAGAAAACAAGATTTTTAACATTTTTGACCGAAATTGGTGAAATTGGCCCAAAACAAACTTCTGGCATATATCTGCACAACTTGATTATATCTTACGAGTAGGTCTCTTATCCCTAGGAACCTGCACAACAACATTTAATCTAACGAGCATTTTCGGAAAAAAATGAGTTTCGACATGGAAAAAAATAAAATTTCCCCAAACATATAAATATGTATATTTCATCAAGATTTCCTCAAATACGGCCAAGTTTCTTTGAAAATATGGTTTTGTTACAAATTGGTTAAACTTTGTTACAAATAGGGTTGATTGTTACAAATAGGGTTGACACGTCAACCCTTTTTGTAACAATCAACCCAATTTGTAACAAAAGTTAACCCAATATAGGTTTAGTATGATTTCTGTCAGAAAACAAGATCTTTAACATTTTCGACCGAAATTGGGGAAAATTGCCCCAAAACAAACCTATCTGCACAACTCGATTTTATCTTACGGGTAGGCCTCTTATACTAGGCAACCTGCACAACAAAAGTTAATCTAACGAGCATTTTCGGAAAAAATGAGTTTCGACAAGGAAACAATAAAAATTGCCCCAAAACATACTAATATGTATATTTCATCAAGATTTCATCAAATACGGCCAAGCTTTTTAGAAAATTAGGTTTTGTTTCAAGTTGGTATAAATTTTGTTACAAATAGGGTTGATTGTTACAAATAGGGTTGACACGTCAACCCTATTTGTAACAACCAACCCAATTTGTAACAAAAGTTAACCCCATATAGGTTTAGTATGATTTCGGTCAGAAAACAAGATTTTTAACATTTTTGACCGAAAATGGTGAAAATTGCCCCGAAACAAACCTTTGGCATGTATCTGCACGACTTGATTATATCTTACGAGTAGGGCTCTTATCCCTAGGAACCTGCACAACGAAATTTAATCTCACGAGCATTTTCGTACAAATGAGTTTCAACAAGGAAAACAAAGAAAATTGTCCCCGAACATACTTATATGTATATTTCATCAAGATTTCATCAAATACGGCCAAGTTTCTTTGAAATTTAGGTTTTGTTACAAATAGGGTTGATTGTTACAAATAGGGTTGACATATGTCACCCCTATTTGTAACAATCAACCCATGTTGTAACAAAAGCAGTTTCGGAAAAATGAGTTTTGACAAGGAAAACAAGAAAATTGCCCTCAAACATACAAATATGCATATTTCATTAATTTTCAACATATATGGCAAAGTTTTTTTGAAAATTAAATTTTGTTACAAATAGGGTTGATTGTTACAAATAGGGGTGATACAAGTGCAATGTGTACCGCCAGAAAACCTAGAATGATATTCTGCAAATCATGTAGGGCTTGTGTAACAGAGGAAGGTAACTACGCAGGGAAAGCCAGGTTGTCATAGTTACTAGACATTTATTTTTTATCAAGGATACTCTATTAATTGTCTCTTATTCCCCTTGGTAACTCTTCGGTCAATAATACGATGACATTATAATCTTTAAAAGCAAACGCACATTATAGTTCTGAATATTGTGACTAAAAATGTTCATGCCAAGGGAATCCTTGAATGCTAAGTTATGCCCCTAATCTTTTTTCTAGCAAAGCTACAATGAAATTGTTTTTTTATGTGTTTGCAATACTGTCAATAGCAAGGCAAGATGGTTTTGAAAGTGTATTTGCATTTTTGTATCCAGATACTTTACATCCAGAGCAGTTTAACACGAGGTGGCGATATCATCGTATTAGATCCTCAATGGTTGTGCACCAGAGTGATTGGTCCGATGCTTGCTCCAGAGATGTTTGTTAAGTACACAAAGCGACTCACAAAGAAGACGATATACTCAAGGAGTGACATCGAAGTAGTTTTTCAGGACTTTGCCGATATCGACTCTTTGATTGATCTTCTGAAAGAATTTGAACTATTATATGAGGTAAATGTGGATTCGCCTGAAAGCAAAGATATGCGTTACGTAATACCTGGTATGCTAGAAAATGACATGCCAAAGGATCAGTGGGAAGTGGATCGTACAAAGAACATCTACTACGGTAGAAGATTCCAATGCAGGGATGAGACAGATAGTTTCTCCCCTGGGCTATTTCCACGACTTCAAACCAGACTGGAGAGGCATTTCAGAGAAATGGATAGCCCAACAGAAGGTATCTGGAAAAATGGCATTAAAGTATGCAGCAGTGTTGAGGGTTTAATCTACATGACGAAAGGATGGAGAGCTATTCATCTTTGTGTACGAGCAGAGAAGGAAGATGATATTGGCAAATGCTACATGATGCTGGAATTGGTTACTGATGACGTGTATTATGTCATAAACATATGCTGCCCGGGTACAAATATCGACGTTCATATACTAAGTGCCAATTCTCTCAAAAATCACTGTGATCCTGAAAACGTCAGCTACTACACCATGGGCCAGGTTAAAGAAGCAGAACAGAAGTGTAAACAAGTGCTAGACAAAAGAAAAACGAAATCAGAAGAAGTGAGTGATTTACTCTGCAGAGGGTATGATTCTGAAGTTCTTCGAAGCCTTGGGTATCAAAGTGATGTCAAGTGGATGTTGCAAGATACACTGAAGGAATTTTCAATCATTATGGATCGAAGGAGGGATTCTGGAGGTGATTACAGAATGATGGCTGACCTGATGGGGTTCGAACGGGCCGAAGTCGCATCCTGGGAAGAAAAGGACTCCAAACAATCAATTACACAGCACATCTTATCGAATGGTCAAGAGGTGGGCAATGCGAAACCAGGATGATGGCATGTTATCTGAGGCTGATTGTATCTATGACAGTACTTTCACAAATCTGGTGAAAATCCTACGCCATAAGGATTGCTGCGTGGATATTGCAAGGGAAGAGATAGAGAAGATGTTCAACAAGCTCGGGATATCACATCTTCAAAGGCTATACCAGGGACACGTCGAACAAAGCCTGATATGTAAAGTGACGATGATAATACTTTAAATCGTTATGCAGCAAACGGACAATGGAATACGCATTTCAACCACAGAGACGACAATGCTACTTTCCGCAATTTAATACGATAATGTCAGATGGATGATTAGTGGTTTCTAAATTGGTATTATGTTCAAAAGAATTGGGACAAGAACATAAGCAATCACATGTAAAAATGGTATAAGTAGCGACGAAGGTAATGGACAAGAAGGAAAGCCGAATTCAGTAACACTGAACACAATTGGAACTATTTTGTGATTATAAGATGAACAGTAAAAGTCACAGAATGTGCTCTCTAAGAGAGGGTTTACTCGAAGCATTTAGTAATTGTCAATTTTTCTAGTGAAAACATCAAAACTGTAATTGTTGAATTAAATGTTAAAGTAGTATTAAAAAATTGTAGTATTTAAAGCCATCTGCTTTTCAAAATTTGTAATTTATCCTTTTTGACAATTTCTTGAGGATAATTCATCTCATTGATATACATTCTTGAAAATGTCAAGATTAGAGGTCAAAACTTGATGATTGCTATATTGTTTAGAGGACCTGGATGTATTTGAAGGTTTCGGGATCATATCTGATTGGTTCTTTACTATTTCAAAGTGCCTCTCTAGGCCAGTCCTTAAAAAAATGTTTAGGGGTCATATCTAAGTGGTCCCTTGAAAAGATTAAGGGACACATCAGGGTGGTCCCCGAAAGTTTCAAGGACTCATCTGGGTGGTCCCTGAAAGTTTCCAGGTCACATTAGGATAGTCCTTGAAAAATTCACGGGCACCTCACGTTAGTCCCTGAAAGTTTCAAGGACTCATGCGGGTGGTCCCTGGAAGTTTCAAGGTCACATCAGAGTGGTCTCTAAAAGATCCAGGGACTCATCTGGGTGGTCCCTGGAAGTTTCAAGGACTCATCCGGGTGGTCCCTGGAAGTTTCAAGGTCACATCAGAATGGTCTCTAAAAGATCCAGGGACACATCAGGGTGGTCTCTGAATGTTTCAAGGACTCGTCTTGCAATGGCAGTTTTTGAAAGATTCAAGGTCACATTAGGATAGTCCGTGAAAGATTCGGGGACACCTCAGGTTGGCCTCTGAAAGTTTCAAGGACTCATAGTCTTAGTCATGTTCACGCTACAATCACAGTTGCTGACATCATTGTCGAGATCGGGAACAGCACTGTCAGTGTCACTCCACAAAGGACCATGGTAACAGACATCAAATTCGTCAGAGATATCCAGTATTCCGTTGCTTTCCATGTAGTCCTGTCATTAAATAATTGGGGTACTGGACGTCCTACATTCAGAATCGGCAACCTATCCCGACGAAGGAATTAGTGCAGTAGTCAAAATCCATTCGAACATCACGCAGTTTGCACACTCGACTTGAAACAATGCAGAGCCTCACAACAATGTGACCCTTGACCTTTACTATGTAAATTGGCAAGGACCATATTAGCTGGTGTACGATTCAGTGTCTCGCTTAATGAGAAAAGTATCATTGACTACATCTCCAAATTAATCATGAAGACTGTAACATACAACCATAGTATTTTAAATTGGTGGGAAAACTTTACAGCATGAAACTTTACAGCATAAAAGAGGCAACATGTACCTTACCCGGGACCTTACACAATCGCACAATCCTAGATGCCCCTGTAGGTTAAAATGGAATGTGCCATCATGAACTGATTGTTTGCGAATAATTAATTGTTTATTGTTCAGACCAGCGGCGCGTCGGCTAGTGACAGCATACTTCAACCAGCCAGTAAATTACCATTAATCGTCAAGGACTGCTCATCTAAGTCGACTGAAGGTTCAGCCACTGCCCAGTTTATCACATTTATGCCGGGAAGAACATGCCTTGTAGATCTCGTCGCGTGATTAATATGCAAAGACGTGTTTTGGAGCCGGCCGACCAGTCACACATGGGAGCGATGAGGACGCTGTGTTAAGCCATTACATAATCTTAACTTCGACCGTCATGAATATTGACGCTGTATGTGCAGGAAGTTGGACCAAATCTTTTCAGTGATTCGTCTGCCTGTCAGCTTTACCAAGTAATGCTTGTTAATGCACAAGCTGACGAGCGAAGGTCACATCAGGATAGTCCTTGAAAGGTTCAGGGTCTCATCTGGGTGGTCCCTGAAAGTTTCAAGGACTCATCCGGGTGGTCCCTGAAAGTTTCGAGGTCACACCAGGATACTCCGTGAACGATTCACGATCACATCTGGGTGGTCCCTGAAAGTTTCAAGGACCCATCTGGGTGGTCCCTGAAAGTTTTAAGGACTCATCTGGGAGGCCCCTGAAAGTTTCAATGTCACATCAGGATAGTCCTTGAAAGATTCAGGGTCACATCTGGGTGGTCCCTAAAAGTTTCAAGGACTCATCTGGGTGGTCCCTGAAATTTTCCAGGTCATGTCAGTGTGGTCTCTGAAAGATTTAGGGTCTTCTCGGAGTGGTCCCTGAAAGCTGCAAAGACATCTCTGCACAGTCCCTAAAAATTCCAGACAAAAACTGTTGGTTTTTGCCGTTAATATTTTAAGGTTTCAACAGACAGATGATATTGATTACATTTCTTTGCATCTACCAAAAAGAGTTCATTTTTAATAGAAGGGCTGAAATAGTTAAGTGATTTTTAAAAATTTTCCAGCATTAATTAGCACACGCACAAGAAAAGGGTAGTTTTATCAAATTTACCAGGTCTCATTTCCTTGTATATGAAATAAATAAAAGTACAAGTCATTTTCTTAACATCTACCAAATCATTTGAAAGAGAGATCACCAAAAAAACATACACTACAGCAGAACTGATTTGGGTAGAGGTAGAAGGCCATTTTACCATCGAAAATTTACAATTTTATCATGCATCGTTCGGTGAGAAAAGCAAATGCCTACAAATCAACCTTGGAAAGGGAATTTGTATTTTCACTTAAACCTAAACAAAATTGACAAATCAGTTACATTTACTGGGTTCTCCTTTCCTGAGAGTGCGAAAAGCTAGACAAAAATGTAAAATTTGTTAGAGATGTATTTGATGATTGTGCAATTATCAACAATTTATAAAATTTGCCCTCGTCTTCACACAAAAACACTGTTAGATTGATGATTTTTAAATCGATTACAACAAAATGCTCAAGATCTTATCATCACAAAATAGTTCCAATTGTGTTAATAAATTGTGCGAGTGCCCAACCAGATGTAAGAACATAAACATGATTAAAGTGCAGGATCTACGGTAATTTCTACAAGATAAAACCTTACGTACAGAACACTGTTATAGATCTAAAGGTATTTCCCCTGCCATTCCAACTAATTAGGCTTTTGAAAAGTTTTTGAAGGCTAGGGCACTATTAATGACCAAGTTCTCAATCTTTTAGTCTGTTTAGGAAGACCTTTGTAATCTGGGTAACTATCCTATGACAGTGACTTTCATTTTGAAGAGAGGTATGGTCTGATCAATATCAGGAATGCGACATGTAGTTTTATTGGCACTTAACGCTTCTGGCTGAATTATGTACTGCCTCATAAACAGGCATAAGCTATATCAGACTCTGCTAAAAATACTGTATCAATTGAATTTGGCTACATTGCTTCGAGACTTAGGTGCTTGTGTTTCGACAATCTCTTTTAAATGCATTTGTTCAGCGTACTGTTATTTTTAAATAGATTTGTTGCAGGCGGGACGTTTGCAACTGCGTATCTTACTTATGATAAATGTGTCAGTATATACTTTGCTATATATAAGGACAATGCGAGATGAATATGTAGTTAGCAAGACAGATAATGTCAACCAGTATTTTTCTCTTAATATTCTGACTATCAGTTTTAATACAATAAAATGCGAAACATGTTTAACTTCTATCACGTTTAATGCAAGGATCTTGCAAGTTGCAATGATTTAACTTTAGCCCTCTGTTGCTTTTTGCAGATAATTCTATATAAGCTTAGTAGTTTTTGTTTTCTTATGTGCTGATCTTGAAGAGGAAAAATTCCCAAATTATCAGAGTTATCTCCTTTTCAATACGTAACCCTTTGCTGCTTTTTGCCGCTGTTTGCATACTAAAACATTGTTGTTCTTGTTATATATTCTTTTTCGAGAAGAAACAAGCGCTATTTTTAGTTATCTTGTTTTGACTTCAATATGGAGGCATATGGACAGACACAAAGTTGCATGATCTATTGCTACCATATTATGACATGTAGAGTGTAACATGCTCCTTTAAAATTTTGGATTTTTTCAAATATTTTAAATTTCATTCGTATTTGATATACGTGACACATCCTTAGTCAGCATAAAATTCATTTAGATTATGAATGTCGAAGTTATTTTAGGGAAACATAATTAAATATATTATAAAAATTACCAAAGTCAAAATGCATTCACATTAAATATGGTAAATAAATCGATGTCAATGCAAATATGTTTATTAGTTATTAAATAGAAACTAATTAAAACAAATAAATGATGAAGGAATTTCAAAATTATTGCCCGTGTGTATGATGTGTTGTCATTTAGCCGAAGTTCCAACAGGCTACTGCCATTTAGTTTGTTGTCAAAATGACTTTTCAAAGTTTTCCAAAAGAACATTTGATTACTTTGATATTTGTGATTTGCTACCATGACTTCATGGACGAATGGTTCAGTTAGATTAAAAGGTGTGTTTCTTATAAATGTGGACGCAATTTTGTTCGTATTCATTTCCGATTTTTGCATTTAAATACTCCTCATCTTTGTTTCTGAATATGGATCCTCGGTACATGTTGATGACGATATCATTTTGTTTACTCCACTGATCATTTCGTACAAACATCTAATTTAAAATCGAATGAAGGGGCGTTACCATAGAAGATTGTGCACATCAGTCACAACAAACCTATTAACTGTAGTGACAGATATTCCAAGGGTGCCGATGCAATGACTTGTCACCTGTAGTGTAACCAGGTTTCTGTGCCGCCCGCTGTCAGTATGCGCTTGCGTATTTTACTGGTCGCTTTAAGGTACAATGCATCTAATAATGGTCTGTCGATCATACATTGCATTTTCGGCGCGTTTGAAGTAAATAATCTCATTTGTGAATTTCAAGACTCCCAACCCTTATTGGCTCGCAAATTGTCTGACAACCTTCCGTCAGTTGAAATACACAAACAAGCACGTACACAGTGGCAGAGAGAGGGTCAGGTATTTTATTATATTGTGTACGTTTATCTATTATTGGTAAACGATAATGGTTCAAAACCTGTAATTCACTTACCCCAAGGAAAGGAAAGTAGTGTTCCATTTTAGCGCAGGTTACTGTTCGCCTCAGTCAAATTCGGACTGTCGGAAGTTATGAGCCCAAGGTAATTGTAGCAACCAGCATAAACTTCCTCCGAAAGAAAAAAACCCTTGCGTGATATTTTGTTACAAACTAAAATTTCTATGAACTGTCATAAACAAATAAAAAATAGAAATACTCGAGCTGATATTGATTTAACTCCAGTCAACCAGATGAGTGAAGCAGAATAGTTTATTTTCTACTTCGGAGACCTGAGAGGAAATAAAAAAGATTGTCTTTGGCCGCCCTCAGAAACCCCATTCAAAAATCTGTGTTATGCACAAGTATGATGTAACTGATTGAAGATAAACGTTTTCATATATTACTATGTAAAGATTACGAAAACCACGTTTAAATAACCCTTTAAGTAACACTTGTCGTGTTTTTGTCTCAAGACAACACAATTTATCTCATAGGATGCATAGCTCCTACCCCTACCGAGATATCTCGGTTCGGAGATGTTCGAAGTGAATTTCAATAGACTGAGTTTGGGCGACCGTGCAAGAGTCCAACTATAGGAACGAGAGTGCACTTGACCTATTAAAGTGCAAATTTCATGATGCTTTGTGTGAGCTATGCCTGTGTAAAATCGCAAATTACTGAAACAAAAACCACAACACGTCGCAAGTGATTTGTAAAACTTTGAGGACAGAGCAACACCGTCCTTGTAAAAACTCTAACTTTAACTTACGACGTGTAATTAAAACATGTTAAGAACTTTTGAAAATCGAAAAATAAAACATAAAATGAATATAAGAAATTTATCAAAACATCAAACCTTTTTTATTCCAGTAGCGTATTTCGTGACATATTTTGGATTGAAATGATGTTAGAACTTATTTATACTGTTCCCTATCATTACTAACATATTGTTAAAGTGCTAATGTCATCTACCTCATGACGAGTCGCGTCTGGTTGTTGTGCTGTCATGTCAATTTAGAAGAAAATCAAATAAGAACGTAAAACATATAAAACGAATTGTGTAAATGTGTTTGCATTTCCGTAGTCACCTCATTTATCACATGCGAGTATCCAAAGGCCTGACGTGTTCATATTTGAACGCAATTGTGTATTAATTTTTGATTGGCCGTAGAGTAATTAGCCGACATGACTATATGACGTTTTGTAATTTTTGAGACAAAAAATGGGGAAAATATTTTTATGTGTAAAAGTATGACCTTGATGAAGTATTGCATATAAATATCGGAATTTGATGTATGGGAGACTTCGATACGTTCCACTGTCAGATATGGCGCTACCAGTCATGTCAAAATATAATTATTTTTGCCATAGTGCTATGACATACACTAGAGTAAAAGCGTTAAAAACTCAAAAGTCCGACATTCCAATCACAATCACAAAACAAGTGGAATTTGTGATACAACGTATGCAATAAACTTAAAATCCATTTTGTCCCAGGGAAAAAAAATTGAAAAAAAACATTTTTGGCGCCAGCAGTTACATTGCGATTAGGAAATAAAGAGACATGAAGAAGGAAACGTTATATATGTACGGATAGTTATAAGGAAAACCATCTCTATATCAAAAGTGGTGGATTTGTCGACATATCGCTGAGCAAGTTACAATGTGTAATATGAAGAAAAGCCGTGTCAGAAATACCAAGCCTTACTTTTGGATCAGAAAGGGGTATGTTAGGAAAAAAACAATATATGTAAGTCGGTTGTTTGATTGTGACTTGTATGGGAATCAGGAAAAAAAGAACACGTCCGATTTGAGTTACACAGCAAAATTATCGCGACAATAAGGGATTTAGAAAATATAAGCTAGTGTAAAATAAATCAAAGAATCTAGAAACAGTTCACCTGATAACCGTTGTTAGAGGGATATAGTCGTCGGAACTGCGCTCAAAGGTCCTATACAACCCATGGCAACAATGTATCCAAGGCACAATGGTGATTGATGACAGTTAAAACATGTCTGTCATAATCTATCATCGTATAATTTAAATATTGCAGCTATGATGATAAGGTGCATCTTGATATCGTGCACGAAATATATTGTTTGTAAACAAGAAACTTGTACAGGCGCAGTTCCGACGACTATATCCCTTTAATCTGTGACATTATGCGGCCAACCATTTCTTCACCCTTAAATCAAACAATTATTGTGGGCAAAGTTCATTATTTCACTTTTCTACATAACCATTTACATTAAAACTGGACCAAATGTCGACCTTGAATGTGTTTCCTTAGCACTGTGTTTCTTAATTGAGAATAACAGTCTCAATGTGGGATCTTTATCAGTCATCGATATGTTTAATCAATAAAATCGAATAGGAATTATGAAATGGGTGAAATGCTAAATTTTTGTCGGTTTTACTAAGAAACGAATAGCAACGTGAATGATGAAGCCTCTAGTTTTGCAAAGTAAGTGTGCAAATCGAAATTGGATATTGGAATTTAGCTCGACTTAATTTTAACTTGGAAAATTTACAGTTTTACAAGGACGAAATAGGGAAAATCAAGTTTTACTACCCTATTATGGATAGAGATTTTGCTCGTGACAGTTTTAAGAGGAGTCATCTTGTACATACAATTGGTATGGAAATAACATTGATTGAAATGTCCAAAACGTCACAGACATACAACATGGCTTTCACTATCATCAATGTCATCAAAAATCTACGTACAATGGGAAAAGGATTCGACCTATACACAGTTAACATGAATGAACTATACATTCAAAGTAAATCGTCAGAATTAAACAGTAAATCGTAGGCAAAGCTATGATAATCAGAATTGTATATACCCTTTGTTCTTGTTTGTTTCACTTTTGTAGTTCCTTTCATAGAAAACTCTAAACTGCCACTGATGTATAGGCTATCTCTCAGTATTATTCATATAGAAACCCACGATACTTGTATGAATGTATATCTTTTCAACTACATTGCGTCATGGTTGTGTATACGACTACTTCAATGCTTTTTGTAATTGCCTTGGTGAACTAAATACTATGCAAATACTTCTCCAAAACCGTGTTTTGTAATATCCGACCCCAAAACGACGATAACTAATAACTAATTACCCCTACTGATTTCAATCAACCGAAAACTTTTGATACTAATTTTGTAATGTCTCTTTTAATTTGTTATTGACATGGCGCGATTATACTTGACTTAAAATTTTGCAAGCCGATGCGGAAGAACATCAAGACCTATTTTGAGAGTGGAGATTTAGCGGAGCGTTCTCTCTGTGGCCTCTCACTAGGCGACTGATGCCGTATGTTGTGGGTTCGAACCCGATTGAAAACTAGTCGTATAATATATGTTGCGTTTTTAAACGCTTCGTAATTTCTATTTTTATTTAACGTTTAAAAATAATGTTGAAGATCCAGCGCTGAACATACTTCTCTAAATTTTAAAATACATTGATAAGGAAGAACATTCGGGATCAAAATGTCGTCCGGTAATAATGTGGTGGTCAAGCCAACTAGTGAAAAAAGACAATTGCCCATATTTCAACTGTTATTCTTTGATTTAAGGGTGATGGCTGGCCGCATAATTAATGTCACTGATTGAAGTTATTGTTTTAAATTTTGATATTAATGAAAATCGTAACGCTAATGCGTCTCAGTGAATAGAAGACTTGTGCAAAAAATATTGTTTTGCTGAGAACAGATAGAAAAGCTACGGATTTGTTTTCTTTCTAAAATGTTTGACAATCGTGATGGCATGATTGATACTATTCGGCGAGGCAGCAGTGATATAGCGTTGCGGTCATCTGTTGTCACTAGAAGGATTAAGTGATCAAGTACAGGAAATGTCTTTGCCTCAACTGTATTTGAAGATGTGTTTGTTCGTCTTGAAGCACCTTGGTTAACTGTTTCCATTTAAGTTTGAAATTTTCCGATGAAATTAGGTCTTTTCATTGTTTTCGCTGAAATTTTAAACAGACGTTACATTTCACGTGCACATATTAATCATTTGTTATGTTGTGTCAAAGCAATTGCACATATTTAGATTTGTGAAATGAAGCTTTAGCAGCTATATTTCGCTGTACGAGGTCAGAGTCCTGAATATTCAATTCTCAACACACTTTGGGATGACTGACTTGAATATTTGATCGAATACATGGATTGAGATATGTGGCTTTGACATTCAAGTCCGTCCACTCTGTGAGTTGTCTTGTTCATTCAAGCAAATGCATGTATTGGGATATGTGGGTTGACATTCAAGTACAGTCCATGCTGTCAGTTGGCTTTACACGTGGTTTTGACATACAAGTAAATACACTTCACTCTGTGATGTCAGAGACTTGAATGTTCACGTCTCCACACACGTTGGGATTGAAAGGAGTTTGGAGATTTGTGACAATTTTAATTAAAACATGCAATTACAGTTCACTCTATGGTGTCAAAAGCTTTAAAGACTCGAATATCTATACCTTGAGGTTACTGTCTCGATCATCCAGACGGGTAAGTGCATGGAGATATTAACATTCAACTATTTACAGGCCACGTAATGACCCCTGAGGCTAGAACATCCAAACGAGTATGGGCATGGAGACTATGCTTGAACGTGTAATCGATTAAAGTCCACTTTGTACGGTTAGATGGCCATCCATGCTTCTACACCAACCGATATCAGCCTGGAAAAAACAAACGAATACATGCATTTAGATTTCTGGGTTTCTCATTCAAGCAATTACGTACATCATATTCTATGAGATCAGAGACTTTGATATTCAAATGAATGCAACTATACTCACTGACATTTAAGGCTACAATATAAACGCCACTGTCCTCATAGCAATACGCATGGAGATCTGACGCTTGAACATTCTGGAGATCACAACCAATTTTGGTTTGAGACTGCAAAATAAGTCTACACAAAGATGATCTTTGCTTGTAGGAATATTATCGCTTGATATTTCTGAGATTTTTGTCGCCATCTATATAAAACGAAGGGTATCATTTTGTCAATAAAACAAGCAAATGTTCATGTTCTTGACACACTTTAAGACATATATAATATTATGATAACTTTAAAATATAAAAAAGTACGCAGTACTGATGTAATCAAAGTGACTAGTTCCTTTTGAAAAATATGTCAAATGAAATTTCTAGTATTATACTTATCCTTGTTGCTTGAGACACAGACAACGGCTCCAACTATTTTCAACAACTGCACGTGTAAATGAACGGCTTTCGGAAAAACGATGATTCTCGACAAAAATCGAACTCAACTAATATTGAGAACACAGAATGGGATACTTTGCATAGTTGAACATCTATTTCATGTTCATTAAAAAAACTTACCCGAGGTGCGTTTTCAAACGAATACTACGAGAAGACAAGCAGCCAGTCAAATGTTTGTAGCAGACATACAGTATTTTCTCTCTTTAGAGCTCATTCGCTGGAAGCCAATCTGTAACGAAATATTTTAAACACTGTTTTTTGTCGGAATTAAAGATTTTGCCTAGAACAACATCAAAAACTATTTCCGATTTGTTCTTCGATGGGTATGATGCAGTGGAAGAGCGTTTGAGTAGACGTAGAGTATTACATGTCACAGATAAAAAAGATAGTCATACTTCGACAACCATGATGAATCTTAGAAGCAAATTGCCTTCAAGCAAGTAAAGTGTGAGATATACCTGTTTTAAAGGCAAAATGCCATAACATTTCATATAATTTCGCGAATTCGGTCGTATACAATCAGTAAATGTCACGTGATAAAGTTCCTCTCTTCTGGATAACTTTGTAACTCAGGACAAAGTATCAATCATTGTGAATGGTGTACAATCCCGACTCTCAAACATTACACCGGTCCTTCCATTGGTGTGAATGGCGTACGGCCCTCAAACATTACAACTGCAATCATTCGAGCGCTTTTAAAGGAAATCTTAACAAATGTGTATTCTCATTTTCTCCAAAGTGGTATTTGCGTTTTTCTAGGTCCGTCATATGAAAAATTTGAATAACTCTTTTGAACATTTATCTGTGAAAAATAAGATGATCATATCTTCAAAGTTACAACCACCGAGATATGGTTTCCTCCTAAGTATTTTCTTGTATTTCCATTTCTTTAAACAAGGGGGTATAACATTGTCGAATATTTCGAAGATTTACTTACAAAGGAAAAGTTCCAAAAATTTGACACCTTTAATTTCTGAAAAATTAAGCATTTCAAAGCACTATATGACATATCATTTCACTGAATAACACTACATTGTACTTCACAACTGTAAGATGTACTACATATGATTACATTCCAGTTTTACTATTATCTATTACCTATTAGCACTTTCCCCGTTCCTCGAAAATGACTTGATGAAAACAAACATCTGTCACAGTTGTTTGCGTTGACACTGTGTTATTCGTCCGGCTGATGCATATCTGCTTCTGTCACCCAGACCATAGTGATGTTTTCGATGCCATGAAATATCATTCCATACATGAGGACAACGGAGATGTTCGGTGGTTCATTTGCATAAATTCCCATTCAGCAATTGATCTAATATTTAAGAAGTTACAATAAACATTTATCGCTACATTTATAACATCTATGACAGATAACACAATCAAAGTCACCGTTCTTGGCCTAAGAAGTGGTTAAAACGACTTGACTATGTGTGTACCCGAGGCAACTCGTCCAAGCGACCGGCGACTCGTCCCGTTAAAAAGCGATTTAATGGTTTTGCAGGCGACGTTGCCTGACTTCCGTGGGCAACACGAAGATGTCATACGAACAAGGCAATGCAGCAAGCAACTTCGCTTGCCTAATGCATTGCTCGTCGTATGGCTTGTAGAGTTGTCTCTCGTAACTCGGCCTTGAGAGTGAAATTACCAAATACTTACGATTGAATGTTAAATGCAAAACGACCGACATCGCTGAGTACGGTTTTGGAAAATAGACTTTCTTTAAATTTTACCAAAATTAACCGGGTGAAAATATCCCGGTCCAAATACGTGTCCTTGATGCGCATCTACCGTACTTCAGTAAAAAAAATACAAAAAAAAACAAAACAACAACAAAACAAAACAAAACAAAACAAAACAAAACGGTTATCATTTACAACTTTTTGCGTCTTTTATGAACTATCCGTCACAGTGATATATGTCCTGGATTCGCCTGTTCAGAACAAGTCAGTTCTCAACTCAGATAAGCTTGACAATTCAAAAAAAAATCTTAGGTTTAAAGATTTAACCTACGCAGGGAATATCATAATGAGTGTTCAGATGAAATCAATATTATTCAAAATCAATATCAATTTTCCCCTTATAATATGCGGTATCATTATCGGGTAAGAGTGCTTGTGAGCACATAATCTGACAAACGTTGAGTTGTTTGAGTTGAGTTTGTTTCCAATTTAAATTTCACACTCCTTACACAAAACCATACTTCGTCCCTTAGTGGTAATTGCACATAGCGTTTAGACAATGTAAGAACACAACACGATATATATTCATGGATTTACAATGGACTCACTGCTTCCAATGACTGAAGCTATGCACGTAATCTCTACGTTAATATAACTCCTTCAGCGTCCATTATTGTTCATCGGGTAGGGTTTAAATCTTTGAAACACAGGAATTGATAAATTGAAGTGTACGCATGAATCAAATATTTTGTTTCCCTTGCTCTGAGCAATGAAGTTGTTCTCAAATAATCAGAATTGTTAAAGGTACCAAACAGGAATACGTAAAACAATATAACCAACTTAAATGTGTTTGCTAACTTTGTATGACTTCCGATATGATAACGATAAGTTCTGATAAAATGACAAATTTGAGAAACTAATATCATCTTGTTGTTTGCTGTGGAAGTTAAGTATACAGTGCGCCCCCTTGGTGAACTAGTACGTTTGGCATGCTATACGATAGCCGTTAATATGACAACAGTATTTACGTCAACGCGGAATCTACGATACCAAAAGTTCAGCAAGGGGGCGCCCTTGCATACTGTACACAAAATTAACACTGAACCCCATGACTTACAACGTGAGGAAACATCAGACGAGAGAAGAGGAAAAAAGGGGAAGGCTCTTAGCACAAACTTGGTTCGATAGATACATATGTACGCCCCAGAGCAGCTCAAGAGATTTTTGAGTTCATGACAGACACCCTATTGATTGATTCCGAAGCAATCAAGGACGGGCGTACAGTGGTCGGCTTTTTTTGGCAACTCCGTGCATTATACACGTCAATTTAACACATATAAACGAAGACCAATTGACATAAGACGGTCACCATACTTTTGGCATGGAGCTTGTTGGGCTTACAGTGAAATTCCTTGTTTTCTATCAGCGTGCTGGTAGGTTTTCACAGAAAATAAGAAAACCCAAACTATGTTAACACCCTTACAAATAAAAAGATTACTTTTTTTCAAAAGAAACACAATAAAAAATGAGGTTACTGATACACTTGTTGTTATTTCTCTGTTTGTTTTTCCCTTACTGGCTGTTAGGATTTTCAAAATTAAAGGACGGCAAACAAAGATTTTTTTAACTTGCCTTTGGTTGTTCGGCACAACAAGTGCAATCGGTGCCAGTAGTGGTAACTCTCTGTAAATACGTGCAGCGTACAGACAACAAACTCAGAGCGAGTGGAGATATGTACCATGGTAGTATTCAGAAGGCGACATACTTATTTGAAGCAAACGGCTTTGAAACGCGCCGAAGCAGGCGTGAAACAACCGGCAACTGTAGTGTAAACCCTAAACAAGTTAAACAGGCATTGTACAATGCAGACTTCATTCTCGTAAAGAATGAGATGAGTTTTTCGACAATTGGAAAGTGAATGATAGCACCCAGTAAGTGTTTTAATTCGTTCAAATGTTAGTGCTGCTCTATAGAAGCAAAATACACACAGCTTCCAATAACAAACGACGATGGAATGACAACGCCTATAAGTCGATGGAATTCTCGGTCAAGTTTGCTATATGAACAACAGTGTGAGCATCGGTTTCCATGTTGTTCTGATGATGCAACTGTGTAATTACATATAACATCCATATTGTATATTTTAACCATCACATGACACAGCATTGCATTGTATTCTTTTAAACCTGAAACTCAAACTTGAACGTCCTACATAATCATCGTTTTTCCTTTTAATTGTATTTTAGTTACTAAATTCGGCAACGTAATTACGCTTTTCGCTTAAATCGATGTTTTAGATAAAAGTTGTGAATACAATCCGTGAGCAAACAAAGTATATCGATCTTCTGTTTCTCATCGAAGTCTGCGTAATTAACGATAAACCTGAAGGGTTTATTAGGACTTTTCTCATCGAATATTTCAACCTTTATTGAAAGAATAGATCACTTTCAATTATTGTCCAAAATATTATTATTATCACCACTATGGTCCGCATATAGGTAATCAAATTTACAGGTAAATGATGGCGTGTGTACCTTCTGTCAGCCGGTATCACAATACACGGTATTCACCAACGTCAGATAAATCGACTTGATAATTACGATTTTCCTAACCACGGGTATTTGATTACATCGGCTGGTAACATGACCTTGGTGTCATCGAACGACGAAGACATGCTTCTGCAGAAGGACGAATAGGGACCAGATCACATATTCTACCCTAAAAGTAGACTCGTAAAAACTGTTTGCCGTTGTTTGGACCGGTAAACATCACGGTACATCTGACAGACTTGGCATCCGTCCTCAGTAAGTATCAAAATCGTGTAGTCATGTGACCTTTGTATTGGATGTCGAAAGTGGTTACAACGTCAATTTCCTCACGAACATTCTAACAACACTAGATTCTGGCGAGAATCTCATTGACGCTTTGATTCTTATGTCGTAGTCCTGGGTACAGTGCTATAACATGACCCAGCGACGCTGGTCGACCCTGTCGAAGTAACTCTCTGGCCTCGTGTTGTTTTAGAGGTTAACAGAGTAGCCTAGAGTTTGTCATACTACAACAAAAGAAGTCGGTTGACAGCAGAGGATGGAAAACAAAATGAGGCTTAGTTACTGAACTCAATGTAAAAGACACATTTTAGTTATCATATAAATGTTAACAATTTCAGTTTTGTGAATTGTCCGTCCAATTCCAGTACAAAATAACATTTTTTTACGACGTAGCATATTTGACAAGAGAATAACGAATAGACAGATAAATAACGATTGTGATGTGCAAATAACTTGTGACTGATTAAATGTTTTACTCATTTAAGAAAATAAAACTAATAATGGCTGTAAACTATTAATCTACCCAAATTATAATCGAACATAAAAATCGATGGCCCAGTGCAAAGGGGGCGTAACTCACTTTTTCAACGACAATGAATTAGAGGGGAATCGAGGTTTTTAATATCCTCTAATTCTAGATATAATTTGTTTGTAATTTATGGTTTTATTGGTAACGGGTAATTTCAAAGATATATGTCAGAAATGAATATTATAACTATGAAATCATTTTTATGTCAATTGAAAAGTGGAGTTACGACTGTCTTGTACTAGCATTTTTTGCAAAACAAAACAAAAACAAAAACAAAAAACACCGTGAGATGTATTTTTGTAAAATGAGATTTACTGATTTTTGAATTATGTCCATAAGAAAGAGCAAAAATCAATGGGATATTTTAATTTTGCCAATTTTATTCCACAAAATATCTGTTGTCTCCACCAACTAGTCATAGAAATCAAAATGCTACAATTTTTATTCTTGAATTTAGCATATTCCTGTACGGTCTCGTACATTCAGCTTTTCTTTGCCCAAAGTTTTGAAATACCAGCATACTGAATTTGGGAGAAACAAGGGGAAAGACTTTATTACCACCATCTTTAGAAGGGAAGAAATGAAGACAAAGAATTTGTTGCCTAAATTTTTTTGAAAAGAGAAATGGGGGCAAAGAATTTGTTGCCGTCATTTGTTGAAGGCGAGAAATGAAGACGATTTTGTTGCCTAAATTTTTTTGAAAAGAGAAATATGGGCAAAGAATTTGTTGCCGTCATTTGTTAAAGGGGAGAAATGAGGGCAAAGACTTTGTTGCCTGCATTCTTTTGAAAAGAGAAATGGGGGCAAAGAATTTGTTGCCTGCATTTTTTTGAAAAGAGAAATGGGGGCAAAGAATTTGTTGCCGTCATTTGTTGAAGGGGAGAAATGAGGGCAAAGAATTTGTTGCCTAAATTTTTTTGAAAAGAGAAATGAGGGCAAAGAATTTGTTGCCTTCTTTTGAAAAGAGAAATGGGGGCAAAGAATTTGTTGCCGTCATTTGTTGAAGGGGAGAAATGAGGGCAAAGAATTTGTTGCCTGCGTTCTTTTGAAAAGAGAAATGGGGGCAAAGAATTTGTTGCCGTCATTTATCGGATGGGATAAATGAGGGCAAAAAATGTTTTACCTGCATTCTTAGGAGGGGAGAAAATTGGAGCACAGAATTTGTTGCCAGCATTCTTAGGAAGGGAAAAAAAAGGAGGCAAGAAGTGTGGGAAAATGTTTCTTTATTCCTTTATGGTTATATATCAAATGCAGCTAGGAAATCTATATCCTGCAATATGCAATTTTGCATCTACAAGGATTAAAATGCAAAGTGAAATTCAAGCCAACCTGGGAAATGTTGTAGAAATAAAAATGAACACTAAATTCTCCTTTTCAAAAAGACTTTATTTTGAAATTGCAAAACAGAAACTACAAAATTGCTGTCGTACAAACTTAACAGATGAGAGTTACACTTGGTTAAAAAATAGAAGGGTCACTGTGATGCATGTTCTAAAAATTGCACTGACTTGTAACTGTGGTGAAAACCAGTGCTTTTATGGACCCGTAATAAACACACACCTGGGAGTAAACTTTGAACTGCACTTCACAGACACAGACTCATATTACATTCCTTATATACCGCTGCTTTGAGTTACATTGTATCACAGCCAAATCAGAGTCCAGTTGTCATTAGCCTAGTGTTGCCTTTGCATTGTATGAAGTTCTTTGGCAAAAATATCATGATGCATTGGAAAAGAGGTGTACATACACCAGAACTTTACGTTAGAAAGTTGTCGAAATGTACTGGGACGGAAATTCAGGAAATCTTTACCCTACACACACAAACACTAAATTACAGTGGAAGCCAAATTTTGAAGCAACTTCCAAA